>NW_027640689.1:0-414876 GCF_949752795.1 Hyperoodon ampullatus | reverse complement strand
CCCATTTTGCTGCTACTGGTTTATGACATTGATTTCATGGCTGAGGGATATTCCATCGTACGTAAGTACCACAATATTTGAACCATTTTTATATTTCCTGGGATATTTAAGGTGTACCCAAGTTGAGGTCCTTGTAAGCAGTGCAGCCCTAAATTTTGGGGTGGCGCTGTCTTATTGATTTTCAGAATTCCCAATGTATATTCCCTAAACTGAAAGTGCTCTTGGCTCTTTAGCTCTGTTCTTTACTTGTTTTAGGGAACACAATATACTCCTCCAGAGAGGCAGTTGGCAATTTACATCCCGCCCATCAGCATAACAAGGCTCCCTGTTCTCCAGGGCCTGTCTTGCCTTTCTGGTTTTTACACATTTTGTGCATGTCCCTTTTGAACGGTGGGAAGTGATACTTCTTTGTAGTGCAGATTTGCATTGCCCGCTTGCTTGCTTGGCCAAAAAGGGCGTATGTGTTTTCTCCTGAATATATTCAGGAGAAAACGCATACGCCCTTTTTGGCCAAGTGCATCATTTTCGAAGTTGTGCCCCTCTTCCTGTGCTTTAAAGGCGATTCCAACGTACCTCTTGAAATCTGTTTCCTGCTATTCTGCCTCGCTTTCAAGTCCGCCTCGTTGCCTTCCCTCAACAGATTTTTGGACGATAGTTGTCCTTTATTACTAGGCCAGTTTGTGAATTGCTGTGCCCCTTAGCTCCATTTTTCAACTCGTTTTTTGTGAGCTGACCGCAAGTCCAAAATTTTGGTTCAGGACCTATTCTGGTTTCCGATGGGGGGCTGAGACTTTGGTTAATTCTTCTTCCTGCCGGGAAGTTAGAGTGATATGTGCCCATCCAAATGCCTAACAGCTACTCTCTCATTGGTTCTCCCTCTTCCCTTTCATCCTCTGCCAAATTGGCAACCTGTGCGAACCAGCAGGTTAAAGGGGCTGTCTCTCCAAGTTGGGAGATTGATAGTAAAGCAGATGGAAAGTCATACCGGAGCACCAGGAGAGGGACTATTCGTTGAGTTTTAGAAACCTTTCGTATTCACAGTGTGTCCGTTCTCTAGGTTTCCCATACATGTTATAACTGTAGTAATATTCCCTTCAACCTGGAGAGTTGGGACCCATGGAATGGGTGCCATGCATTATTGCTTTAAAGGGTCTGCATTTGCTCACCCAATCTCACCAATCGTCTCAGTCCCAAGTGTCCAGCCTTATGCCACATCCAGCTGTCATTGTAGATAGGGTCATTCCAGGTTTCATCAGAGACCCTGAAGGAATTGTAAAGAATTTCCCAGTTTATTTGTTTTGTTTTTGAAATTCCTGTTTATAGTGGGTTTGAGCTTATTCTCTCTGCCATGTTTATGCCAGTCTAGACACACTTGATTCCCTTACGGAGACATATCAATACATAGGTTTTAAGATTCTTTCTAGTCAGATATATTCCTCTGCGGGAAATATGGGGTTTTGAGTCCCTTTCACTGAGGAAGGTGTAGGTCTTGTCTATTCCATAGTTGGTTTTTGGAACGGTACCTGTGCTTATATCAAACTCCGGTTTTATGCATCACCCCACCTCTCCTTCCCCCTTAAGCAGGCATAAGGGTGTTTTCTAAATGTGAGACACTGTTCTCTTTCCTAACTCAGTTCAAGTGTAGCCATGCTTACAGGATCTTCATAAGTGATATCTTATGATAAGTTTCTTTTTCTGTGGGACTTATTTCACTTAGAATCATCGTACCTGAATCCACCCATTTTGCTGCTACTGGTTTATGACATTGTTTTCATGGCTGAGGGATATTCCATCGTACGTAAGTACCACAATTTTTGAACCATTTTTATATTTCCTGGGATATTTAAGGTGTACCCTAGTTGAGGTCCTTGTAAGCAGTGCAGCCCTAAATTTTGGGGTGGCTCTGTCTTATTGATTTTCAGAATTCCCAAGGTATATTCCCTAGACTGGAAGTGCCCTTGGCTCTTTAGCTCTGTTCTTTACTTCTTTTAGGGAACACAATATACTCCTCCAGAGAGGCAGTTGGCAATTTACATCCCGCCCATCAGCATAACAAGGCTCCCTGTTCTCCAGGGCCTGTCTTGCCTTTCTGGTTTTTACACATTTTGTGGATGTCCCTTTTGACCGGTGGGAAGTGATACTTCTTTGTAGTGCAGATTTGCATTGCCCGCTTGCTTGCTTGGCCAAAAAGGGCGTATGCGTTTTCTCCTGAATATATTCAGGAGAAAACGCATACGCCCTTTTTGGCCAAGGGCATCATTTTCGTAGTTGGGCCCCTCTTCCTGTGCTTTAAAGGCGATTCCAACGTACCTCTTGAAATCTGTTTCCTGCTATTCTGCCTCGCTTTCAAGTCCGCCTCGTTGCCTTCCCTCAACAGATTTTTGGACGATAGTTGTCCTTTATTACTCGGCCAGTTTGTGAATTGCTGTGCCCCTTAGCTCCATTTTTCAACTCGTTTTTTGTGAGCTGACCGCAAGTCCAAAATTTTGGTTCAGGACCTATGCTGGTTCCCGATGGGGGGCTGAGACTTTGGTTAATTCTTCTTCCTGCTGGGAAATTAGAGTGAAATGTGCCCGTCCAAATGCCTAACAGCTACTCTCTCATTGGTTCTCCCTCTTCCCTTTCATCCTCTGCCAAATTGGAAACCTGTGCGAAACAGGAGGTTAAAGGCGCTGTCTCTCCAAGTTGGAAGGTTGATAGTAAAGCAGATGGAAAGTCAAACCCGAGCACCAGGAGAGGGACTATTCGTTGAGTTTTGGAAACTTTTCGTGTTCACAGTGTGTCCGTTCTCTAGGTTTACCGTACATGTTATAGCTGTAGTAATATTCCCTTTAACCTGGAGAGTTGGGACCCATGGAATGGGTGCCAGGCATTTGTGCTTTAAAGAGTCTGCATTCGCTCACCCAATCTCACCAATCCTCTCAGTCTCAAGTGTCCAGCCTTATGCCTCATCCAGCTGTCGTTGTACATAGGGTCATTCCAGGTTTCATCAGAGACCGTGAAGGAATTGTAAAGAATTTCCCAGTTTTTTTGTTTTGTTTTTGAAATTCCTTTTTATAGTGGGTTTGAGCTGATTCTCGCTGCCATGTTTATGCCAGTCTAGACACACTTGATTCCCTTACGGAGACATATCAATACATAGGTTTTAAGATTCTTACTAGTCAGATATATTCCTCTGTGGGAAATAAGGGGTTTTGAGTCCCTTTCACTGAGGAAGGTGTAGGTCTTGTCTATTCCATAGTTGGTTTTTGGAACGGGACCTGTGCTTATATTAAAGTCTGGTTTTATGCATCACCCGACCTCTCCTTCCCCCGTAAGCAGGCATAAGGGTGTTTTCTAAATGTGAGACACTGTTCTCTTTCCTAACTCAGTTCAAGTGTAGCCATGTTACAGGATCTTCATAAGTGATATCTTATGATAAGTTTCTTTTTCTCTGTGACTTATTTCACTTAGAATCATCGTACCTGAATCCACCCATTTTGCTGCTACTGGTTTATGACATTGATTTCATGGCTGAGGTATATTCCATCGTACGTAAGTACCACAATATTTGAACCATTTTTATATTTCCTGGGATATTTAAGGTGTACCCAAGTTGAGGTCCTTGTAAGCAGTGCAGCCCTAAATTTTGGGGTGGCGCTGTCTTATTGATTTTCAGAATTCCCAATGTATATTCCCTAGACTGGAAGTGCCCTTGGCTCTTTAGCTCTGTTCTTTACTTGTTTTAGGGAACACAATATACTCCTCCAGAGAGGCAGTTGGCAATTTACATCCCGCCCATCAGCATAACAAGGCTCCCTGTTCTCCAGGGCCTGTCTTGCCTTTCTGGTTCTTACACATTTTGTGGATGTCCCTTTTGACCGGTGGGAAGTGATACTTCTTTGCAGTGCAGGTTTGCAATGCCCGCTTGCTTGCTTGGCCAAAAAAGGCGTATGTGTTTTCTCCTGAATATATTCAGGAGAAAACGCATACGCCCTTTTTGGCCAAGTGCATCATTTTCGAAGTTGTGACCCTCTTCCTGTGCTTTAAAGGCGATTCCGACGTACCACTTGAAATCTGTTTCCTGCTATTCTGCCTCGCTTTCAAGTCCACCTCGTTGCCTTCCCTCAACAGATTTTTGGACGATAGTTGTCCTTTATTACTCGGCCAGTTTGTGAATTGCTGTGCCCCTGAGCTCCATTTTTCAACTCGTATTTGGTGAGCTGATTGCAAGTCCAAAATTTTGGTTCAGGACCTATACTGGTTCCCAGTGGGTGGCTGAGACTTTGGTTAATTCTTCTTCTTCCCGGGAATTTAGAGTGATATGTGCCCGTCCAAATGCCTAACAGCTACTCTCTCACTGGTTCTCCCTTTTCCCTTTCATCCTCTCCCAATTTGGCAACCTGTGTGAACCAGGAGGTTAAAGGGGCTGTCTCTCCAAGTTGGGAGGTTGATAGTAAAGCAGATCGAAAGTCAAACCGGAGCACCAGGAGAGGGACTCTTCGTTGAGTTTTAGAAACCTTTCGTATTCACAGTGTGTCCGTTCTCTAGGTTTCCCGTACATGTTATAGCTGTAGTAATATTCCCTTCAACCTGGAGAGTTGGGACCCATGGAATGGGTGCCAGGCATGTGTGCTTTAAAGGGTCTGCATTTGCTCACCCAATCTCACCAATCCTCTCAGTCCCAAGTGTCCCTCCTTATGCCACATCCAGCTGTCATTGTAGATATGGTCATTCCAGTGGTCATCAGAGACCGTGAAGGAATTGGAAAGAATTTCCCAGTATTTATGTTTTGTTTTTGAAATTCCTGTTTATAGTGGGTTTGAGCTGATTCTCGCTGCCATGTTTATGCCAGTCTAGACAAACTTGTTTCCCTTACGGAGTCATATCAATACATAGGTTTTAAGATTCTTACTAGTCAGATATATTCCTTTGCGGGAAATATGGGGTTTTGAGTCCCTTTCACTGAGGAAGGTGTAGGTCTTGTCTATTCCATAGCTGGTTTTTGGAACGGTACCTGTGCTTATATCAAACTCTGGATTTATGCATCACCCCACCTCTCCTTCCCCCTTAAGCAGGCATAAGAGTGTTTTCTAAATGTCAGACTCTGTTCTCTTTCCTAACTCAGTTCAAGTGTAGCCATGTTTAAAGGATCTTCATAAGTGATATCTTATGATAAGTTTCTTTTTCTCTGTGACTTATTTCAGTTAGAATCATAGTACCTGAATCCACCCATTTTGCTGCTACTGGTTTTATGACATAGATTTCATGGCTGAGGGATATTCCATCGTACGTAAGTACCACAATTTTTTGAACCATTTTTATAACTCCTGGGATATTTAAGGTGTACCCAAGTTGAGGTCCTTGTAAGCAGTGCAGCCCTAAATTTTGGGGTGGCTCTCTGTTATTGATTGTCAGTTTTCCCAAGGTATATTCCCTAGACTGGAAGTGCCCTTGGCTCTGTAGCTCTGTTGTTTACTTGTTTTAGGGAACACAATGCACTCCTCTAGAGAGGCAGTTGGCAATTTACATCCCGCCCATCAGCATAACAAGGCTCCCTGTTCTCCAGGGCCTGTCTTGCCTTTCTGGTTTTTACACATTTTGTGGATGTCCCTTTTGACCGGTGGGAAGTGATACTTCTTTGTAGTGCAGATTTGCATTGCCCGCTTGCTTGCTTGGCCAAAAAGGGCGTATGCGTTTTCTCCTGAATATATTCAGGAGAAAACGCATACGCCCTTTTTGGCCAAGGGCATCATTGTCGAAGTTGTGCCCCTCTTCCTGTGCTTTAAAGGCGATTCCAACGTACCTCTTGAAATCTGTTTCCTGCTATTCTGCCTCACTTTCAAGTCCACCTCGTTGCCTTCCCTCAACAGATTTTTGGACGATAGTTGTCCTTTATTACTCGGCCAGTTTGTGAATTGCTGTGCCCCTGAGCTCCATTTTTCAACTCGTTTTTGGTGAGCTGACCGCAAGTCCAAAATTTTGGTTCAGGACCTATACTGGTTCCCAGTGAGTGCATGAGACTTTGGTTAATTCTTCTTCTTGCCGCGAAACTAGAGTGATATGTGCCCGTCCAAATGCCTAACAGCTACTCTCTCATTGGTTCTCCCTCTTCCCTTTCATCCTCTCCCTATTTGGCAACCTGTGCGAAGCAGGAGGTTAAAGGGGCTGTCTCTCGAAGTTGGGAGGTTGATAGTAAAGCAGATGGAAAGTCAAACCGGAGCACCAGGAGAGGGACTTTTCGTTGAGTTTTAGAAAACTTTCGTATTCACAGTGTGTCCGTTATCTAGGTTTCCCGTACATGTTATAGCTGTAGTAATATTCCCTTCAACCTGAAGAGTTGGGACCCATGTAATGGGTGCCAGGCATTTGTGCTTTAAAGGGTCTGCATTTGCTCACCCAATCTCACCAATTGTCTCAGTCCCAAGTGTCCCTCCTTATGCCACATCCAGCTGTCATTGTAGATATGGTCATTCCACGGTTCATCAGAGACCCTGAAGGAATTTTAAAGAATTTCCTTGTATTTTTGTTTTGTTTTTGAAATTCCTGTTTATAGTGGGTTTGAGCTGATTCTCGCTGCCATGTTTATGCCAGTCTAGACACACTTGATTCCCTTACGGAGACATATCAATACATAGGTTTTAAGATTCTTACTAGTCAGATATATTCCTCTGCGGGAAATATGGGGTTTTGATTCCCTTTCACTGAGGAAGGTGTAGGTCTTGTCTATTCCATAGTTGGTTTTTGGAACGGTACCTGTGCTTATATCAAACTCTGGTTTTATGCATCACCGCACCTCTCCTTCCCCCTTAAGCAGGCATAAGAGTGTTTTCTAAATGTCAGACTCTGTTCTCTTTCCTAACTCAGTTCAAGTGTAGCCATGTTTACAGGATCTTCATAAGTGATATCTTATGATAAGTTTCTTTTTCTCTGTGACTTGTTTCACTTAGAATCATCATACCTGAATCCACCCATTATGCTGCTACTGGTTTATGACATTGATTTCATGGCTGAGGGATATTCCATCGTACGTAAGTACCACAATTTTTGAACCATTTTTATATTTCCTGGGATATTTAAGGTGTACCCAAGTTGAGGTCCTTGTAAGCAATGCAGCCCTAAATTTTGGAGTGGCTCTTTCTTATTGATTTTCAGAATTCCCAAGGTATATTCCCTAGACTGGAGGTGCCCTTGGCCCTTTAGCTCTGTTCTTTACTTGTTTTAGGGAACACAATATACTCCTCCAGAGATGCAGTTGGCAATTTACATCCAGCCCATCAGCATAACAAGGCTCCCTGTTCTCCAGGGCCTGTCTTGCCTTTCTGGTTTTTACACATTTTGTGGATGTCCCATTTGATCGGTGGGAAGTGATACTTCTTTGTAGTGCAGATTTGCATTGCCCGCTTGCTTGCTTGGCCAAAAAGGGCGTATGCGTTTTCTCCTGAATATATTCAGGAGAAAACGCATACGCGCTTTTTGGCCAAGTGCATCATTTTCGTAGTTGTGCCCCTCTTCCTGTGCTTTAAAGGCGATTCCAACGTACCTCTTGAAATCTGTTTCCTGCTATTCTGCCTCGCTTTCAAGTCCGCCTCGTTGCCTTCCCTCAACAGATTTTTGGACGATAGTTGTCCTTTATTACTAGGCCAGTTTGTGAATTGCTGTGCCCCTTAGCTCCATTTTTCAACTCGTTTTTTGTGAGCTGACCGCAAGTCCAAAATTTTGGTTCAGGACCTATTCTGGTTACCGATGGGGGGCTGAGGCTTTGGTTAATTCTTCTTCCTGCCGGGAAGTTAGAGTGATATGTGCCCATCCACATGCCTAACAGCTACTCTCTCATTGGTTCATCTCTTCCCTTTCATCCTCTGCCAAATTGGCAACCTGTGCGAACCAGCAGGTTAAAGGGGCTGTCTCTCCAAGTTGGGAGATTGATAGTAAAGCAGATGGAAAGTCAAACCGGAGCACCAGGAGAGGGAATATTCGTTGAGTTTTAGAAACATTTCATATTCACAGTGTGTCCGTTCTCTAGGTTTCCCATACATGTTATAACTGTAGTAATATTCCCTTCAACCTGGAGAGTTGGGACCCATGGAATTGGTGCCATGCATTATTGCTTTAAAGGTTCTGCATTTGCTCACCCAATCTCACCAATCCTCTCAGTCCCAAGTGTCCAGCCTTATGCCACATCCAGCTGTCGTTGTAGATAGGGTCATTCCAGGTTTCATCAGAGACCCTGAAGGAATTGTAAAGAATTTCCCAGTTTTTTTGTTTTGTTTTTGAAATTCCTGTTTATAGTGGGTTTGAGCTGATTCTCTCTGCCATGTTTATGCCAGTCTAGACACACTTGATTCCCTTACGGATACATATCAATACATAGGTTTTAAGATTCTTACTAGTCAGATATATTCCTCTGCGGGAAATATGGGGTTTTGAGTCCCTTTCACTGAGGAAGGTGTAGGTCTTGTCTATTCCATAGTTGGTTTTTGGAACGGTACCTGTGCTTATATCAAACTCCGGTTTTATGCATCACCCCACCTCTCCTTCCCCCTTAAGCAGGCATAAGAGTGTTTTCTAAATGTGAGACACTGTTCTCTTTCCTAACTCAGTTCAAGTGTAGCCATGTTTACAGGATCTTCATAAGTGATATCTTATGATAAGTTTCTTTTTCTGTGGGACTTATTTCACTTAGAATCATCGTACCTGAATCCACCCATTTTGCTGCTACTGGTTTATGACATTGATTTCATGGCTGAGGGATATTCCATCGTACGTAAGTACCACAATTTTTGAACCATTTTTATATTTCCTGGGATATTTAAGGTGTACCCAAGTTGAGGTCCTTGTAAGCAGTGCAGCCCTAAATTTTGGGGTGGCTCTGTCTTATTGATTTTCAGAATTCCCAAGGTATATTCCCTAGACTGGAAGTGCCCTTGGCTCTTTAGCTCTGTTCTTTACTTCTTTTAGGGAACACAATATACTCCTCCAGAGAGGCAGTTGGCAATTTACATCCCGCCCATCAGCATAACAAGGCTCCCTGTTCTCCAGGGCCTGTCTTGCCTTTCAGGTTTTTACACATTTTGTGGATGTCCCTTTTGACCGGTGGGAAGTGCTACTTCTTTGTAGTGCAGATTTGCATTGCCCGCTTGCTTGCTTGGCCAAAAAGGGCGTATGCGTTTTCTCCTGAATATATTCAGGAGAAAATGCATACGCCCTTTTTGGCCTAGGGCATCACTTTCGTAGTTGTGCTCCTCTTCCTGTGCTTTAAAGGCGATTCCAACGTACCTCTTGAAATCTGTTTCCTGCTATTCTGCCTCGCTTTCAAGTCCGCCTCGTTGCCTTCCCTCAACAGATTTTTGGACGATAGTTGTCCTTTATTACTCGGCCAGTTTGTGAATTGCTGTGCCCCTTAGCTCCATTTTTCAACTCGTTTTTTGTGAGCTGACCGCAAGTCCAAAATTTTGGTTCAGGACCTATGCTGGTTCCCGGTGGGGGGCTGAGACTTTGGTTAATTCTTCTTCCTGCTGGGAAGTTAGAGTGAAATGTGCCCGTCCAAATGCCTAACAGCTACTCTCTCATTGGTTCTCCCTCTTCCCTTTCATCCTCTGCCAAATTGGCAACCTGTGCGAACCAGCAGGTTAAAGGGGCTGTCTATCCAAGTTGGGAGATTGATAGTAAACAGATGGAAAGTCAAAACGGAGCACCAGGAGAGGGACTATTCGTTGAGTTTTAGAAACCTTTCGTATTCACAGTGTGTCCGTTCTCTAGGTTTCCGGTACATGTTATAACTGTAGTAATATTCCCTTCAACCTGGAGAGTTGGGACCCATGGAATGGGTGCCATGCATTATTGCTTTAAAGGGTCTGCATTTGCTCACCCAATCTCACCAATCGTCTCAGTCCCAAGTGTCCCTCCTTATGCCACATCCAGCTGTCGTTGTAGATAGGGTCATTCCAGGTTTCATCAGAGACCCTGAAGGAATTGTAAAGAATTTCCCAGTTTATTTGTTTTGTTTTTGAAATTCCTGTTTATAGTGGGTTTGAGCTGATTCTCTCTGCCATGTTTATGCCAGTCTAGACACACTTGATTCCCTTACGGAGACATATCAATACATAGGTTTTAAGATTCTTTCTAGTCAGATATATTCCTCTGCGGGAAATATGGGGTTTTGAGTCCCTTTCACTGAGGAAGGTGTAGGTCTTGTCTATTCCATAGTTGGTTTTTGGAACGGTACCTGTGCTTATATCAAACTCCGGTATTATGCATCACCCCACCTCTCCTTCCCCCTTAAGCAGGCATAAGAGTGTTTTCTAAATGTGAGACACTGTTCTCTTTCCTAACTCAGTTCAAGTGTAGCCATGTTTACAGGATCTTCATAAGTGATATCTTATGATAAGTTTCTTTTTCTGTGGGACTTATTTCACTTAGAATCATCGTACCTGAATCCACCCATTTTGCTGCTACTGGTTTATGACATTGATTTCATGGCTGAGGGATATTCCATCGTACGTAAGTACCACAATTTTTGAACCATTTTTATATTTCCTGGGATATTTAAGGTGTACCCAAGTTGAGGTCCTTGTAAGCAGTGCAGCCCTAAATTTTGGGGTGGCTCTGTCTTATTGATTTTCAGAATTCCCAAGGTATATTCCCTAGACTGGAAGTGCCCTTGGCTCTTTAGCTCTGTTCTTTACTTCTTTTAGGGAACACAATATACTCCTCCAGAGAGGCAGTTGGCAATTTACATCCCGCCCATCAGCATAACAAGGCTCCCTGTTCTCCAGGGCCTGTCTTGCCTTTCTGGTTTTTACACATTTTGTGGATGTCCCTTTTGACCGGTGGGAAGTGATACTTCTTTGTAGTGCAGATTTGCATTGCCCGCTTGCTTGCTTGGCCAAAAAGGGCGTATGCGTTTTCTCCTGAATATATTCAGGAGAAAACGCATACGCCCTTTTTGGCCAAGGGCATCATTTTCGTAGTTGGGCCCCTCTTCCTGTGCTTTAAAGGCGATTCCAACGTACCTCTTGAAATCTGTTTCCTGCTATTCTGCCTCGCTTTCAAGTCCGCCTCGTTGCCTTCCCTCAACAGATTTTTGGACGATAGTTGTCCTTTATTACTCGGCCAGTTTGTGAATTGCTGTGCCCCTTAGCTCCATTTTTCAACTCGTTTTTTGTGAGCTGACCGCAAGTCCAAAATTTTGGTTCAGGACCTATGCTGGTTCCCGATGGGGGGCTGAGACTTTGGTTAATTCTTCTTCCTGCTGGGAAATTAGAGTGAAATGTGCCCGTCCAAATGCCTAACAGCTACTCTCTCATTGGTTCTCCCTCTTCCCTTTCATCCTCTGCCAAATTGGAAACCTGTGCGAAACAGGAGGTTAAAGGCGCTGTCTCTCCAAGTTGGAAGGTTGATAGTAAAGCAGATGGAAAGTCAAACCCGAGCACCAGGAGAGGGACTATTCGTTGAGTTTTGGAAACTTTTCGTGTTCACAGTGTGTCCGTTCTCTAGGTTTACCGTACATGTTATAGCTGTAGTAATATTCCCTTTAACCTGGAGAGTTGGGACCCATGGAATGGGTGCCAGGCATTTGTGCTTTAAAGAGTCTGCATTCGCTCACCCAATCTCACCAATCCTCTCAGTCTCAAGTGTCCAGCCTTATGCCTCATCCAGCTGTCGTTGTACATAGGGTCATTCCAGGTTTCATCAGAGACCGTGAAGGAATTGTAAAGAATTTCCCAGTTTTTTTGTTTTGTTTTTGAAATTCCTTTTTATAGTGGGTTTGAGCTGATTCTCGCTGCCATGTTTATGCCAGTCTAGACACACTTGATTCCCTTACGGAGACATATCAATACATAGGTTTTAAGATTCTTACTAGTCAGATATATTCCTCTGTGGGAAATAAGGGGTTTTGAGTCCCTTTCACTGAGGAAGGTGTAGGTCTTGTCTATTCCATAGTTGGTTTTTGGAACGGGACCTGTGCTTATATTAAAGTCTGGTTTTATGCATCACCCGACCTCTCCTTCCCCCGTAAGCAGGCATAAGGGTGTTTTCTAAATGTGAGACACTGTTCTCTTTCCTAACTCAGTTCAAGTGTAGCCATGTTACAGGATCTTCATAAGTGATATCTTATGATAAGTTTCTTTTTCTCTGTGACTTATTTCACTTAGAATCATCGTACCTGAATCCACCCATTTTGCTGCTACTGGTTTATGACATTGATTTCATGGCTGAGGTATATTCCATCGTACGTAAGTACCACAATATTTGAACCATTTTTATATTTCCTGGGATATTTAAGGTGTACCCAAGTTGAGGTCCTTGTAAGCAGTGCAGCCCTAAATTTTGGGGTGGCGCTGTCTTATTGATTTTCAGAATTCCCAATGTATATTCCCTAGACTGGAAGTGCCCTTGGCTCTTTAGCTCTGTTCTTTACTTGTTTTAGGGAACACAATATACTCCTCCAGAGAGGCAGTTGGCAATTTACATCCCGCCCATCAGCATAACAAGGCTCCCTGTTCTCCAGGGCCTGTCTTGCCTTTCTGGTTTTTACACATTTTGTGGATGTCCCTTTTGACCGGTGGGAAGTGATACTTCTTTGTATTGCAGGTTTGCAATGCCCGCTTGCTTGCTTGGCCAAAAAAGGCGTATGTGTTTTCTCCTGAATATATTCAGGAGAAAACGCATACGCCCTTTTTGGCCAAGTGCATCATTTTCGAAGTTGTGACCCTCTTCCTGTGCTTTAAAGGCGATTCCGACGTACCACTTGAAATCTGTTTCCTGCTATTCTGCCTCGCTTTCAAGTCCACCTCGTTGCCTTCCCTCAACAGATTTTTGGACGATAGTTGTCCTTTATTACTCGGCCAGTTTGTGAATTGCTGTGCCCCTGAGCTCCATTTTTCAACTCGTATTTGGTGAGCTGATTGCAAGTCCAAAATTTTGGTTCAGGACCTATACTGGTTCCCAGTGGGTGGCTGAGACTTTGGTTAATTCTTCTTCTTCCCGGGAATTTAGAGTGATATGTGCCCGTCCAAATGCCTAACAGCTACTCTCTCACTGGTTCTCCCTTTTCCCTTTCATCCTCTCCCAATTTGGCAACCTGTGTGAACCAGGAGGTTAAAGGGGCTGTCTCTCCAAGTTGGGAGGTTGATAGTAAAGCAGATCGAAAGTCAAACCAGAGCACCAGGAGAGGGACTCTTCGTTGAGTTTTAGAAACCTTTCGTATTCACAGTGTGTCCGTTCTCTAGGTTTCCCGTACATGTTATAACTGTAGTAATATTCCCTTCAACCTGGAGAGTTGGGACCCATGGAATGGGTGCCAGGCATGTGTGCTTTAAAGGGTCTGCATTTGCTCACCCAATCTCACCAATCCTCTCAGTCCCAAGTGTCCCTCCTTATGCCACATCCAGCTGTCATTGTAGATATGGTCATTCCAGGGGTCATCAGAGACCGTGAAGGAATTGGAAAGAATTTCCCAGTATTTATGTTTTGTATTTGAAATTCCTGTTTATAGTGGGTTTGAGCTGATTCTCGCTGCCATGTTTATGCCAGTCTAGACAAACTTGTTTCCCTTACGGAGTCATATCAATACATAGGTTTTAAGATTCTTACTAGTCAGATATATTCCTTTGCGGGAAATATGGGGTTTTGAGTCCCTTTCACTGAGGAAGGTGTAGGTCTTGTCTATTCCATAGCTGGTTTTTGGAACGGTACCTGTGCTTATATCAAACTCTGGATTTATGCATCACCCCACCTCTCCTTCCCCCTTAAGCAGGCATAAGAGTGTTTTCTAAATGTCAGACTCTGTTCTCTTTCCTAACTCAGTTCAAGTGTAGCCATGTTTAAAGGATCTTCATAAGTGATATCTTATGATAAGTTTCTTTTTCTCTGTGACTTATTTCAGTTAGAATCATCGTACCTGAATCCACCCATTTTGCTGCTACTGGTCTTATGACATAGATTTCATGGCTGAGGGATATTCCATCGTACGTAAGTACCACAATTTTTTGAACCATTTTTATAACTCCTGGGATATTTAAGGTGTACCCAAGTTGAGGTCCTTGTAAGCAGTGCAGCCCTAAATTTTGGGGTGGCTCTCTCTTATTGATTGTCAGTTTTCCCAAGGTATATTCCCTAGGCTGGAAGTGCCCTTGGCTCTGTAGCTCTGTTGTTTACTTGTTTTAGGGAACACAATGCACTCCTCTAGAGAGGCAGTTGGCAATTTACATCCCGCCCATCAGCATAACAAGGCTCCCTGTTCTCCAGGGCCTGTCTTGCCTTTCTGGTTTTTACACATTTTGTGGATGTCCCTTTTGACCGGTGGGAAGTGATACTTCTTTGTAGTGCAGATTTGCATTGCCCGCTTGCTTGCTTGGCCAAAAAGGGCGTATGCGTTTTCTCCTGAATATATTCAGGAGAAAACACATACGCCCTTTTTGGCCAAGGGCATCATTGTCGAAGTTGTGCCCCTCTTCCTGTGCTTTAAAGGCGATTCCAACGTACCTCTTGAAATCTGTTTCCTGCTATTCTGCCTCACTTTCAAGTCCACCTCGTTGCCTTCCCTCAACAGATTTTTGGACGATAGTTGTCCTTTATTACTCGGCCAGTTTGTGAATTGCTGTGCCCCTGAGCTCCATTTATCAACTCGTTTTTGGTGAGCTGACCGCAAGTCCAAAATTTTGGTTCAGGACCTATACTGGTTCCCAGTGAGTGCATGAGACTTTGGTTAATTCTTCTTCTTGCCGTGAAATTAGAGTGATATGTGCCCGTCCAAATGCCTAACAGCTACTCTCTCATTGGTTCTCCCTCTTCCCTTTCATCCTCTCCCAATTTGGCAACCTGTGCGAAGCAGGAGGTTAAAGGGGCTGTCTCTCGAAGTTGGGAGGTTGATAGTAAAGCAGATGGAAAGTCAAACCGGAGCACCAGGAGAGGGACTTTTCGTTGAGTTTTAGAAAACTTTCGTATTCACAGTGTGTCCGTTATCTAGGTTTCCCGTACATGTTATAGCTGTAGTAATATTCCCTTCAACCTGAAGAGTTGGGACCCATGGAATGGGTGCCAGGCATTTGTGCTTTAAAGGGTCTGCATTTGCTCACCCAATCTCACCAATCGTCTCAGTCCCAAGTGTCCCTCCTTATGCCACATCCAGCTGTCATTGTAGATATGGTCATTCCACGGTTCATCAGAGACCCTGAAGGAATTTTAAAGAATTTCCCAGTATTTTTGTTTTGTTTTTGAAATTCCTGTTTATAGTGGGTTTGAGCTGATTCTCGCTGCCATGTTTATGCCAGTCTAGACACACTTGATTCCCTTACGGAGACATATCAATACATAGGTTTTAAGATTCTTACTAGTCAGATATATTCCTCTGCGGGAAATATGGGGTTTTGATTCCCTTTCACTGAGGAAGGTGTAGGTCTTGTCTATTCCATAGTTGGTTTTTGGAACGGTACCTGTGCTTATATCAAACTCTGGTTTTATGCATCACCGCACCTCTCCTTCCCCCTTAAGCAGGCATAAGAGTGTTTTCTAAATGTCAGACTCTGTTCTCTTTCCTAACTCAGTTCAAGTGTAGCCATGTTAACAGGATCTTCATAAGTGATATCTTATGATAAGTTTCTTTTTCTCTGTGACTTGTTTCACTTAGAATCATCATACCTGAATCCACCCATTATGCTGCTACTGGTTTATGACATTGATTTCATTGCTGAGGGATATTCCATCGTACGTAAGTACCACAATTTTTGAACCATTTTTATATTTCCTGGGATATTTAAGGTGTACCCAAGTTGAGGTCCTTGTAAGCAATGCAGCCCTAAATTTTGGAGTGGCTCTTTCTTATTGATTTTCAGAATTCCCAAGGTATATTCCCTAGACTGGAGGTGCCCTTGGCCCTTTAGCTCTGTTCTTTACTTGTTTTAGGGAACACAATATACTCCTCCAGAGATGCAGTTGGCAATTTACATCCAGCCCATCAGCATAACAAGGCTCCCTGTTCTCCAGGGCCTGTCTTGCCTTTCTGGTTTTTACACATTTTGTGGATGTCCCATTTGATCGGTGGGAAGTGATACTTCTTTGTAGTGCAGATTTGCATTGCCCGCTTGCTTGCTTGGCCAAAAAGGGCGTATGCGTTTTCTCCTGAATATATTCAGGAGAAAACGCATACGCCCTTTTTGGCCAAGTGCATCATTTTCGTAGTTGTGCCCCTCTTCCTGTGCTTTAAAGGCGATTCCAACGTACCTCTTGAAATCTGTTTCCTGCTATTCTGCCTCGCTTTCAAGTCCGCCTCGTTGCCTTCCCTCAACAGATTTTTGGACGATAGTTGTCCTTTATTACTAGGCCAGTTTGTGAATTGCTGTGCCCCTTAGCTCCATTTTTCAACTCGTTTTTTGTGAGCTGACCGCAAGTCCAAAATTTTGGTTCAGGACCTATTCTGGTTTCCGATGGGGGGCTGAGGCTTTGGTTAATTCTTCTTCCTGCCGGGAAGTTAGAGTGATATGTGCCCATCCACATGCCTAACAGCTACTCTCTCATTGGTTCTCCCTCTTCCCTTTCATCCTCTGCCAAATTGGCAACCTGTGCGAACCAGCAGGTTAAAGGGGCTGTCTCTCCAAGTTGGGAGATTGATAGTAAAGCAGATGGAAAGTCAAACCGGAGCACCAGGAGAGGGACTATTCGTTGAGTTTTAGAAACCTTTCATATTCACAGTGTGTCCGTTCTCTAGGTTTCCCATACATGTTATAACTGTAGTAATATTCCCTTCAACCTGGAGAGTTGGGACCCATGGAATGGGTGCCATGCATTATTGCTTTAAAGGGTCTGCATTTGCTCACCCAATCTCACCAATCGTCTCAGTCCCAAGTGTCCAGCCTTATGCCACATCCAGCTGTCGTTGTAGATAGGGTCATTCCAGGTTTCATCAGAGACCCTGAAGGAATTGTAAAGAATTTCCCAGTTTTTTTGTTTTGTTTTTGAAATTCCTGTTTATAGTGGGTTTGAGCTGATTCTCGCTGCCATGTTTATGCCAGTCTAGACACACTTGATTCCCTTACGGAGACATATCAATACATAGGTTTTAAGATTCTTACTAGTCAGATATATTCCTCTGTGGGAAATAAGGGGTTTTGAGTCCCTTTCACTGAGGAAGGTGTAGGTCTTGTCTATTCCATAGTTGGTTTTTGGAACGGGACCTGTGCTTATATTAAAGTCTGGTTTTATGCATCACCCGACCTCTCCTTCCCCCGTAAGCAGGCATAAGGGTGTTTTCTAAATGTGAGACACTGTTCTCTTTCCTAACTCAGTTCAAGTGTAGCCATGTTACAGGATCTTCATAAGTGATATCTTATGATAAGTTTCTTTTTCTCTGTGACTTATTTCACTTAGAATCATCGTACCTGAATCCACCCATTTTGCTGCTACTGGTTTATGACATTGATTTCATGGCTGAGGTATATTCCATCGTACGTAAGTACCACAATATTTGAACCATTTTTATATTTCCTGGGATATTTAAGGTGTACCCAAGTTGAGGTCCTTGTAAGCAGTGCAGCCCTAAATTTTGGGGTGGCGCTGTCTTATTGATTTTCAGAATTCCCAATGTATATTCCCTAGACTGGAAGTGCCCTTGGCTCTTTAGCTCTGTTCTTTACTTGTTTTAGGGAACACAATATACTCCTCCAGAGAGGCAGTTGGCAATTTACATCCCGCCCATCAGCATAACAAGGCTCCCTGTTCTCCAGGGCCTGTCTTGCCTTTCTGGTTTTTACACATTTTGTGGATGTCCCTTTTGACCGGTGGGAAGTGATACTTCTTTGTAGTGCAGGTTTGCAATGCCCGCTTGCTTGCTTGGCCAAAAAAGGCGTATGTGTTTTCTCCTGAATATATTCAGGAGAAAACGCATACGCCCTTTTTGGCCAAGTGCATCATTTTCGAAGTTGTGACCCTCTTCCTGTGCTTTAAAGGCGATTCCGACGTACCACTTGAAATCTGTTTCCTGCTATTCTGCCTCGCTTTCAAGTCCACCTCGTTGCCTTCCCTCAACAGATTTTTGGACGATAGTTGTCCTTTATTACTCGGCCAGTTTGTGAATTGCTGTGCCCCTGAGCTCCATTTTTCAACTCGTATTTGGTGAGCTGATTGCAAGTCCAAAATTTTGGTTCAGGACCTATACTGGTTCCCAGTGGGTGGCTGAGACTTTGGTTAATTCTTCTTCTTCCCGGGAATTTAGAGTGATATGTGCCCGTCCAAATGCCTAACAGCTACTCTCTCACTGGTTCTCCCTCTTCCCTTTCATCCTCTCCCAATTTGGCAACCTGTGTGAACCAGGAGGTTAAAGGGGCTGTCTCTCCAAGTTGGGAGGTTGATAGTAAAGCAGATCGAAAGTCAAACCAGAGCACCAGGAGAGGGACTCTTCGTTGAGTTTTAGAAACCTTTCGTATTCACAGTGTGTCCGTTCTCTAGGTTTCCCGTACATGTTATAACTGTAGTAATATTCCCTTCAACCTGGAGAGTTGGGACCCATGGAATGGGTGCCAGGCATGTGTGCTTTAAAGGGTCTGCATTTGCTCACCCAATCTCACCAATCCTCTCAGTCCCAAGTGTCCCTCCTTATGCCACATCCAGCTGTCATTGTAGATATGGTCATTCCAGGGGTCATCAGAGACCGTGAAGGAATTGGAAAGAATTTCCCAGTATTTATGTTTTGTATTTGAAATTCCTGTTTATAGTGGGTTTGAGCTGATTCTCGCTGCCATGTTTATGCCAGTCTAGACAAACTTGTTTCCCTTACGGAGTCATATCAATACATAGGTTTTAAGATTCTTACTAGTCAGATATATTCCTTTGCGGGAAATATGGGGTTTTGAGTCCCTTTCACTGAGGAAGGTGTAGGTCTTGTCTATTCCATAGCTGGTTTTTGGAACGGTACCTGTGCTTATATCAAACTCTGGATTTATGCATCACCCCACCTCTCCTTCCCCCTTAAGCAGGCATAAGAGTGTTTTCTAAATGTCAGACTCTGTTCTCTTTCCTAACTCAGTTCAAGTGTAGCCATGTTTAAAGGATCTTCATAAGTGATATCTTATGATAAGTTTCTTTTTCTCTGTGACTTATTTCAGTTAGAATCATCGTACCTGAATCCACCCATTTTGCTGCTACTGGTCTTATGACATAGATTTCATGGCTGAGGGATATTCCATCGTACGTAAGTACCACAATTTTTTGAACCATTTTTATAACTCCTGGGATATTTAAGGTGTACCCAAGTTGAGGTCCTTGTAAGCAGTGCAGCCCTAAATTTTGGGGTGGCTCTCTCTTATTGATTGTCAGTTTTCCCAAGGTATATTCCCTAGGCTGGAAGTGCCCTTGGCTCTGTAGCTCTGTTCTTTACTTGTTTTAGGGAACACAATATACTCCTCCAGAGATGCAGTTGGCAATTTACATCCAGCCCATCAGCATAACAAGGCTCCCTGTTCTCCAGGGCCTGTCTTGCCTTTCTGGTTTTTACACATTTTGTGGATGTCCCATTTGATCGGTGGGAAGTGATACTTCTTTGTAGTGCAGATTTGCATTGCCCGCTTGCTTGCTTGGCCAAAAAGGGCGTATGCGTTTTCTCCTGAATATATTCAGGAGAAAACGCATACGCCCTTTTTGGCCAAGTGCATCATTTTCGTAGTTGTGCCCCTCTTCCTGTGCTTTAAAGGCGATTCCAACGTACCTCTTGAAATCTGTTTCCTGCTATTCTGCCTCGCTTTCAAGTCCGCCTCGTTGCCTTCCCTCAACAGATTTTTGGACGATAGTTGTCCTTTATTACTAGGCCAGTTTGTGAATTGCTGTGCCCCTTAGCTCCATTTTTCAACTCGTTTTTTGTGAGCTGACCGCAAGTCCAAAATTTTGGTTCAGGACCTATTCTGGTTTCCGATGGGGGGCTGAGGCTTTGGTTAATTCTTCTTCCTGCCGGGAAGTTAGAGTGATATGTGCCCATCCACATGCCTAACAGCTACTCTCTCATTGGTTCTCCCTCTTCCCTTTCATCCTCTGCCAAATTGGCAACCTGTGCGAACCAGCAGGTTAAAGGGGCTGTCTCTCCAAGTTGGGAGATTGATAGTAAAGCAGATGGAAAGTCAAACCGGAGCACCAGGAGAGGGACTATTCGTTGAGTTTTAGAAACCTTTCATATTCACAGTGTGTCCGTTCTCTAGGTTTCCCATACATGTTATAACTGTAGTAATATTCCCTTCAACCTGGAGAGTTGGGACCCATGGAATGGGTGCCATGCATTATTGCTTTAAAGGGTCTGCATTTGCTCACCCAATCTCACCAATCGTCTCAGTCCCAAGTGTCCAGCCTTATGCCACATCCAGCTGTCGTTGTAGATAGGGTCATTCCAGGTTTCATCAGAGACCCTGAAGGAATTGTAAAGAATTTCCCAGTTTTTTTGTTTTGTTTTTGAAATTCCTGTTTATAGTGGGTTTGAGCTGATTCTCTCTGCCATGTTTATGCCAGTCTAGACACACTTGATTCCCTTACGGAGACATATCAATACATAGGTTTTAAGATTCTTTCTAGTCAGATATATTCCTCTGCGGGAAATATGGGGTTTTGAGTCCCTTTCACTGAGGAAGGTGTAGGTCTTGTCTATTCCATAGTTGGTTTTTGGAACGGTACCTGTGCTTATATCAAACTCCGGTTTTATGCATCACCCCACCTCTCCTTCCCCCTTAAGCAGGCATAAGAGTGTTTTCTAAATGTGAGACACTGTTCTCTTTCCTAACTCAGTTCAAGTGTAGCCATGTTTACAGGATCTTCATAAGTGATATCTTATGATAAGTTTCTTTTTCTGTGGGACTTATTTCACTTAGAATCATCGTACCTGAATCCACCCATTTTGCTGCTACTGGTTTATGACATTGATTTCATGGCTGAGGGATATTCCATCGTACGTAAGTACCACAATTTTTGAACCATTTTTATATTTCCTGGGATATTCAAGGTGTACCCAAGTTGAGGTCCTTGTAAGCAGTGCAGCCCTAAATTTTGGGGTGGCTCTGTCTTATTGATTTTCAGAATTCCCAAGGTATATTCCCTAGACTGGAAGTGCCCTTGGCTCTTTAGCTCTGTTCTTTACTTCTTTTAGGGAACACAATATAATCCTCCAGAGAGGCAGTTGGCAATTTACATCCCGCCCATCAGCATAACAAGGCTCCCTGTTCTCCAGGGCCTGTCTTGCCTTTCAGGTTTTTACACATTTTGTGGATGTCCCTTTTGACCGGTGGGAAGTGCTACTTCTTTGTAGTGCAGATTTGCATTGCCCGCTTGCTTGCTTGGCCAAAAAGGGCGTATGCGTTTTCTCCTGAATATATTCAGGAGAAAATGCATACGCCCTTTTTGGCCAAGGGCATCACTTTCGTAGTTGTGCCCCTCTTCCTGTGCTTTAAAGGCGATTCCAACGTACCTCTTGAAATCTGTTTCCTGCTATTCTGCCTCGCTTTCAAGTCCGCCTCGTTGCCTTCCCTCAACAGATTTTTGGACGATAGTTGTCCTTTATTACTCGGCCAGTTTGTGAATTGCTGTGCCCCTTAGCTCCATTTTTCAACTCGTTTTTTGTGAGCTGACCGCAAGTCCAAAATTTTGGTTCAGGACCTATGCTGGTTCCCGATGGGGGGCTGAGACTTTGGTTAATTCTTCTTCCTGCTGGGAAGTTAGAGTGAAATATGCCCGTCCAAATGCCTAACAGCTACTCTCTCATTGGTTCTCCCTCTTCCCTTTCATCCTCTGCCAAATTGGCAACCTGTGCGAACCAGCAGGTTAAAGGGGCTGTCTATCCAAGTTGGGAGATTGATAGTAAACAGATGGAAAGTCAAAACGGAGCACCAGGAGAGGGACTATTCGTTGAGTTTTAGAAATCTTTCGTATTCACAGTGTGTCCGTTCTCTAGGTTTCGCATACATGTTATAACTGTAGTAATATTCCCTTCAACCTGGAGAGTTGGGACCCATGGAATGGGTGCCATGCATTATTGCTTTAAAGGGTCTGCATTTGCTCACCCAATCTCACCAATCGTCTCAGTCCCAAGTGTCCCTCCTTATGCCACATCCAGCTGTCATTGTAGATAGGGTCATTCCAGCTTTCATCAGAGACCCTGAAGGAATTGTAAAGAATTTCCCAGTTTATTTGTTTTGTTTTTGAAATTCCTGTTTATAGTGGGTTTGAGCTGATTCTCTCTGCCATGTTTATGCCAGTCTAGACACACTTGATTCCCTTACGGAGACATATCAATACATAGGTTTTAAGATTCTTTCTAGTCAGATATATTCCTCTGCGGGAAATATGGGGTTTTGAGTCCCTTTCACTGAGGAAGGTGTAGGTCTTGTCTATTCCATAGTTGGTTTTTGGAACGGTACCTGTGCTTATATCAAACTCCGGTATTATGCATCACCCCACCTCTCCTTCCCCCTTAAGCAGGCATAAGAGTGTTTTCTAAATGTGAGACACTGTTCTCTTTCCTAACTCAGTTCAAGTGTAGCCATGTTTACAGGATCTTCATAAGTGATATCTTATGATAAGTTTCTTTTTCTGTGGGACTTATTTCACTTAGAATCATCGTACCTGAATCCACCCATTTTGCTGCTACTGGTTTATGACATTGATTTCATGGCTGAGGGATATTCCATCGTACGTAAGTACCACAATTTTTGAACCATTTTTATATTTCCTGGGATATTTAAGGTGTACCCAAGTTGAGGTCCTTGTAAGCAGTGCAGCCCTAAATTTTGGGGTGGCTCTGTCTTATTGATTTTCAGAATTCCCAAGGTATATTCCCTAGACTGGAAGTGCCCTTGGCTCTTTAGCTCTGTTCTTTACTTCTTTTAGGGAACACAATATACTCCTCCAGAGAGGCAGTTGGCAATTTACATCCCGCCCATCAGCATAACAAGGCTCCCTGTTCTCCAGGGCCTGTCTTGCCTTTCTGGTTTTTACACATTTTGTGGATGTCCCTTTTGACCGGTGGGAAGTGATATTTCTTTGTAGTGCAGATTTGCATTGCCCGCTTGCTTGCTTGGCCAAAAAGGGCGTATGCGTTTTCTCCTGAATATATTCAGGAGAAAACGCATACGCCCTTTTTGGCCAAGGGCATCATTTTCGTAGTTGGGCCCCTCTTCCTGTGCTTTAAAGGCGATTCCAACGTACCTCTTGAAATCTGTTTCCTGCTATTCTGCCTCGCTTTCAAGTCCGCCTCGTTGCCTTCCCTCAACAGATTTTTGGACGATAGTTGTCCTTTATTACTCGGCCAGTTTGTGAATTGCTGTGCCCCTTAGCTCCATTTTTCAACTCGTTTTTTGTGAGCTGACCGCAAGTCCAAAATTTTGGTTCAGGACCTATGCTGGTTCCCGATGGGGGGCTGAGACTTTGGTTAATTCTTCTTCCTGCTGGGAAATTAGAGTGAAATGTGCCCGTCCAAATGCCTAACAGCTACTCTCTCATTGGTTCTCCCTCTTCCCTTTCATCCTCTGCCAAATTGGAAACCTGTGCGAAACAGGAGGTTAAAGGCGCTGTCTCTCCAAGTTGGAAGGTTGATAGTAAAGCAGATGGAAAGTCAAACCCGAGCACCAGGAGAGGGACTATTCGTTGAGTTTTGGAAACTTTTCGTATTCACAGTGTGTCCGTTCTCTAGGTTTACTGTACATGTTATAGCTGTAGTAATATTCCCTTTAACCTGGAGAGTTGGGACCCATGGAATGGGTGCCAGGCATTTGTGCTTTAAAGAGTCTGCATTCGCTCACCCAATCTCACCAATCCTCTCAGTCTCAAGTGTCCAGCCTTATGCCTCATCCAGCTGTCGTTGTACATAGGGTCATTCCAGGTTTCATCAGAGACCGTGAAGGAATTGTAAAGAATTTCCCAGTTTTTTTGTTTTGTTTTTGAAATTCCTTTTTATAGTGGGTTTGAGCTGATTCTCGCTGCCATGTTTATGCCAGTCTAGACACACTTGATTCCCTTACGGAGACATATCAATACATAGGTTTTAAGATTCTTACTAGTCAGATATATTCCTCTGTGGGAAATAAGGGGTTTTGAGTCCCTTTCACTGAGGAAGGTGTAGGTCTTGTCTATTCCATAGTTGGTTTTTGGAACGGGACCTGTGCTTATATTAAAGTCTGGTTTTATGCATCACCCGACCTCTCCTTCCCCCTTAAGCAGGCATAAGGGTGTTTTCTAAATGTGAGACACTGTTCTCTTTCCTAACTCAGTTCAAGTGTAGCCATGTTACAGGATCTTCATAAGTGATATCTTATGATAAGTTTCTTTTTCTCTGTGACTTATTTCACTTAGAATCATCGTACCTGAATCCAGCCATTTTGCTGCTACTGGTTTATGACATTGATTTCATGGCTGAGGTATATTCCATCGTACGTAAGTACCACAATATTTGAACCATTTTTATATTTCCTGGGATATTTAAGGTGTACCCAAGTTGAGGTCCTTGTAAGCAGTGCAGCCCTAAATTTTGGGGTGGCGCTGTCTTATTGATTTTCAGAATTCCCAATGTATATTCCCTAGACTGGAAGTGCCCTTGGCTCTTTAGCTCTGTTCTTTACTTGTTTTAGGGAACACAATATACTCCTCCACAGAGGCAGTTGGCAATTTACATCCCGCCCATCAGCATAACAAGGCTCCCTGTTCTCCAGGGCCTGTCTTGCCTTTCTGGTTTTTACACATTTTGTGGATGTCCCTTTTGACCGGTGGGAAGTGATACTTCTTTGTAGTGCAGATTTGCAATGCCCGCTTGCTTGCTTGGCCAAAAAGGGCGTATGCGTTTTCTCCTGAATATATTCAGGAGAAAACGCATACGCCCTTTTTGGCCAAGTGCATCATTTTCGAAGTTGTGACCCTCTTCCTGTGCTTTAAAGGCGATTCCAACGTACCTCTTGAAATCTGCTTCCTGCTATTCTGCCTCGCTTTCAAGTCCACCTCGTTGCCTTCCCTCAACAGATTTTTGGACGATAGTTGTCCTTTATTACTCGGCCAGTTTGTGAATTGCTGTGCCCCTGAGCTCCATTTTTCAACTCGTATTTGCTGAGCTGATTGCAAGTCCAAAATTTTGGTTCAGGACCTATACTGGTTCCCAGTGGGTGGCTGAGACTTTGGTTAATTCTTCTTCTTCCCGGGAATTTAGAGTGATATGTGCCCGTCCAAATGCCTAACAGCTACTGTCTCACTGGTTCTCCCTTTTCCCTTTCATCCTCTCCCAATTTGGCAACCTGTGCGAAGCAGGAGGTTAAAGGGGCTGTCTCTCGAAGTTGGGAGGTTGATAGTAAAGCAGATGGAAAGTCAAACCGGAGCACCAGGAGAGGGACTCTTCGTTGAGTTTTAGAAACCTTTCGTATTCACAGTGTGTCCGTTCTCTAGGTTTCCCGTACATGTTATAGCTGTAGTAATATTCCCTTCAACCTGGAGAGTTGGGACCCATGGAATGGGTGCCAGGCATGTGTGCTTTAAAGGGTCTGCATTTGCTCACCCAATCTCACCAATCCTCTCAGTCCCAAGTGTCCCTCCTTATGCCACATCCAGCTGTCATTGTAGATATGGTCATTCCAGGGGTCATCAGAGACCGTGAAGGAATTGGAAAGAATTTCCCAGTATTTATGTTTTGTTTTTGAAATTCCTGTTTATAGTGGGTTTGAGCTGATTCTCGCTGCCATGTTTATGCCAGTCTAGACAAACTTGTTTCCCTTACGGAGTCATATCAATACATAGGTTTTAAGATTCTTACTAGTCAGATATATTCCTTTGCGGGAAATATGGGGTTTTGAGTCCCTTTCACTGAGGAAGGTGTAGGTCTTGTCTATTCCATAGCTGGTTTTTGGAACGGTACCTGTGCTTATATCAAACTCTGGATTTATGCATCACCCCACCTCTCCTTCCCCCTTAAGCAGGCATAAGAGTGTTTTCTAAATGTCAGACTCTGTTCTCTTTCCTAACTCAGTTCAAGTGTAGCCATGTTTAAAGGATCTGCATAAGTGATATCTTATGATAAGTTTCTTTTTCTCTGTGACTTATTTCAGTTAGAATCATCGTACCTGAATCCACCCATTTTGCTGCTACTGGTCTTATGACATAGATTTCATGGCTGAGGGATATTCCATCGTACGTAAGTACCACAATTTTTTGAACCATTTTTATAACTCCTGGGATATTTAAGGTGTACCCAAGTTGAGGTCCTTGTAAGCAGTGCAGCCCTAAATTTTGGGGTGGCTCTCTCTTATTGATTGTCAGTTTTCCCAAGGTATATTCCCTAGACTGGAAGTGCCCTTGGCTCTGTAGCTCTGTTGTTTACTTGTTTTAGGGAACACAATGCACTCCTCTAGAGAGGCAGTTGGCAATTTACATCCCGCCCATCAGCATAACAAGGCTCCCTGTTCTCCAGGGCCTGTCTTGCCTTTCTGGTTTTTACACATTTTGTGGATGTCCCTTTTGACCGGTGGGAAGTGATACTTCTTTGTAGTGCAGATTTGCATTGCCCGCTTGCTTGCTTGGCCAAAAAGGGCGTATGCGTTTTCTCCTGAATATATTCAGGAGAAAACGCATACGCCCTTTTTGGCCAAGGGCATCACTGTCGAAGTTGTGCCCCTCTTCCTGTGCTTTAAAGGCGATTCCAACGTACCTCTTGAAATATGTTTCCTGCTATTCTGCCTCACTTTCAAGTCCACCTCGTTGCCTTCCCTCAACAGATTTTTGGACGATAGTTATCCTTTATTACTCGGCCAGTTTGTGAATTGCTGTGCCCCTGAGCTCCATTTTTCAACTCGTTTTTGGTGAGCTGACCGCAAGTCCAAAATTTTGGTTCAGGACCTATACTGGTTCACAGTGAGTGCATGAGACTTTGGTTAATTCTTCTTCTTGCCGCGAAATTAGAGTGATATGTGCCCGTCCAAATGCCTAACAGCTACTCTCTCATTGGTTCTCCCTCTTCCCTTTCATCCTCTCCCAATTTGGCAACCTGTGCGAAGCAGGAGGTTAAAGGGGCTGTCTCTCGAAGTTGGGAGGTTGATAGTAAAGCAGATGGAAAGTCAAACCGGAGCACCAGGAGAGGGACTATTCGTTGAGTTTTAGAAAACTTTCGTATTCACAGTGTGTCCGTTATCTAGGTTTCCCGTACATGTTATAGCTGTAGTAATATTCCCTTCAACCTGGAGAGTTGGGACCCATGGAATGGGTGCCAGGCATTTGTGCTTTAAAGTGTCTGCATTTGCTCACCCAATCTCACCAATCGTCTCAGTCCCAAGTGTCCCTCCTTATGCCACATCCAGCTGTCATTGTAGATATGGTCATTCCACGGTTCATCAGAGACCCTGAAGCAATTTTTAAGAATTTCCCAGTATTTTTGTTTTGTTTTTGAAATTCCTGTTTATAGTGGGTTTGAGCTGATTCTCGCTGCCATGTTTATGCCAGTATAGACACACTTGATTCCCTTACGGAGACATATCAATACATAGGTTTTAAGATTCTTACTAGTCAGATATATTCCTCTGCGGGAAATATGGGGTTTTGAGTCCCTTTCACTGAGGAAGGTGTAGGTTTTGTCTATTCCATAGTTGGTTTTTGGAACGGTACCTGTGCTTATATCAAACTCTGGTTTTATGCATCACCGCACCTCTCCTTCCCCCTTAAGCAGGCATAAGAGTGTTTTCTAAATGTCAGACTCTGTTCTCTTTCCTAACTCAGTTCAATTGTAGCCATGTTTACAGGATCTTCATAAGTGATATCTTATGATAAGTTTCTTTTTCTCTGTGACTTGTTTCACTTAGAATCATCATACCTGAATCCACCCATTATGCTGCTACTGGTTTATGACATTGATTTCATGGCTGAGGGATATTCCATCGTACGTAAGTACCAAAATTTTTGAACCATTTTTATATTTCCTGGGATATTTAAGGTGTACCCAAGTTGAGGTCCTTGTAAGCAATGCAGCCCTAAATTTTGGAGTGGCTCTTTCTTATTGATTTTCAGAATTCCCAAGGTATATTCCCTAGACTGGAGGTGCCCTTGGCCCTTTAGCTCTGTTCTTTACTTGTTTTAGGGAACACAATATACTCCTCCAGAGATGCAGTTGGCAATTTACATCTTGCCCATCAGCATAACAAGGCTCCCTGTTCTCCAGGGCCTGTCTTGCCTTTCTGGTTTTTACACATTTTGTGGATGTCCCATTTGATCGGTGGGAAGTGATACTTGTTTGTAGTGCAGATTTGCATTGCCCGCTTGCTTGCTTGGCCAAAAAGGGCGTATGCGTTTTCTCCTGAATATATTCAGGAGAAAACGCATACGCCCTTTTTGGCCAAGTGCATCATTTTCGTAGTTGTGCCCCTCTTCCTGTGCTTTAAAGGCGATTCCAACGTACCTCTTGAAATCTGTTTCCTGCTATTCTGCCTCGCTTTCAAGTCCGCCTCGTTGCCTTCCCTCAACAGATTTTTGGACGATAGTTGTCCTTTATTACTAGGCCAGTTTGTGAATTGCTGTGCCCCTTAGCTCCATTTTTCAACTCGTTTTTTGTGAGCTGACCGCAAGTCCAAAATTTTGGTTCAGGACCTATTCTGGTTTCCGATGGGCGGCTGAGGCTTTGGTTAATTCTTCTTCCTGCCGGGAAGTTAGAGTGATATGTGCCCATCCACATGCCTAACAGCTACTCTCTCATTGGTTCTCCCTCTTCCCTTTCATCCTCTGCCAAATTGGTAACCTGTGCGAACCAGCAGGTTAAAGGGGCTGTCTCTCCAAGTTGGGAGATTGATAGTAAAGCAGATGGAAAGTCAAACCGGAGCACCAGGAGAGGGACTATTCGTTGAGTTTTAGAAACCTTTCATATTCACAGTGTGTCCGTTCTCTAGGTTTCCCATACATGTTATAACTGTAGTAATATTCCCTTCAACCTGGAGAGTTGGGACCCATGGAATGGGTGCCATGCATTATTGCTTTAAAGGGTCTGCATTTGCTCACCCAATCTCACCAATCGTCTCAGTCCCAAGTGTCCAGCCTTATGCCACATCCAGCTGTCGTTGTAGATAGGGTCATTCCAGGTTTCATCAGAGACCCTGAAGGAATTGTAAAGAATTTCCCTGTTTTTTTGTTTTGTTTTTGAAATTCCTGTTTATAGTGGGTTTGAGCTGATTCTCTCTGCCATGTTTATGCCAGTCTAGACACACTTGATTCCCTTACGGAGACATATCAATACATAGGTTTTAAGATTCTTTCTAGTCAGATATATTCCTCTGCGGGAAATATGGGGTTTTGAGTCCCTTTCACTGAGGAAGGTGTAGGTCTTGTCTATTCCATAGTTGGTTTTTGGAACGGTACCTGTGCTTATATCAAACTCCTGTTTTATGCATCACCCCACCTCTCCTTCCCCCTTAAGCAGGCATAAGAGTGTTTTCTAAATGTGAGACACTGTTCTCTTTCCTAACTCAGTTCAAGTGTAGCCATGTTTACAGGATCTTCATAAGTGATATCTTATGATAAGTTTCTTTTTCTGTGGGACTTATTTCACTTAGAATCATCGTACCTGAATCCACCCATTTTGCTGCTACTGGTTTATGACATTGATTTCATGGCTGAGGGATATTCCATCGTACGTAAGTACCACAATTTTTGAACCATTTTTATATTTCCTGGGATATTTAAGGTGTACCCAAGTTGAGGTCCTTGTAAGCAGTGCAGCCCTAAATTTTGGGGTGGCTCTGTCTTATTGATTTTCAGAATTCCCAAGGTATATTCCCTAGACTGGAAGTGCCCTTGGCTCTTTAGCTCTGTTCTTTACTTCTTTTAGGGAACACAATATACTCCTCCAGAGAGGCAGTTGGCAATTTACATCCCGCCCATCAGCATAACAAGGCTCCCTGTTCTCCAGGGCCTGTCTTGCCTTTCAGGTTTTTACACATTTTGTGGATGTCCCTTTTGACCGGTGGGAAGTGATACTTCTTTGTAGTGCAGATTTGCATTGCCCGCTTGCTTGCTTGGCCAAAAAGGGCGTATGCGTTTTCTCCTGAATATATTCAGGAGAAAATGCATACGCCCTTTTTGGCCAAGGGCATCACCTTCGTAGTTGTGCCCCTCTTCCTGTGCTTTAAAGGCGATTCCAACGTACCTCTTGAAATCTGTTTCCTGCTATTCTGCCTCGCTTTCAAGTCCGCCTCGTTGCCTTCCCTCAACAGATTTTTGGACGATAGTTGTCCTTTATTACTCGGCCAGTTTGTGAATTGCTGTGCCCCTTAGCTCCATTTCTCAACTCGTTTTTTGTGAGCTGACCGCAAGTCCAAAATTTTGGTTCAGGACCTATGCTGGTTCCCGATGGGGGGCTGAGACTTTGGTTAATTCTTCTTCCTGCTGGGAAGTTAGAGTGAAATGTGCCCGTCCAAATGCCTAACAGCTACTCTCTCATTGGTTCTCCCTCTTCCCTTTCATCCTCTGCCAAATTGGCAACCTGTGCGAACCAGCAGGTTAAAGGGGCTGTCTATCCAAGTTGGGAGATTGATAGTAAACAGATGGAAAGTCAAAACGGAGCACCAGGAGAGGGACTATTCGTTGAGTTTTAGAAATCTTTCGTATTCACAGTGTGTCCGTTCTCTAGGTTTCGCATACATGTTATAACTGTAGTAATATTCCCTTCAACCTGGAGAGTTGGGACCCATGGAATGGGTGCCATGCATTATTGCTTTAAAGGGTCTGCATTTGCTCACCCAATCTCACCAATCGTCTCAGTCCCAAGTGTCCCTCCTTATGCCACATCCAGCTGTCGTTGTAGATAGGGTCATTCCAGGTTTCATCAGAGACCCTGAAGGAATTGTAAAGAATTTCCCAGTTTATTTGTTTTGTTTTTGAAATTCCTGTTTATAGTGGGTTTGAGCTGATTCTCTCTGCCATGTTTATGCCAGTCTAGACACACTTGATTCCCTTACGGAGACATATCAATACATAGGTTTTAAGATTCTTTCTAGTCAGATATATTCCTCTGCGGGAAATATGGGGTTTTGAGTCCCTTTCACTGAGGAAGGTGTAGGTCTTGTCTATTCCATAGTTGGTTTTTGGAACGGTACCTGTGCTTATATCAAACTCCGGTATTATGCATCACCCCACCTCTCCTTCCCCCTTAAGCAGGCATAAGAGTGTTTTCTAAATGTGAGACACTGTTCTCTTTCCTAACTCAGTTCAAGTGTAGCCATGTTTACAGGATCTTCATAAGTGATATCTTATGATAAGTTTCTTTTTCTGTGGGACTTATTTCACTTAGAATCATCGTACCTGAATCCACCCATTTTGCTGCTACTGGTTTATGACATTGATTTCATGGCTGAGGGATATTCCATCGTACGTAAGTACCACAATTTTTGAACCATTTTTATATTTCCTGGGATATTTAAGGTGTACCCAAGTTGAGGTCCTTGTAAGCAGTGCAGCCCTAAATTTTGGGGTGGCTCTGTCTTATTGATTTTCAGAATTCCCAAGGTATATTCCCTAGACTGGAAGTGCCCTTGGCTCTTTAGCTCTGTTCTTTACTTGTTTTAGGGAACACAATATACTCCTCCAGAGAGGCAGTTGGCAATTTACATCCCGCCCATCAGCATAACAAGGCTCCCTGTTCTCCAGGGCCTGTCTTGCCTTTCTGGTTTTTACACATTTTGTGGATGTCCCTTTTGACCGGTGGGAAGTGATACTTCTTTGTAGTGCAGATTTGCATTGCCCGCTTGCTTGCTTGGCCAAAAAGGGCGTATGCGTTTTCTCCTGAATATATTCAGGAGAAAACGCATACGCCCTTTTTGGCCAAGGGCATCATTTTCGTAGTTGGGCCCCTCTTCCTGTGCTTTAAAGGCGATTCCAACGTACCTCTTGAAATCTGTTTCCTGCTATTCTGCCTCGCTTTCAAGTCCGCCTCGTTGCCTTCCCTCAACAGATTTTTGGACGATAGTTGTCCTTTATTACTCGGCCAGTTTGTGAATTGCTGTGCCCCTTAGCTCCATTTTTCAACTCGTTTTTTGTGAGCTGACCGCAAGTCCAAAATTTTGGTTCAGGACCTATGCTGGTTCCCGATGGGGGGCTGAGACTTTGGTTAATTCTTCTTCCTGCTGGGAAATTAGAGTGAAATGTGCCCGTCCAAATGCCTAACAGCTACTCTCTCATTGGTTCTCCCTCTTCCCTTTCATCCTCTGCCAAATTGGAAACCTGTGCGAAACAGGAGGTTAAAGGCGCTGTCTCTCCAAGTTGGAAGGTTGATAGTAAAGCAGATGGAAAGTCAAACCCGAGCACCAGGAGAGGGACTATTCGTTGAGTTTTGGAAACTTTTCGTGTTCACAGTGTGTCCGTTCTCTAGGTTTACCGTACATGTTATAGCTGTAGTAATATTCCCTTTAACCTGGAGAGTTGGGACCCATGGAATGGGTGCCAGGCATTTGTGCTTTAAAGAGTCTGCATTCGCTCACCCAATCTCACCAATCCTCTCAGTCTCAAGTGTCCAGCCTTATGCCTCATCCAGCTGTCGTTGTACATAGGGTCATTCCAGGTTTCATCAGAGACCGTGAAGGAATTGTAAAGAATTTCCCAGTTTTTTTGTTTTGTTTTTGAAATTCCTTTTTATAGTGGGTTTGAGCTGATTCTCGCTGCCATGTTTATGCCAGTCTAGACACACTTGATTCCCTTACGGAGACATATCAATACATAGGTTTTAAGATTCTTACTAGTCAGATATATTCCTCTGTGGGAAATAAGGGGTTTTGAGTCCCTTTCACTGAGGAAGGTGTAGGTCTTGTCTATTCCATAGTTGGTTTTTGGAACGGGACCTGTGCTTATATTAAAGTCTGGTTTTATGCATCACCCGACCTCTCCTTCCCCCTTAAGCAGGCATAAGGGTGTTTTCTAAATGTGAGACACTGTTCTCTTTCCTAACTCAGTTCAAGTGTAGCCATGTTACAGGATCTTCATAAGTGATATCTTATGATAAGTTTCTTTTTCTCTGTGACTTATTTCACTTAGAATCATCGTACCTGAATCCACCCATTTTGCTGCTACTGGTTTATGACATTGATTTCATGGCTGAGGGATATTCCATCGTACGTAAGTACCACAATATTTGAACCATTTTTATATTTCCTGGGATATTTAAGGTGTACCCAAGTTGAGGTCCTTGTAAGCAGTGCAGCCCTAAATTTTGGGGTGGCGCTGTCTTATTGATTTTCAGAATTCCCAATGTATATTCCCTAGACTGGAAGTGCCCTTGGCTCTTTAGCTCTGTTCTTTACTTGTTTTAGGGAACACAATATACTCCTCCAGAGAGGCAGTTGGCAATTTACATCCCGCCCATCAGCATAACAAGGCTCCCTGTTCTCCAGGGCCTCTCTTGCCTTTCTGGTTTTTACACATTTTGTGGATGTCCCTTTTGACCGGTGGGAAGTGATACTTCTTTGTAGTGCAGATTTGCAATGCCCGCTTGCTTGCTTGGCCAAAAAGGGCGTATGTGTTTTCTCCTGAATATATTCAGGAGAAAACGCATACGCCCTTTTTGGCCAAGTGCATCATTTTCGAAGTTGTGACCCTCTTCCTGTGCTTTAAAGGCGATTCCAACGTACCTCTTGAAATCTGTTTCCTGCTATTCTGCCTCGCTTTCAAGTCCACCTCGTTTCCTTCCCTCAACAGATTTTTGGACGATAGTTGTCCTTTATTACTCGGCCAGTTTGTGAATTGCTGTGCCCCTGAGCTCCATTTTTCAACTCGTATTTGGTGAGCTGATTGCAAGTCCAAAATTTTGGTTCAGGACCTATACTGGTTCCCAGTGGGTGGCTGAGACTTTGGTTAATTCTTCTTCTTCCCGGGAATTTAGAGTGATATGTGCCCAGCCACATGCCTAACAGATACTCTCTCACTGGTTCTCCCTCTTCCCTTTCATCCTCTGCCAAATTGGCAGCCTGTGCGAACCAGCAGGTTAAAGGGGCTGTCTCTCCAAGTTGGGAGATTGATAGTAAAGCAGATGGAAAGTCAAACCGGAGCACCAGGAGAGGGACTATTCGTTGAGTTTTAGAAACCTTTCATATTCACAGTGTGTCCGTTCTCTAGGTTTCCCATACATGTTATAACTATAGTAATATTCCCTTCAACCTGGAGAGTTGGGACCCATGGAATGGGTGCCATGCATTATTGCTTTAAAGGGTCTGCATTTGCTCACCCAATCTCACCAATCGTCTCAGTCCCAAGTGTCCAACCTTATGCCACATCCAGCTGTCGTTGTAGATAGGGTCATTCTAGGTTTCATCAGAGACCCTGAAGGATTTGTAAAGAATTTCCCAGTTTTTTTGTTTTGTTTTTGAAATTCCTGTTTATAGTGGGTTTGAGCTGATTCTCTCTGCCATGTTTATGCCAGTCTAGACACACTTGATTCCCTTACGGAGACATATCAATACATAGGTTTTAAGATTCTTTCTAGTCAGATATATTCCTCTGCGGGAAATATGGGGTTTTGAGTCCCTTTCACTGAGGAAGGTGTAGGTCTTGTCTATTCCATAGTTGGTTTTTGGAACGGTACCTGTGCTTATATCAAACTCCGGTTTTATGCATCACCCCACCTCTCCTTCCCCCTTAAGCAGGCATAAGAGTGTTTTCTAAATGTGAGACACTGTTCTCTTTCCTAACTCAGTTCAAGTGTAGCCATGTTTACAGGATCTTCATAAGTGATATCTTATGATAAGTTTCTTTTTCTGTGGGACTTATTTCACTTAGAATCATCGTACCTGAATCCACCCATTTTGCTGCTACTGGTTTATGACATTGATTTCATGGCTGAGGGATATTCCATCGTACGTAAGTACCACAATTTTTGAACCATTTTTATATTTCCTGGGATATTCAAGGTGTACCCAAGTTGAGGTCCTTGTAAGCAGTGCAGCCCTAAATTTTGGGGTGGCTCTGTCTTATTGATTTTCAGAATTCCCAAGGTATATTCCCTAGACTGGAAGTGCCCTTGGCTCTTTAGCTCTGTTCTTTACTTCTTTTAGGGAACACAATATAATCCTCCAGAGAGGCAGTTGGCAATTTACATCCCGCCCATCAGCATAACAAGGCTCCCTGTTCTCCAGGGCCTGTCTTGCCTTTCAGGTTTTTACACATTTTGTGGATGTCCCTTTTGACCGGTGGGAAGTGATACTTCTTTGTAGTGCAGATTTGCATTGCCCGCTTGCTTGCTTGGCCAAAAAGGGCGTATGCGTTTTCTCCTGAATATATTCAGGAGAAAATGCATACGCCCTTTTTGGCCAAGGGCATCACCTTCGTAGTTGTGCCCCTCTTCCTGTGCTTTAAAGGCGATTCCAACGTACCTCTTGAAATCTGTTTCCTGCTATTCTGCCTCGCTTTCAAGTCCGCCTCGTTGCCTTCCCTCAACAGATTTTTGGACGATAGTTGTCCTTTATTACTCGGCCAGTTTGTGAATTGCTGTGCCCCTTAGCTCCATTTCTCAACTCGTTTTTTGTGAGCTGACCGCAAGTCCAAAATTTTGGTTCAGGACCTATGCTGGTTCCCGATGGGGGGCTGAGACTTTGGTTAATTCTTCTTCCTGCTGGGAAGTTAGAGTGAAATGTGCCCGTCCAAATGCCTAACAGCTACTCTCTCATTGGTTCTCCCTCTTCCCTTTCATCCTCTGCCAAATTGGCAACCTGTGCGAACCAGCAGGTTAAAGGGGCTGTCTATCCAAGTTGGGAGATTGATAGTAAACAGATGGAAAGTCAAAACGGAGCACCAGGAGAGGGACTATTCGTTGAGTTTTAGAAATCTTTCGTATTCACAGTGTGTCCGTTCTCTAGGTTTCGCATACATGTTATAACTGTAGTAATATTCCCTTCAACCTGGAGAGTTGGGACCCATGGAATGGGTGCCATGCATTATTGCTTTAAAGGGTCTGCATTTGCTCACCCAATCTCACCAATCGTCTCAGTCCCAAGTGTCCCTCCTTATGCCACATCCAGCTGTCGTTGTAGATAGGGTCATTCCAGGTTTCATCAGAGACCCTGAAGGAATTGTAAAGAATTTCCCAGTTTATTTGTTTTGTTTTTGAAATTCCTGTTTATAGTGGGTTTGAGCTGATTCTCTCTGCCATGTTTATGCCAGTCTAGACACACTTGATTCCCTTACGGAGACATATCAATACATAGGTTTTAAGATTCTTTCTAGTCAGATATATTCCTCTGCGGGAAATATGGGGTTTTGAGTCCCTTTCACTGAGGAAGGTGTAGGTCTTGTCTATTCCATAGTTGGTTTTTGGAACGGTACCTGTGCTTATATCAAACTCCGGTATTATGCATCACCCCACCTCTCCTTCCCCCTTAAGCAGGCATAAGAGTGTTTTCTAAATGTGAGACACTGTTCTCTTTCCTAACTCAGTTCAAGTGTAGCCATGTTTACAGGATCTTCATAAGTGATATCTTATGATAAGTTTCTTTTTCTGTGGGACTTATTTCACTTAGAATCATCGTACCTGAATCCACCCATTTTGCTGCTACTGGTTTATGACATTGATTTCATGGCTGAGGGATATTTCATCGTACGTAAGTACCACAATTTTTGAACCATTTTTATATTTCCTGGGATATTTAAGGTGTACCCAAGTTGAGGTCCTTGTAAGCAGTGCAGCCCTAAATTTTGGGGTGGCTCTGTCTTATTGATTTTCAGAATTCCCAAGGTATATTCCCTAGACTGGAAGTGCCCTTGGCTCTTTAGCTCTGTTCTTTACTTGTTTTAGGGAACACAATATACTCCTCCAGAGAGGCAGTTGGCAATTTACATCCCGCCCATCAGCATAACAAGGCTCCCTGTTCTCCAGGGCCTGTCTTGCCTTTCTGGTTTTTACACATTTTGTGGATGTCCCTTTTGACCGGTGGGAAGTGATACTTCTTTGTAGTGCAGATTTGCATTGCCCGCTTGCTTGCTTGGCCAAAAAGGGCGTATGCGTTTTCTCCTGAATATATTCAGGAGAAAACGCATACGCCCTTTTTGGCCAAGGGCATCATTTTCGAAGTTGTGCCCCTCTTCCTGTGCTTTAAAGGCAATTCCAACGTACCTCTTGAAATCTGTTTCCTGCTATTCTGCCTCGCTTTCAAGTCCGCCTCGTTGCCTTCCCTCAACAGATTTTTGGACGATAGTTGTCCTTTATTACTCGGCCAGTTTGTGAATTGCTGTGCCCCTTAGCTCCATTTTTCAACTCGTTTTTTGTGAGCTGACCGCAAGTCCAAAATTTTGGTTCAGGACCTATGCTGGTTCCCGATGGGGGGCTGAGACTTTGGTTAATTCTTCTTCCTGCTGGGAAATTAGAGTGAAATGTGCCCGTCCAAATGCCTAACAGCTACTCTCTCATTGGTTCTCCCTCTTCCCTTTCATCCTCTGCCAAATTGGAAACCTGTGCGAAACAGGAGGTTAAAGGCGCTGTCTCTCCAAGTTGGAAGGTTGATAGTAAAGCAGATGGAAAGTCAAACCCGAGCACCAGGAGAGGGACTATTCGTTGAGTTTTGGAAACTTTTCGTGTTCACAGTGTGTCCGTTCTCTAGGTTTACCGTACATGTTATAGCTGTAGTAATATTCCCTTTAACCTGGAGAGTTGGGACCCATGGAATGGGTGCCAGGCATTTGTGCTTTAAAGAGTCTGCATTCGCTCACCCAATCTCACCAATCCTCTCAGTCTCAAGTGTCCAGCCTTATGCCTCATCCAGCTGTCGTTGTACATAGGGTCATTCCAGGTTTCATCAGAGACCGTGAAGGAATTGTAAAGAATTTCCCAGTTTTTTTGTTTTGTTTTTGAAATTCCTTTTTATAGTGGGTTTGAGCTGATTCTCGCTGCCATGTTTATGCCAGTCTAGACACACTTGATTCCCTTACGGAGACATATCAATACATAGGTTTTAAGATTCTTACTAGTCAGATATATTCCTCTGTGGGAAATAAGGGGTTTTGAGTCCCTTTCACTGAGGAAGGTGTAGGTCTTGTCTATTCCATAGTTGGTTTTTGGAACGGGACCTGTGCTTATATTAAAGTCTGGTTTTATGCATCACCCGACCTCTCCTTCCCCCTTAAGCAGGCATAAGGGTGTTTTCTAAATGTGAGACACTGTTCTCTTTCCTAACTCAGTTCAAGTGTAGCCATGTTACAGGATCTTCATAAGTGATATCTTATGATAAGTTTCTTTTTCTCTGTGACTTATTTCACTTAGAATCATCGTACCTGAATCCACCCATTTTGCTGCTACTGGTTTATGACATTGATTTCATGGCTGAGGGATATTCCATCGTACGTAAGTACCACAATATTTGAACCATTTTTATATTTCCTGGGATATTTAAGGTGTACCCAAGTTGAGGTCCTTGTAAGCAGTGCAGCCCTAAATTTTGGGGTGGCGCTGTCTTATTGATTTTCAGAATTCCCAATGTATATTCCCTAGACTGGAAGTGCCCTTGGCTCTTTAGCTCTGTTCTTTACTTGTTTTAGGGAACACAATATACTCCTCCAGAGAGGCAGTTGGCAATTTACATCCCGCCCATCAGCATAACAAGGCTCCCTGTTCTCCAGGGCCTCTCTTGCCTTTCTGGTTTTTACACATTTTGTGGATGTCCCTTTTGACCGGTGGGAAGTGATACTTCTTTGTAGTGCAGATTTGCAATGCCCGCTTGCTTGCTTGGCCAAAAAGGGCGTATGTGTTTTCTCCTGAATATATTCAGGAGAAAACGCATACGCCCTTTTTGGCCAAGTGCATCATTTTCGAAGTTGTGACCCTCTTCCTGTGCTTTAAAGGCGATTCCAACGTACCTCTTGAAATCTGTTTCCTGCTATTCTGCCTCGCTTTCAAGTCCACCTCGTTTCCTTCCCTCAACAGATTTTTGGACGATAGTTGTCCTTTATTACTCGGCCAGTTTGTGAATTGCTGTGCCCCTGAGCTCCATTTTTCAACTCGTATTTGGTGAGCTGATTGCAAGTCCAAAATTTTGGTTCAGGACCTATACTGGTTCCCAGTGGGTGGCTGAGACTTTGGTTAATTCTTCTTCTTCCCGGGAATTTAGAGTGATATGTGCCCAGCCACATGCCTAACAGATACTCTCTCACTGGTTCTCCCTCTTCCCTTTCATCCTCTGCCAAATTGGCAGCCTGTGCGAACCAGCAGGTTAAAGGGGCTGTCTCTCCAAGTTGGGAGATTGATAGTAAAGCAGATGGAAAGTCAAACCGGAGCACCAGGAGAGGGACTATTCGTTGAGTTTTAGAAACCTTTCATATTCACAGTGTGTCCGTTCTCTAGGTTTCCCATACATGTTATAACTATAGTAATATTCCCTTCAACCTGGAGAGTTGGGACCCATGGAATGGGTGCCATGCATTATTGCTTTAAAGGGTCTGCATTTGCTCACCCAATCTCACCAATCGTCTCAGTCCCAAGTGTCCAGCCTTATGCCACATCCAGCTGTCGTTGTAGATAGGGTCATTCTAGGTTTCATCAGAGACCCTGAAGGATTTGTAAAGAATTTCCCAGTTTTTTTGTTTTGTTTTTGAAATTCCTGTTTATAGTGGGTTTGAGCTGATTCTCTCTGCCATGTTTATGCCAGTCTAGACACACTTGATTCCCTTACGGAGACATATCAATACATAGGTTTTAAGATTCTTTCTAGTCAGATATATTCCTCTGCGGGAAATATGGGGTTTTGAGTCCCTTTCACTGAGGAAGGTGTAGGTCTTGTCTATTCCATAGTTGGTTTTTGGAACGGTACCTGTGCTTATATCAAACTCCGGTTTTATGCATCACCCCACCTCTCCTTCCCCCTTAAGCAGGCATAAGAGTGTTTTCTAAATGTGAGACACTGTTCTCTTTCCTAACTCAGTTCAAGTGTAGCCATGTTTACAGGATCTTCATAAGTGATATCTTATGATAAGTTTCTTTTTCTGTGGGACTTATTTCACTTAGAATCATCGTACCTGAATCCACCCATTTTGCTGCTACTGGTTTATGACATTGATTTCATGGCTGAGGGATATTCCATCGTACGTAAGTACCACAATTTTTGAACCATTTTTATATTTCCTGGGATATTCAAGGTGTACCCAAGTTGAGGTCCTTGTAAGCAGTGCAGCCCTAAATTTTGGGGTGGCTCTGTCTTATTGATTTTCAGAATTCCCAAGGTATATTCCCTAGACTGGAAGTGCCCTTGGCTCTTTAGCTCTGTTCTTTACTTCTTTTAGGGAACACAATATAATCCTCCAGAGAGGCAGTTGGCAATTTACATCCCGCCCATCAGCATAACAAGGCTCCCTGTTCTCCAGGGCCTGTCTTGCCTTTCAGGTTTTTACACATTTTGTGGATGTCCCTTTTGACCGGTGGGAAGTGCTACTTCTTTGTAGTGCAGATTTGCATTGCCCGCTTGCTTGCTTGGCCAAAAAGGGCGTATGCGTTTTCTCCTGAATATATTCAGGAGAAAATGCATACGCCCTTTTTGGCCAAGGGCATCACTTTCGTAGTTGTGCCCCTCTTCCTGTGCTTTAAAGGCGATTCCAACGTACCTCTTGAAATCTGTTTCCTGCTATTCTGCCTCGCTTTCAAGTCCGCCTCGTTGCCTTCCCTCAACAGATTTTTGGACGATAGTTGTCCTTTATTACTCGGCCAGTTTGTGAATTGCTGTGCCCATTAGCTCCATTTTTCAACTCGTTTTTTGTGAGCTGACCGCAAGTCCAAAATTTTGGTTCAGGACCTATGCTGGTTCCCAATGGGGGGCTGAGACTTTGGTTAATTCTTCTTCCTGCTGGGAAGTTAGAGTGAAATGTGCCCGTCCAAATGCCTAACAGCTACTCTCTCATTGGTTCTCCCTCTTCCCTTTCATCCTCTGCCAAATTGGAAACCTGTGCGAACCAGGAGGTTAAAGGGGCTGTCTCTCCAAGTTGGGAGATTCATAGTAAAGCAGATGGAAAGTCAAACCGGAGCACCAGGAGAGGGACTATTCGTTGAGTTTTAGAAACCTTTCGTAATCACAGTGTGTCTGTTCTCTAGGTTTCCCGTACATGTTATAACTGTAGTAATATTCCCTTCAACCTGGAGAGTTGGGACCCATGGAATGGGTGCCATGCATTATTGCCTTAAAGGGTTTGCATTTGCTCACCCAATCTCACCAATCGTCTCAGTCCCAAGTGTCCAGCCATATGCCACATCCAGCTGTCGTTGTAGATAGGGTCATTCCAGGTTTCATCAGAGACCCTGAAGGAATTGTAAAGAATTTCCCAGTTTATTTGTTTTGTTTTTGAAATTCCTGTTTATAGTGGGTTTGAGCTGATTCTCTCTGCCATGTTTATGCCAGTCTAGACACACTTGATTCCCTTACGGAGACATATCAATACAAAGGTTTTAAGATTCTTTCTAGTCAGATATATTCCTCTGCGGGAAATATGGGGTTTTGAGTCCCTTTCACTGAGGAAGGTGTAGGTCTTGTCTATTCCATAGTTGGTTTTTGGAACGGTACCTGTGCTTATATCAAACTCTTGTTTTATGCATCACCCCACCTCTCCTTCCCCCATAAGCAGGCATAAGAGTGTTTTCTAAATGTCAGACTCTGTTCTTTTTCCTAACTCAGTTCAAGTGTAGCCATGTTTACAGGATCTTCATAAGTGATATCTTATGATAAGTTTCTTTTTCTCTGTGACTTATTTCACTTAGAATCATCATACCTGAATCCACCCATTTTGCTGCTACTGGTTTATGACATTGATTTCATGGCTGAGGGATATTCCATCGTACGTAAGTACCACAATTTTTTGAACCATTTTTATATTTCCTGGGATATTTAAGGTGTACCCAAGTTGAGGTCCTTGTAAGCAGTGCAGCCCTAAATTTTGGGGTGGCTCTGTCTTATTGATTTTCAGAATTCCCAAGGTATATTCCCTAGACTGGAAGTGCCCTTGGCTCTTTAGCTCTGTTCTTTACTTCTTTTAGGGAACACAATATACTCCTCCAGAGAGGCAGTTGGCAATTTACATCCCGCCCATCAGCATAACAAGGCTCCCTGTTCTCCAGGGCCTGTCTTGCCTTTCAGGTTTTTACACATTTTGTGGATGTCCCTTTTGACCGGTGGGAAGTGATACTTCTTTGTAGTGCAGATTTGCATTGCCCGCTTGCTTGCTTGGCCAAAAAGGGCGTATGCGTTTTCTCCTGAATATATTCAGGAGAAAACGCATACGCCCTTTTTGGCCAAGGGCATCATTTTCGTAGTTGGGCCCCTCTTCCTGTGCTTTAAAGGCGATTCCAACGTACCTCTTGAAATCTGTTTCCTGCTATTCTGCCTCGCTTTCAAGTCCGCCTCGTTGCCTTCCCTCAACAGATTTTTGGACGATAGTTGTCCTTTATTACTCGGCCAGTTTGTGAATTGCTGTGCCCCTTAGCTCCATTTTTCAACTCGTTTTTTGTGAGCTGACCGCAAGTCCAAAATTTTGGTTCAGGACCTATGCTGGTTCCCGATGGGGGGCTGAGACTTTGGTTAATTCTTCTTCCTGCTGGGAAGTTAGAGTGAAATGTGCCCGTTCAAATGCCTAACAGCTACTCTCTCATTGGTTCTCCCTCTTCCCTTTCATCCTCTGCCAAATTGGAAACATGTGTGAACCAGGAGGTTGAAGGGGCTGTCTCTCCAAGTTGGGAGATTGATAGTAAAGCAGATGGAAAGTCAAACCCGAGCACCAGGAGAGGGACTATTCGTTGAGTTTTGGAAACTTTTCGTGTTCACAGTGTGTCCGTTCTCTAGGTTTACCGTACATGTTATGGCTGTAGTAATATTCCCTTTAACCTGGAGAGTTGGGACCCATGGAATGGGTTCCAGGCATTTGTGCTTTAAAGAGTCTGCATTTGCTCACCCAATCTCACCAATCCTCTCAGTCTCAAGTGTCCAGCCTTATGCCTCATCCAGCTGTCGTTGTACATAGGGTCATTCCAGGTTTCATCAGAGACCGTGAAGGAATTGTAAAGAATTTCCCAGTTTTTTTGTTTTGTTTTTGAAATTCCTTTTTATAGTGGGTTTGAGCTGATTCTCGCTGCCATGTTTATGCCAGTCTAGACACACTTGATTCCCTTACGGAGACATATCAATACATAGGTTTTAAGATTCTTACTAGTCAGATATATTCCTCTGTGGGAAATAAGGGGTTTTGAGTCCCTTTCACTGAGGAAGGTGTAGGTCTTGTCTATTCCATAGTTGGTTTTTGGAACGGGACCTGTGCTTATATTAAAGTCTGGTTTTATGCATCACCCGACCTCTCCTTCCCCCTTAAGCAGGCATAAGGTTGTTTTCTAAATGTGAGACACTGTTCTCTTTCCTAACTCAGTTCAAGTGTAGCCATGTTACAGGATCTTCATAAGTGATATCTTATGATAAGTTTCTTTTTCTCTGTGACTTATTTCACTTAGAATCATCGTACCTGAATCCACCCATTTTGCTGCTACTGGTTTATGACATTGATTTCATGGCTGAGGGATATTCCATCGTACGTAAGTACCACAATATTTGAACCATTTTTATATTTCCTGGGATATTTAAGGTGTACCCAAGTTGAGGTCCTTGTAAGCAGTGCAGCCCTAAATTTTGGGGTGGCGCTGTCTTATTGATTTTCAGAATTCCCAATGTATATTCCCTAGACTGGAAGTGCCCTTGGCTCTTTAGCTCTGTTCTTTACTTGTTTTAGGGAACACAATATACTCCTCCAGAGAGGCAGTTGGCAATTTACATCCCGCCCATCAGCATAACAAGGCTCCCTGTTCTCCAGGGCCTGTCTTGCCTTTCTGGTTTTTACACATTTTGTGGATGTCCCTTTTGAACGGTGGGAAGTGATACTTCTTTGTAGTGCAGGTTTGCAATGCCCGCTTGGTTGCTTGGCCAAAAAGGGCATATGTGTTTTCTCCTGAATATATTCAGGAGAAAACGCATATGCCCTTTTTGGCCAAGTGCATCATTTTCGAAGTTGTGACCCTCTTCCTGTGCTTTAAAGGCGATTCCAACGTACCTCTTGAAATCTGTTTCCTGCTATTCTGCCTCGCTTTCAAGTCCACCTCGTTGCCTTCCCTCAACAGATTTTTGGACGATAGTTGTCCTTTATTACTCGGCCAGTTTGTGAATTGCTGTGCCCCTGAGCTCCATTTTTCAACTCGTATTTGGTGAGCTGATTGCAAGTCCAAAATTTTGGTTCAGGACCTATACTGGTTCCCAGTGGGTGGCTGAGACTTTGGTTAATTCTTCTTCTTCCCGGGAATTTAGAGTGATATGTGCCCGTCCAAATGCCTAACAGCTACTCTCTCACTGGTTCTCCCTTTTCCCTTTCATCCTCTCCCAATTTGGCAACCTGTGTGAACCAGGAGGTTAAAGGGGCTGTCTCTCCAAGTTGGGAGGTTGATAGTAAAGCAGATCGAAAGTCAAACCGGAGCACCAGGAGAGGGACTCTTCGTTGAGTTTTAGAAACCTTTCGTATTCACAGTGTGTCCGTTCTCTAGGTTTCCCGTACATGTTATAGCTGTAGTAATATTCCCTTCAACCTGGAGAGTTGGGACCCATGGAATGGGTGCCAGGCATGTGTGCTTTAAAGGGTCTGCATTTGCTCACCCAATCTCACCAATCCTCTCAGTCCCAAGTGTCCCTCCTTATGCCACATCCAGCTGTCATTGTAGATATGGTCATTCCAGGGGTCATCAGAGACCGTGAAGGAATTGTAAAGAATTTCCCAGTATTTATGTTTTGTTTTTGAAATTCCTGTTTATAGTGGGTTTGAGCTGATTCTCGCTGCCATGTTTATGCCAGTCTAGACAAACTTGTTTCCCTTACGGAGTCATATCAATACATAGGTTTTAAGATTCTTACTAGTCAGATATATTCCTTTGCGGGAAATATGGGGTTTTGAGTCCCTTTCACTGAGGAAGGTGTAGGTCTTGTCTATTCCATAGCTGGTTTTTGGAACGGTACCTGTGCTTATATCCAACTCTGGATTTATGCATCACAACACCTCTTCTTCCCCCTTAAGCAGGCATAAGAGTGTTTTCTAAATGTGAGACACTGTTCTCTTTCCTAACTCAGTTCAAGTGTAGCCATGTTTAAAGGATCTTCATAAGTGATATCTTATGATAAGTTTCTTTTTCTCTGTGACTTATTTCACTTAGAATCATCGTACCTGAATCCACCCATTTTGCTGCTACTGGTCTTATGACATTGATTTCATGGCTGAGGGATATTCCATCGTACGTAAGTACCACAATTTTTTGAACCATTTTTATAACTCCTGGGATATTTAAGGTGTACCCAAGTTGAGGTCCTTGTAAGCAGTGCAGCCCTAAATTTTGGGGTGGCTCTCTCTTATTTATTGTCAGTTTTCCCAAGGTATATTCCCTAGACTGGAAGTGCCCTTGGCTCTGTAGCTCTGTTGTTTACTTGTTTTAGGGAACACAATGCACTCCTCTAGAGAGGCAGTTGGCAATTTACATCACGCCCATCAGCATAACAAGGCTCCCTGTTCTCCAGGGCCTGTCTTGCCTTTCTGGTTTTTACACATTTTGTGGATGTCCCTTTTGACCGGTGGGAAGTGATACTTCTTTGTAGTGCAGATTTGCATTGCCCGCTTGCTTGCTTGGCCAAAAAGGGCGTATGCGTTTTCTCCTGAATATATTCAGGAGAAAACGCATACGCCCTTTTTGGCCAAGTGCATCATTTTCGTAGTTGTGCCCCTCTTCCTGTGCTTTAAAGGCGATTCCAACGTACCTCTTGAAATCTGTTTCCTGCTATTCTGCCTCGCTTTCAAGTCCGCCTCGTTGCCTTCCCTCAACAGATTTTTGGACGATAGTTGTCCTTTATTACTAGGCCAGTTTGTGAATTGCTGTGCCCCTTAGCTCCATTTTTCAACTCGTTTTTTGTGAGCTGACCGCAAGTCCAAAATTTTGGTTCAGGACCTATTCTGGTTTCCGATGGGGGGCTGAGGCTTTGGTTAATTCTTCTTCCTGCCGGGAAGTTAGAGTGATATGTGCCCATCCAAATGCCTAACAGCTACTCTCTCATTGGTTCTCCCTCTTCCCTTTCATCCTCTGCCAAATTGGCAACCTGTGCGAACCAGCAGGTTAAAGGGGCTGTCTCTCCAAGTTGGGAGATTGATAGTAAAGCAAATGGAAAGTCAAACCGGAGCATCAGGACAGGGACTATTCGTTGAGTTTTAGAAACCTTTCGTATTCACAGTGTGTCCGTTCTCTAGGTTTCCCATACATGTTATAACTGTAGTAATATACCCTTCAACCTGGAGAGTTGGGACCCATGGAATGGGTGCCATGCATTATTGCTTTAAAGGGTCTGCATTTGCTCACCCAATCTCACCAATCGTCTCAGTCCCAAGTGTCCAGCCTTATGCCACATCCAGCTGTCGTTGTAGATAGGGTCATTCCAGGTTTCATCAGAGACCCTGAAGGAATTGTAAAGAATTTCCCAGTTTTTTTGTTTTGTTTTTGAAATTCCTGTTTATAGTGGGTTTGAGCTGATTCTCTCTGCCATGTTTATGCCAGTCTAGACACACTTGATTCCCTTACGGAGACATATCAATACATAGGTTTTAAGATTCTTTCTAGTCAGATATATTCCTCTGCGGGAAATATGGGGTTTTGAGTCCCTTTCACTGGGGAAGGTGTAGGTCTTGTCTATTCCATAGTTGGTTTTTGGAACGGTACCTGTGCTTATATCAAACTCCTGTTTTATGCATCACCCCACCTCTCCTTCCCCCTTAAGCAGGCATAAGAGTGTTTTCTAAATGTGAGACACTGTTCTCTTTCCTAACTCAGTTCAAGTGTAGCCATGTTTACAGGATCTTCATAAGTGATATCTTTTGATAAGTTTCTTTTTCTGTGGGACTTATTTCACTTAGAATCATCGTACCTGAATCCACCCATTTTGCTGCTACTGGTTTATGACATTGATTTCATGGCTGAGGGATATTCCATCGTACGTAAGTACCACAATTTTTGAACCATTTTTATATTTCCTGGGATATTTAAGGTGTACCCAAGTTGAGGTCCTTGTAAGCAGTGCAGCCCTAAATTTTGGGGTGGCTCTGTCTTATTGATTTTCAGAATTCCCAAGGTATATTCCCTAGACTGGAAGTGCCCTTGGCTCTTTAGCTCTGTTCTTTACTTCTTTTAGGGAACACAATATAATCCTCCAGAGAGGCAGTTGGCAATTTACATCCCGCCCATCAGCATAACAAGGCTCCCTGTTCTCCAGGGCCTGTCTTGCCTTTCAGGTTTTTACACATTTTGTGGATGTCCCTTTTGACCGGTGGGAAGTGATACTTCTTTGTAGTGCAGATTTGCATTGCCCGCTTGCTTGCTTGGCCAAAAAGGGCGTATGCGTTTTCTCCTGAATATATTCAGGAGAAAACGCATACGCCCTTTTTGGCCAAGGGCATCACTTTCGTAGTTGTGCCCCTCTTCCTGTGCTTTAAAGGCGATTCCAACGTACCTCTTGAAATCTGTTTCCTGCTATTCTGCCTCGCTTTCAAGTCCGCCTCGTTGCCTTCCCTCAACAGATTTTTGGACGATAGTTGTCCTGTATTACTCGGCCAGTTTGTGAATTGCTGTGCCCCTTAGCTCCATTTTTCAACTCGTTTTTTGTGAGCTGACCGCAAGTCCAAAATTTTGGTTCAGGACCTATGCTGGTTCCCGATGGGGGGCTGAGACTTTGGTTAATTCTTCTTCCTGCTGGGAAGTTAGAGTGAAATGTGCCCGTCCAAATGCCTAACAGCTACTCTCTCATTGGTTCTCCCTCTTCCCTTTCATCTTCTGCCAAATTGGAAACCTGTGCGAACCAGGAGGTTAAAGGGGCTGTCTCTCCAAGTTGGGAGATTCATAGTAAAGCAGATGGAAAGTCAAACCGGAGCACCAGGAGAGGGACTATTCGTTGAGTTTTAGAAACCTTTCGTAATCACAGTGTGTCTGTTCTCTAGGTTTCCCGTACATGTTATAACTGTAGTAATATTCCCTTCAACCTGGAGAGTTGGGACCCATGGAATGGGTGCCGTGCATTATTGCTTTAAAGGGTCTGCATTTGCTCACCCAATGTCACCAATCGTCTCAGTCTCAAGTGTCCAGCCTTATGCCTCATCCAGCTGTCGTTGTACATAGGGTCATTCCAGGTTTCATCAGAGACCGTGAAGGAATTGTAAAGAATTTCCCAGTTTTTTGTTTTGTTTTTGAAATTCCTTTTTATAGTGGGTTTGAGCTGATTCTCTCTGCCATGTTTATGCCAGTCTAGACACACTTGATTCCCTTACGGAGACATATCAATACATAGGTTTTAAGATTCTTACTAGTCAGATATATTCCTCTGTGGGAAATAAGGGGTTTTGAGTCCCTTTCACTGAGGAAGGTGTAGGTCTTTTCTATTCCATAGTTGGTTTTTGGAACGGGACCTGTGCTTATATTAAAGTCTGGTTTTATGCATCACCCGACCTCTCCTTCCCCCTTAAGCAGGCATAAGTGTGTTTTCTAAATGTGAGACACTCTTCTCTTTCCTAACTCAGTTCAAGTGTAGCCATGTTACAGGATCTTCATAAGTGATATCTTATGATAAGTTTCTTTTTCTCTGTGACTTATTTCACTTAGAATCATCGTACCTGAATCCACCCATTTTGCTGCTACTGGTTTATGACATTGATTTCATGGCTGAGGGATATTCCATCGTACGTAAGTACCACAATATTTGAACCATTTTTATATTTCCTGGGATATTTAAGGTGTACCCAGGTTGAGGTCCTTGTAAGCAGTGCAGCCCTAAATTTTGGGGTGGCGCTGTCTTATTGATTTTCAGAATTCCCAATGTATATTCCCTAGACTGGAAGTGCCCTTGGCTCTTTAGCTCTGTTCTTTACTTGTTTTAGGGAACACAATATACTCCTCCAGAGAGGCAGTTGGCAATTTACATCCCTCCCATCAGCATAACAAGGCTCCCTGTTCTCCAGGGCCTGTCTTGCCTTTCTGGTTTTTACACATTTTGTGGATGTCCCTTTTGAACGGTGGGAAGTGCTACTTCTTTGTAGTGCAGATTTGCAATGCCCGCTTGCTTGCTTGGCCAAAAAGGGCGTATGCGTTTTCTCCTGAATATATTCAGGAGAAAACGCATACGCCCTTTTTGGCCAAGTGCATCATTTTCGAAGTTGTGACCCTCTTCCTGTGCTTTAAAGGCGATTCCAACGTACCTCTTGAAATCTGTTTCCTGCTATTCTGCCTCGCTTTCAAGTCCACCTCGTTGCCTTCCCTCAACAGATTTTTGGACGATAGTTGTCCTTTATTACTCGGCCAGTTTGTGAATTGCTGTGCCCCTGAGCTCCATTTTTCAACTCGTATTTGGTGAGCTGATTGCAAGTCCAAAATTTTGGTTCAGGACCTATACTGGTTCCCAGTGGGTGGCTGAGACTTTGGTTAATTCTTCTTCTTCCCGGGAATTTAGAGTGATATGTGCCCGTCCAAATGCCTAACAGCTACTCTCTCACTGGTTCTCCCTTTTCCCTTTCATCCTCTCCCAATTTGGCAACCTGTGTGAACCAGGAGGTTAAAGGGGCTGTCTCTCCAAGTTGGGAGGTTGATAGTAAAGCAGATCGAAAGTCAAACCGGAGCACCAGGAGAGGGACTCTTCGTTGAGTTTTAGAAACCTTTCGTATTCACAGTGTGTCCGTTCTCTAGGTTTCCCGTACATGTTATAGCTGTAGTAATATTCCCTTCAACCTGGAGAGTTGGGACCCATGGAATGGGTGCCAGGCATTATTGCTTTAAAGGGTCTGCATTTGCTCACCCAATCTCACCAATCGTCTCAGTCCCAAGTGTCCAGCCATATGCCACATCCAGCTGTCGTTGTAGATAGGGTCATTCCAGGTTTCATCAGAGACCCTGAAGGAATTGTAAAGAATTTCCCAGTTTTTTTGTTTTGTTTTTGAAATTCCTGTTTATAGTGGGTTTGAGCTGATTCTCTCTGCCATGTTTATGCCAGTCTAGACACACTTGATTCCCTTACGGAGACATATCAATACATAGGTTTTAAGATTCTTTCTAGTCAGATATATTCCTCTGCGGGAAATATGGGGTTTTGAGTCCCTTTCACTGAGGAAGGTGTAGGTCTTGTCTATTCCATAGTTGGTTTTTGGAACGGTACCTGTGCTTATATCAAACTCTGGGTTTATGCATCACCCCACCTCTCCTTCCCCCTTAAGCAGGCATAAGAGTGTTTTCTAAATGTGAGACACTGTTCTCTTTCCTAACTCAGTTCAAGTGTAGCCATGTTTACAGGATCTTCATAAGTGATATCTTATGATAAGTTTCTTTTTCTGTGTGACTTATTTCACTTAGAATCATCGTACCTGAATCCACCCATTTTGCTGCTACTGGTTTATGACATTGATTTCATGGCTGAGGGATATTCCATCGTACGTAAGTACCACAATTTTTGAACCATTTTTATATTTCCTGGGATATTTAAGGTGTACCCAAGTTGAGGTCCTTGTAAGCAGTGCAGCCCTAAATTTTGGGGTGGCTCTCTCTTATTGATTTTCAGAATTCCCAAGGTATATTCCCTAGACTGGAAGTGCCCTTGGCTCTTTAGCTCTGTTCTTTACTTCTTTTAGGGAACACAATATACTCCTCCAGAGAGTCAGTTGGCAATTTACATCCCGCCCATCAGCATAACAAGGCTCCCTGTTCTCAAGGGCCTGTCCTGCCTTTCAGGTTTTTACACATTTTGTGGATGTCCCTTTTGACCGGTGGGAAGTGCTACTTCTTTGTAGTGCAGATTTGCATTGCCCGCTTGCTTGCTTGGCCAAAAAGGGCGTATGCGTTTTCTCCTGAATATATTCAGGAGAAAACGCATACGCCCTTTTTGGCCAAGGGCATCACTTTCGTAGTTGTGCCCCTCTTCCTGTGCTTTAAAGGCGATTCCAACGTACCTCTTGAAATCTGTTTCCTGCTATTCTGCCTCGCTTTCAAGTCCGCCTCCTTGCCTTCCCTCAACAGATTTTTGGACGATAGTTGTCCTTTATTACTCGGCCAGTTTGTGAATTGCTGTGCCCCTTAGCTCCATTTTTCAACTCGTTTTTTGTGAGCTGACCGCAAGTCCAAAATTTTGGTTCAGGACCTATGCTGGTTCCCGATGGGGGGCTGAGACTTTGGTTAATTCTTCTTCCTGCTGGGAAGTTAGAGTGAAATGTGCCCGTCCAAATGCCTAACAGCTACTCTCTCATTGGTTCTCCCTCTTCCCTTTCATCCTCTGCCAAATTGGAAACCTGTGCGAACCAGGAGGTTAAAGGGGCTGTCTCTCCAAGTTGGGAGATTCATAGTAAAGCAGATGGAAAGTCAAACCGGAGCACCAGGAGAGGGACTATTCGTTGAGTTTTAGAAACCTTTCGTAATCACAGTGTGTCTGTTCTCTAGGTTTCCCGTACATGTTATAACTGTAGTAATATTCCCTTCAACCTGGAGTTGGGACCCATGGAATGGGTGCCATGCATTATTGCTTTAAAGGGTCTGCATTTGCTCACCCAATCTCACCAATCGTCTCAGTCCCAAGTGTCCAGCCATATGCCACATCCAGCTGTCGTTGTAGATAGGGTCATTCCAGGTTTCATCAGAGACCCTGAAGGAATTGTAAAGAATTTCCCAGTTTTTTTGTTTTGTTTTTGAAATTCCTGTTTATAGTGGGTTTGAGCTGATTCTCTCTGCCATGTTTATGCCAGTCTAGACACACTTGATTCCCTTACGGATACATATCAATACAAAGGTTTTAAGATTCTTTCTAGTCAGATATATTCCTCTGCGGGAAATATGGGGTTTTGAGTCCCTTTCACTGAGGAAGGTGTAGGTCTTGTCTATTCCATAGTTGGTTTTTGGAACGGTACCTGTGCTTATATCAAACTCTGGTTTTATGCATCACCCCACCTCTCCTTCCCCCATAAGCAGGCATAAGAGTGTTTTCTAAATGTCAGACTCTGTTCTCTTTCCTAACTCAGTTCAAGTGTAGCCATGTTTACAGGATCTTCATAAGTGATATCTTATGATAAGTTTCTTTTTCTCTGTGACTTATTTCACTTAGAATCATCATACCTGAATCCACCCATTTTGCTGCTACTGGTTTATGACATTGATTTCATGGCTGAGGGATATTCCATCGTACGTAAGTACCACAATTTTTGAACCATTTTTATATTCCCTGGGATATTTAAGGTGTACCCAAGTTGAGGTCCTTGTAAGCAGTGCAGCCCTAAATTTTGGGGTGGCTCTGTCTTATTGATTTTCAGAATTCCCAAGGTATATTCCCTAGACTGGAAGTGCCCTTGGCTCTTTAGCTCTGTTCTTTACTTCTTTTAGGGAACACAATATACTCCTCCAGAGAGTCAGTTGGCAATTTACATCCCGCCCATCAGCATAACAAGGCTCCCTGTTCTCCAGGGCCTGTCTTGCCTTTCAGGTTTTTACACATTTTGTGGATGTCCCTTTTGACCGGTGGGAAGTGATACTTCTTTGTAGTGCAGATTTGCATTGCCCGCTTGCTTGCTTGGCCAAAAAGGGCGTATGCGTTTTCTCCTGAATATATTCAGGAGAAAACGCATACGCCCTTTTTGGCCAAGGGCATCATTTTCGTAGTTGGGCCCCTCTTCCTGTGCTTTAAAGGCGATTCCAACGTACCTCTTGAAATCTGTTTCCTGCTATTCTGCCTCACTTTCAAGTCCGCCTCGTTGCCTTCCCTCAAAAGATTTTTGGACGATAGTTGTCCTTTATTACTCGGCCAGTTTGTGAATTGCTGTGCCCCTGAGCTCCATTTTTCAACTCGTTTTTTGTGAGCTGACCGCAAGTCCAAAATTTTGGTTCAGGACCTATGCTGGTTCCCGATGGGGGGCTGAGACTTTGGTTAATTCTTCTTCCTGCTGGGAAGTTAGAGTGAAATGTGCCCGTCCAAATGCCTAACAGCTACTCTCTCATTGGTTCTCCCTCTTCCCTTTAATCCTCTGCCAAATTGGAAACCTGTGCGAAACAGGAGGTTAAAGGCGCTGTCTCTCCAAGTTGGAAGGTTGATAGTAAAGCAGATGGAAAGTCAAACCCGAGCACCAGGAGAGGGACTATTCGTTGAGTTTTGGAAACTTTTCGTGTTCACAGTGTGTCCGTTCTCTAGGTTTACCATACATGTTATAGCTGTAGTAATATTCCCTTTAACCTGGAGAGTTGGGACCCATGGAATGGGTGCCAGGCATTTGTGCTTTAAAGAGTCTGCATTTGCTCACCCAATCTCACCAATCCTCTCAGTCTCAAGTGTCCAGCCTTATGCCTCATCCAGCTGTCGTTGTACATAGGGTCATTCCAGGTTTCATCAGAGACCGTGAAGGAATTGTAAAGAATTTCCCAGTTTTTTTGTTTTGTTTTTGAAATTCCTTTTTATAGTGGGTTTGAGCTGATTCTCGCTGCCATGTTTATGCCAGTCTAGACACACTTGATTCCCTTACGGAGACATATCAATACATAGGTTTTAAGATTCTTACTAGTCAGATATATTCCTCTGTGGGAAATAAGGGGTTTTGAGTCCCTTTCACTGAGGAAGGTGTAGGTCTTGTCTATTCCATAGTTGGTTTTTGGAACGGGACCTGTGCTTATATTAAAGTCTGGTTTTATGCATCACCCGACCTCTCCTTCCCCCTTAAGCAGGCATAAGGGTGTTTTCTAAACGTGAGACACTGTTCTCTTTCCTAACTCAGTTCAAGTGTAGCCATGTTACAGGATCTTCATAAGTGATATCTTATGATAAGTTTCTTTTTCTCTGTGACTTACTTCACTTAGAATCATCGTACCTGAATCCACCCATTTTGCTGCTACTGGTCTTATGACATTGATTTCGTGGCTGAGGGATATTCCATCTTACGTAAGTACCACAATTTTTTGAACCATTTTTATATTTCCTGGGATATTTAAGGTGTACCCAAGTTGAGGTCCTTGTAAGCAGTGCAGCCCTAAATTATGGGGTAGCTCTGTCTTATTGATTTTCAGAATTCCCAATGTATATTCCCTAGACTGGAAGTGCCCTTGGCTCTTTAGCTCTGTTCTTTACTTGTTTTAGGGAACACAATATACTCCTCCAGAGAGGCAGTTGGCAATTTACATCCCTCCCATCAGCATAACAAGGCTCCCTGTTCTCCAGGGCCTGTCTTGCCTTTCTGGTTTTTACACATTTTGTGGATGTCCCTTTTGAACGGTGGGAAGTGCTACTTCTTTGTAGTGCAGATTTGCAATGCCCGCTTGCTTGCTTGGCCAAAAAGGGCGTATGCGTTTTCTCCTGAATATATTCAGGAGAAAACGCATACGCCCTTTTTGGCCAAGTGCATCATTTTCGAAGTTGTGACCCTCTTCCTGTGCTTTAAAGGCGATTCCAACGTACCTCTTGAAATCTGTTTCCTGCTATTCTGCCTCGCTTTCAAGTCCACCTCGTTGCCTTCCCTCAACAGATTTTTGGACGATAGTTGTCCTTTATTACTCGGCCAGTTTGTGAATTGCTGTGCCCCTGAGCTCCATTTTTCAACTCGTATTTGGTGAGCTGATTGCAAGTCCAAAATTTTGGTTCAGGACCTATACTGGTTCCCAGTGGGTGGCTGAGACTTTGGTTAATTCTTCTTCTTCCCGGGAATTTAGAGTGATATGTGCCCGTCCAAATGCCTAACAGCTACTCTCTCACTGGTTCTCCCTTTTCCCTTTCATCCTCTCCCAATTTGGCAACCTGTGTGAACCAGGAGGTTAAAGGGGCTGTCTCTCCAAGTTGGGAGGTTGATAGTAAAGCAGATCGAAAGTCAAACCGGAGCACCAGGAGGGGGACTCTTCGTTGAGTTTTAGAAACCTTTCGTATTCACAGTGTGTCCGTTCTCTAGGTTTCCCGTACATGTTATAGCTGTAGTAATATTCCCTTCAACCTGGAGAGTTGGGACCCATGGAATGGGTGCCAGGCATTATTGCTTTAAAGGGTCTGCATTTGCTCACCCAATCTCACCAATCCTCTCAGTCTCAAGTGTCCAGCCTTATGCCTCATCCAGCTGTCGTTGTACATAGGGTCATTCCAGGTTTCATCAGAGACCCTGAAGGAATTGTAAAGAATTTCCCAGTTTTTTTGTTTTGTTTTTGAAATTCCTGTTTATAGTGGGTTTGAGCTGATTCTCTCTGCCATGTTTATGCCAGTCTAGACACACTTGATTCCCTTACGGAGACATATCAATACATAGGTTTTAAGATTCTTTCTAGTCAGATATATTCCTCTGCGGGAAATATGGGGTTTTGAGTCCCTTTCACTGAGGAAGGTGTAGGTCTTGTCTATTCCATAGTTGGTTTTTGGAACGGTACCTGTGCTTATATCAAACTCTGGGTTTATGCATCACCCCACCTCTCCTTCCCCCTTAAGCAGGCATAAGAGTGTTTTCTAAATGTGAGACACTGTTCTCTTTCCTAACTCAGTTCAAGTGTAGCCATGTTTACAGGATCTTCATAAGTGATATCTTATGATAAGTTTCTTTTTCTGTGTGACTTATTTCACTTAGAATCATCGTACCTGAATCCACCCATTTTGCTGCTACTGGTTTATGACATTGATTTCATGGCTGAGGGATATTCCATCGTACGTAAGTACCACAATTTTTGAACCATTTTTATATTTCCTGGGATATTTAAGGTGTACCCAAGTTGAGGTCCTTGTAAGCAGTGCAGCCCTAAATTTTGGGGTGGCTCTCTCTTATTGATTTTCAGAATTCCCAAGGTATATTCCCTAGACTGGAAGTGCCCTTGGCTCTTTAGCTCTGTTCTTTACTTCTTTTAGGGAACACAATATACTCCTCCAGAGAGTCAGTTGGCAATTTACATCCCGCCCATCAGCATAACAAGGCTCCCTGTTCTCAAGGGCCTGTCTTGCCTTTCAGGTTTTTACACATTTTGTGGATGTCCCTTTTGACCGGTGGGAAGTGCTACTTCTTTGTAGTGCAGATTTGCATTGCCCGCTTGCTTGCTTGGCCAAAAAGGGCGTATGCGTTTTCTCCTGAATATATTCAGGAGAAAACGCATACGCCCTTTTTGGCCAAGGGCATCACTTTCGTAGTTGTGCCCCTCTTCCTGTGCTTTAAAGGCGATTCCAACGTACCTCTTGAAATCTGTTTCCTGCTATTCTGCCTCGCTTTCAAGTCCGCCTCGTTGCCTTCCCTCAACAGATTTTTGGACGATAGTTGTCCTTTATTACTCGGCCAGTTTGTGAATTGCTGTGCCCCTTAGCTCCATTTTTCAACTCGTTTTTTGTGAGCTGACCGCAAGTCCAAAATTTTGGTTCAGGACCTATGCTGGTTCCCGATGGGGGGCTGAGACTTTGGTTAATTCTTCTTCCTGCTGGGAAGTTAGAGTGAAATGTGCCCGTCCAAATGCCTAACAGCTACTCTCTCATTGGTTCTCCCTCTTCCCTTTCATCCTCTGCCAAATTGGAAACCTGTGCGAACCAGGAGGTTAAAGGGGCTGTCTCTCCAAGTTGGGAGATTCATAGTAAAGCAGATGGAAAGTCAAACCGGAGCACCAGGAGAGGGACTATTCGTTGAGTTTTAGAAACCTTTCGTAATCACAGTGTGTCTGTTCTCTAGGTTTCCCGTACATGTTATAACTGTAGTAATATTCCCTTCAACCTGGAGAGTTGGGACCCATGGAATGGGTGCCATGCATTATTGCTTTAAAGGGTCTGCATTTGCTCACCCAATCTCACCAATCGTCTCAGTCCCAAGTGTCCAGCCATATGCCACATCCAGCTGTCGTTGTAGATAGGGTCATTCCAGGTTTCATCAGAGACCCTGAAGGAATTGTAAAGAATTTCCCAGTTTTTTTGTTTTGTTTTTGAAATTCCTGTTTATAGTGGGTTTGAGCTGATTCTCTCTGCCATGTTTATGCCAGTCTAGACACACTTGATTCCCTTACGGATACATATCAATACAAAGGTTTTAAGATTCTTTCTAGTCAGATATATTCCTCTGCGGGAAATATGGGGTTTTGAGTCCCTTTCACTGAGGAAGGTGTAGGTCTTGTCTATTCCATAGTTGGTTTTTGGAACGGTACCTGTGCTTATATCAAACTCTGGTTTTATGCATCACCCCACCTCTCCTTCCCCCATAAGCAGGCATAAGAGTGTTTTCTAAATGTCAGACTCTGTTCTCTTTCCTAACTCAGTTCAAGTGTAGCCATGTTTACAGGATCTTCATAAGTGATATCTTATGATAAGTTTCTTTTTCTCTGTGACTTATTTCACTTAGAATCATCATACCTGAATCCACCCATTTTGCTGCTACTGGTTTATGACATTGATTTCATGGCTGAGGGATATTCCATCGTACGTAAGTACCACAATTTTTGAACCATTTTTATATTCCCTGGGATATTTAAGGTGTACCCAAGTTGAGGTCCTTGTAAGCAGTGCAGCCCTAAATTTTGGGGTGGCTCTGTCTTATTGATTTTCAGAATTCCCAAGGTATATTCCCTAGACTGGAAGTGCCCTTGGCTCTTTAGCTCTGTTCTTTACTTCTTTTAGGGAACACAATATACTCCTCCAGAGAGTCAGTTGGCAATTTACATCCCGCCCATCAGCATAACAAGGCTCCCTGTTCTCCAGGGCCTGTCTTGCCTTTCAGGTTTTTACACATTTTGTGGATGTCCCTTTTGACCGGTGGGAAGTGATACTTCTTTGTAGTGCAGATTTGCATTGCCCGCTTGCTTGCTTGGCCAAAAAGGGCGTATGCGTTTTCTCCTGAATATATTCAGGAGAAAACGCATACGCCCTTTTTGGCCAAGGGCATCATTTTCGTAGTTGGGCCCCTCTTCCTGTGCTTTAAAGGCGATTCCAACGTACCTCTTGAAATCTGTTTCCTGCTATTCTGCCTCACTTTCAAGTCCGCCTCGTTGCCTTCCCTCAAAAGATTTTTGGACGATAGTTGTCCTTTATTACTCGGCCAGTTTGTGAATTGCTGTGCCCCTGAGCTCCATTTTTCAACTCGTTTTTTGTGAGCTGACCGCAAGTCCAAAATTTTGGTTCAGGACCTATGCTGGTTCCCGATGGGGGGCTGAGACTTTGGTTAATTCTTCTTCCTGCTGGGAAGTTAGAGTGAAATGTGCCCGTCCAAATGCCTAACAGCTACTCTCTCATTGGTTCTCCCTCTTCCCTTTAATCCTCTGCCAAATTGGAAACCTGTGCGAAACAGGAGGTTAAAGGCGCTGTCTCTCCAAGTTGGAAGGTTGATAGTAAAGCAGATGGAAAGTCAAACCCGAGCACCAGGAGAGGGACTATTCGTTGAGTTTTGGAAACTTTTCGTGTTCACAGTGTGTCCGTTCTCTAGGTTTCCCGTACATGTTATAGCTGTAGTAATATTCCGTTTAACCTGGAGAGTTGGGACCCATGGAATGGGTGCCAGGCATTTGTGCTTTAAAGAGTCTGCATTTGCTCACCCAATCTCACCAATCCTCTCAGTCTCAAGTGTCCAGCCTTATGCCTCATCCAGCTGTCGTTGTACATAGGGTCATTCCAGGTTTCATCAGAGACCGTGAAGGAATTGTAAAGAATTTCCCAGTTTTTTTGTTTTGTTTTTGAAATTCCTTTTTATAGTGGGTTTGAGCTGATTCTCGCTGCCATGTTTATGCCAGTCTAGACACACTTGATTCCCTTACGGAGACATATCAATACATAGGTTTTAAGATTCTTACTAGTCAGATATATTCCTCTGTGGGAAATAAGGGGTTTTGAGTCCCTTTCACTGAGGAAGGTGTAGGTCTTGTCTATTCCATAGTTGGTTTTTGGAACGGGACCTGTGCTTATATTAAAGTCTGGTTTTATGCATCACCCGACCTCTCCTTCCCCCTTAAGCAGGCATAAGGGTGTTTTCTAAACGTGAGACACTGTTCTCTTTCCTAACTCAGTTCAAGTGTAGCCATGTTACAGGATCTTCATAAGTGATATCTTATGATAAGTTTCTTTTTCTCTGTGACTTACTTCACTTAGAATCATCGTACCTGAATCCACCCATTTTGCTGCTACTGGTCTTATGACATTGATTTCGTGGCTGAGGGATATTCCATCTTACGTAAGTACCACAATTTTTTGAACCATTTTTATATTTCCTGGGATATTTAAGGTGTACCCAAGTTGAGGTCCTTGTAAGCAGTGCAGCCCTAAATTATGGGGTGGCTCTGTATTATTGATTTTCAGTTTTCCCAAGGTATATTGCTAGACTGTAAGTGCCCTTGGCTCTGTAGCTCTGTTCTTTACTTGTTTTAGGGAACACAATGCACTCCTCCAGAGAGGCAGACGGCAATTTACATCCCGCCCATCAGCATAACAAGGCTCCCTGTTCTCCAGGGCCTGTCTTGCCTTTCTGGTTTGTACACATTTTGTGGATGTACCTTTTGACCGGTGGGAAGTGCTACTTCTTTGTAGTGCAGATTTGCATTGCCCGCTTGCTTGCTTGGCCAAAAAGGGCGTATGCGTTTTCTCCTGAATATATTCAGGAGAAAACGCATACGCCCGTTTTGGCCAAGTGCATCATTTTCGTAGTTGTGCCCCTCTTCCTATGCTTTAAAGGCGATTCCAACGTACCTCTTGAAATCTGTTTCCTGCTATTCTGCCTCGCTTTCAAGTCCGCCTCGTTGCCTTCCCTCAACAGATTTTTGGACGATAGTTGTCCTTTATTACTCGGCCAGTTGGTGAATTGCTGTGCCCCTAAGCTCCATTTTTCAACTCGTTTTTTGTGAGCTGACCGCAAGTCCAAAATTTTGGTTCAGGACCTATGCTGGTTTCCGGTGTGTGGCTGAGACTTTGGTTAATTCTTCTTCCTGCCAGGAAATTAGATTGATATGTGCCCGTCCAACTGCCTAACAGCTACTCTCTCATTGGTTCTCCCTCTTCCCATTCATCCTCTGCCAAATTGGCAACCTGTGCGAACCAGGAGGATAAAGGGGCTGTCTCTCCAAGTTGGGAGGTTGATAGTAAAGCAGATGGAAAGTCAAAACCGAGCACCAGGATGGGGACTATTCGTTGAGTTTTAGAAAACTTTCGTGTTCACAGTGTGTCCGTTCTCTAGGTTTCCCGTACATGTTATAACTGTAGTAATATTCCCTTTAACCTTGAGAGTTGGGACCCATGGAATGGGTGCCAGGCATTTGTGCTTTAAAGGGTCTGCATTTGCTCACCCTATCTCACCAATCCTCTCAGTCCCAAGTGTCCAGCCTTATGCCACATCCAGCTGTCGTTGTAGATAGGGTCATTCCAGGTTTCATCAGAGACCCTGAAGGAATTGTAAAAAATTTCCCAGTTTTTTTGTTTTGTTTTTGAAATTCCTTTTTATAGTGGGTTTGACCTGATTCTCGCTGCCATGTTTATGCCAGTCTAGACACACTTGATTCCCTTACCGAGACATATCAATACATAGGTTTTAAGATTCTTACTAGTCAGATATATTCCTCTGCGGGAAATATGGGGTTTTGAGTCCCTTTCACTGAGGAAGGTGTAGGTCTTGCCTATTCCATAGTTGGTTTTTGGAACGGTACCTGTGCTTATATCAAACTCTGGTTTTATGCATCACCCCACCTCTCCTTCCCCCTTAAGCAGGCATAAGAGTGTTTTCTAAATGTGAGACAGTGTTCTCTTTCCTATCTCAGTTCAAGTGTAGCCATGTTTACAGGATCGTCATAAGTGATATCTTATGATAAGTTTCTTTTTCTTTGTGACTTATTTCACTTAGAATCATCGTACGTGAATCCACCCATTTTGCTGCTACTGGTCTTAGGACATTGATTTCATGGCTGAGGGATATTCCATCGTACGTAAGTACCACAATTTTTTGAACCATTTTTATATTTCCTGGGATATTTAAGGTGTACCCAAGTTGAGGTCCTTGTAAGCAGTGCAGCCCTAAATTTTGGGGTGGCTCTGTCTTATCGATATTCAGTTTTACCAAGGTATATTCCCTAGACTGCAAGAGCCCTTGGCTCTGTAGCTCTGTTGTTTCTTTGTTTTAGGGAACACAATGCACACCTCCAGAGAGGCAGTTGGCAATTTACATCCCGCCTATCAGAATAACAAGGCTCCCTGTTCTCCAGGGCCTGTGTTGCCTTTCTGGTTTTTACACATTTTGTGGATGTCCCTTTTGACCGGTGGGAAGTGATACTTCTTTGTAGTGCAGATTTGCATTGCCCGCTTGCTTGCTTGGCCAAAAAGGGCGTATGCGTTTTCTCCTGAATATATTCAGGAGAAAATGCATACGCCCTTTTTGGCCAAGTGCATCATTGTCGAAGTTGTGCCCCTCTTCCTGTGCTTTAAAGGCGATTCCAACGTACCTCTTGAAATCTGTTTCCTGCTATTCTGCCTCGGTTTCAAGTCCGCTTCGTTGCCTTCCCTCAACAGATTTTTGGACGATAGTTGTCCTTTATTACTCGGCCAGTTTGTGAATTGCTGTGTCCCTGAGTTCCATTTTTCAACTCGTTTTTGGTGAGCTTACCGCAAGTCCAAAATTTTGGTTCAGGACCTATACTGGTTCCCGGTTGGTGGCTGAGACTGTGGTTAATTCTTCTTCCTGCCTGGAAATTACAGTGATATGTGCCCGTCCAAATGCCTAACAGCTATTCTCTCATTGGTTCTCCCTCTTCCCTTTCATCCTCTGCCAAATTGGCAACCTGTGCGAACCAGGAGGTTAAAGGGGCTGTCTCTCCAAGTTGGGAGGTTGATAGTAAAGCAGATGGAAAGTCAAACCGGAGCACCAGGAGAGGGACTATTCGTTGAGTTTTAGAAACCTTTGGTATTCACAGTGTGTCCGTTCTCTAGGTTTCCCGTACATGTTATAGCTGTAGTAATATTCCCTTCAACCTGGAGAGTTGGGACCCATGGAATGGGTGCCAGGCATTTGTGCTTTAAAGGGTCTGCATTTGCTCACCCAATCTCACCAATCCTCTCAGTCCCAAGTGTCCCTGCTTATGCCACATCCAGATGTCATTGTAGATAGGGTCATTCCAGGTTTCATCAGAGACCCTGAAGGAATTGTAAAGAATTTCCCAGTTTTTTTGTTTTGTTTTTGAAATTCCTTTTTATAGTGGGTTTGAGCTGATTCTCGCTGCCATGTTTATGCCAGTCTAGGCACACTTGATTCCCTTACGGAGACATATCAATACATATGTTTTAAGATTCTTACTAGTCAGATATATTCCTCTGCGGGAAATATGGGGTTTTGAGTCCCTTTCACTGAGGAAGGTGTAGGTCTTGTCTATTCCATAGTTGGTTTTTGGAACGGTACCTGTGCTTATATCAAACTCTGGTTTTATGCATCACCCCACCTCTCCTTCCCCCTTAAGCAGGCATAAGAGTGTTTTCTAAATGTGAGACACTGTTCTCTTTCCTAACTCAGTTCAAGTGTAGCCAGGTTTACAGGATCTTCATAAGTGATATCTTATGATAAGTTTCTTTTTCTGTGTGACTTATTTCACTTAGAATCATCGTACCTCAATCCAACCATTTTGCTGCTACTGGTCTTATGACATTGATTTCATGGCTGAGGGATATTCCATCGTACGTAAGTACCACAATTTTTTGAACCATTTTTATATTTCCTGGGATATTTAAGGTGTACCCAAGTTGAGGTCCTTGTAAGCAGTGCAGCCCTAAATTTTGGGGTGGCTCTGTCTTATTGATTTTCAGTTTTCCCAAGGTATATTCCCTAGACTGGAAGTTCCCTTGGCTCTTTAGCTCTGTTCTTTACTTCTTTTAGGGAACACAATGCACTCCTCCAGAGAGGCAGTTGGCAATTTACATTCCAGCTATCAGAATAACAAGGCTCCCTGTTCTCCAGGGCCTGTCTTGCCTTTCTGGTTTTTACACATTTTGTGGATGTCCCTTTTGACCGGTGGGAAGTGATACTTCTTTGTAGTGCAGATTTGCATTTCCCGCTTGCTTGCTTGGCCAAAAAGGGCGTATGCGTTTTCTCCTGAATATATTCAGGAGAAAACGCATACGCCCTTTTTGGCCAAGTGCATCATTGTCGAAGTTGTGCCCCTCTTCCTGTGCTTTAAAGGCGATTCCAACGTACCTCTTGAAATCTGTTTCCTGCTATTCTGCCTCACTTTGAAGTCCGCCTCTTTGCCTTCCCTCAACAGATTTTTGGACGATAGTTGTCCTTTATTACTCGGCCAGTTTGTGAATTGCTGTGTCCCTGAGTTCCATTTTTCAACTCGTTTTTGGTGAGCTGACCGCAAGTCCAAAATTTTGTTTCAGGACCTATACTGGTTCCCGGTGGGTGGCTGAGACTTTGGTTAATCTTCTTCCTGCCTGGAAATTACAGTGATATGTGCCAGTCGAAATGCCTAAGAGCTGCTCTCTCATTGGTTCTCCCTCTTCCCTTTCATCCTCTGCCAAATTGGCAACCTGTGCGAACCAGGAGGTTAAAGGGTCTGTCTCTCCAAGTTGGGAGGTTGATAGTAAAGCAGATGGAAAGTCAAACCGGAGCACCAGGAGAGGGACTATTCGTTGAGTTTTAGAAACCTTTGGTATTCACAGTGTGTCCGTTCTCTAGGTTTCCCGTACATGTTATAGCTGTAGTAATATTCCCTTCAACCTGGAGAGTTGGGACCCATGGAATGGGTGCCAGGCATTTGTGCTTTAAAGGGTCTGCATTTGCTCACCCAATCTCACCAATCCTCTCAGTCCCAAGTGTCCCTGCTTATGCCATATCCAGATGTCATTGTAGATAGGGTCATTCCAGGTTTCATCAGAGACCCTGAAGGAATTGTAAAGAATTTCCCAGTTTTTTTGTTTTGTTTTTGAAATTCCTTTTTATAGTGGGTTTGAGCTGATTCTCGCTGCCATGTTTATGCCAGTCTAGACACACTTGATTCCCTTACGGAGACATATCAATACATAGGTTTTAAGATTCTTACTAGTCAGATATATTCCTCTGCGGGAAATATGGTGTTTTGAGTCCCTTTCACTGAGGAAGGTGTAGGTCTTGTCTATTCCATAGTTGGTTTTTGGAACAGTACCTGTGCTTATATCAAACTCTGGTTTTATGCATCATCCCACCTCTCCTTCCCCCTTAAGCAGGCATAAGAGTGTTTTCTAAATGTGAGACACTGCTCTCTTTCCCAACTCAGTTCAAGTGTGGCCATGTTTACAGGATATTCATAAGTGATATCTTATGATAAGTTTCTTTTTCTGTGTGACTTATTTCACTTAGAATCATCGTACCTCAATCCAACCATTTTGCTGCTACTGGTCTTATGACATTGATTTCATGGCTGAGGGATATTCCATCGTACGTAAGTACCACAATCTTTTGAACCATTTTTATATTTCCTGGGATATTTAAGGTGTACCCAAGTTGAGGTCCTTGTAAGCAGTGCAACCCTAAATTTTGGTGTGGCTGTGTCTTATTGATTTTCATTTTTCCCAAGGTATATTCCCTAGACTGGAAGTTCCCTTGGCTCTGTAGCTCTGTTCTTTACTTGTTTTAGGGAAAACAATGTACTCCTCCAGAGAGGCAGTTGACAATTTACATCCCGCCCAGCAGCATAACAAGGCTCCCTGTTCTCCAGGGCCTGTCTTGCCTTTCTGGTTTTTACACATTTTTGTGGATGTCCCTTTTGATCGGTGGGAAGTGATACTTCTTTGTAGTGCAGATTTGCATTGCCCGCTTGCATGCTTGGTCAAAAAGGGCGTATGCGTTTTCTCCTGAATATATTGAGGAGAAAACGCATACGCCCTTTTTGGCCAAGTGCATCATTGTCGAAGTTGTGCCCCTCTTCCTGTGCTTTAAAGGCGATTCCAACGTACCTCTTGAAATATGTTTCCTGCTGTTCTGCCTCGATTTCAAGGCCGCCTCGCTGCCTTCCCTCAACAGATTTTTGGACGATAGTTGTCTTTATTACTCGGCCAGTTTGTGAATTGCTGTGCCCCTGAGCTCCATTTATCAACTCGTTTTTGGTGAGCTGACCGCAAGTCCGAAATTGTGGTTCAGGACCTACACTGGTTCCCAGTGGGTGGCTGAGACTTTGGTTAATTCTTCTTCCTGCTGGGAAATTACACTGATATGTGCCCGTCCAAATGCCTGACAGCTACTCTCTCATTGGTTCTCCCTCTTCCCTTTCATCCTCTGCCAAATTGGCAACCTGTGCGAACCAGGAGGTTAAAGGGGCGGTCTCTACAACTTAGGAGATTGATAGTAAAGCATATGGAAAGTCAAACCGGAGCACCAGGAGAGGGACTATTCGTTGAGTTTTAGAAACCTTTCGTATTCACTGTGTGTCCGTTCTCTAGGTTTCCTGTACATGTTATAACTGTAGTAATATTCCCTTCAACCTGGAGAGTTGGTACGCATGGAATGGGTGCCATGCATTATTGCTTTAAAGGGTCTGCATTTGCTCACCCAATCTCACCAATCGTCTCAGTCCCAAGTGTCCAGCCTTATGCCACATCCAGCTGTCGTTGTAGATAGGGTCATTCCAGGTTTCATCAGAGACCCTGAAGGAATTGTAAAGAATTTCCTAGTTTTTATGTTTTGTTTTTGAAATTCCTTTTTATAGTGGGTTTGAGCTGATTCTCGCTGCCATGTTTATGCCAGTCTAGACACACTTGATTCCCTTACGGAGACATATCAATACATAGGTTTTAAGATTCTTACTAGTCAGATATATTCCTCTGCGGGAAATATGGGGTTTTGAGTCCCTTTCACTGAGGAAGGTGTAGGTCTTGTCTATTCCATAGTTGGTTTTTGGAACGGTACCTGTGCTTATATCAAACTCTGGTTTTATGCATCATCCCACCTCTCCTTCCCCCTTAAGCAGGCATAAGAGTGTTTTCTAAATGTGAGACACTGCTCTCTTTCCCAACTCAGTTCAAGTGTGGCCATGTTTACAGGATATTCATAAGTGATATCTTATGATAAGTTTCTTTTTCTGTGTGACTTATTTCACTTAGAATCATCGTACCTCAATCCAACCATTTTGCTGCTACTGGTCTTATGACATTGATTTCATGGCTGAGGGATATTCCATCGTACGTAAGTACCACAATTTTTTGAACCATTTTTATATTTCCTGGGATATTTAATGTGTACCCAATTTGAGGTCCTTGTAAGCAGTGCAACCCTAAATTTTGGGGTGGCTCTGTCTTATTGATTTTCATTTTTCCCAAGGTATATTCCCTAGACTGGAAGTTCCCTTGGCTCTGTAGCTCTGTTCTTTACTTGTTTTAGGGAACACAATGTACTCCTCCAGAGAGGCAGTTGACAATTTACATCCCGCCCAGCAGCATAACAAGGCTCCCTGTTCTCCAGGGCCTGTCTTGCCTTTCTGGTTTTTACACATTTTTGTGGATGTCCCTTTTGACCGGTGGGAAGTGATACTTCTTTGTAGTGCAGATTTGCATTGCCCGCTTGCATGCTTGGTCAAAAAGGGCGTATGCGTTTTCTCCTGAATATATTCAGGAGAAAACGCATACGCCCTTTTTGGCCAAGTGCATCATTGTCGAAGTTGTGCCCCTCTTCCTGTGCTTTAAAGGCGATTCCAACGTACCTCTTGAAATATGTTTCCTGCTGTTCTGCCTCGATTTCAAGGCCGCCTCGCTGCCTTCCCTCAACAGATTTTTGGACGATAGTTGTCTTTATTACTCGGCCAGTTTGTGAATTGCTGTGCCCCTGAGCTCCATTTATCAACTCGTTTTTGGTGAGCTGACCGCAAGTCCGAAATTGTGGTTCAGGACCTACACTGGTTCCCAGTGGGTGGCTGAGACTTTGGTTAATTCTTCTTCCTGCTGGGAAATTACACTGATATGTGCCCGTCCAAATGCCTGACAGCTACTCTCTCATTGGTTCTCCCTCTTCCCTTTCATCCTCTGCCAAATTGGCAACCTGTGCGAACCAGGAGGTTAAAGGGGCGGTCTCTACAACTTAGGAGATTGATAGTAAAGCATATGGAAAGTCAAACCGGAGCACCAGGAGAGGGACTATTCGTTGAGTTTTAGAAACCTTTCGTATTCACTGTGTGTCCGTTCTCTAGGTTTCCTGTACATGTTATAACTGTAGTAATATTCCCTTCAACCTGGAGAGTTGGTACGCATGGAATGGGTGCCATGCATTATTGCTTTAAAGGGTCTGCATTTGCTCACCCAATCTCACCAATCGTCTCAGTCCCAAGTGTCCAGCCTTATGCCACATCCAGCTGTCGTTGTAGATAGGGTCATTCCAGGTTTCATCAGAGACCCTGAAGGAATTGTAAAGAATTTCCTAGTTTTTATGTTTTGTTTTTGAAATTCCTTTTTATAGTGGGTTTGAGCTGATTCTCGCTGCCATGTTTATGCCAGTCTAGACACACTTGATTCCCTTACGGAGACATATCAATACATAGGTTTTAAGATTCTTACTAGTCAGATATATTCCTCTGCGGGAAATATGGGGTTTTGAGTCCCTTTCACTGAGGAAGGTGTAGGTCTTGTCTATTCCATAGTTGGTTTTTGGAACGGTACCTGTGCTTATATCAAACTCTGGTTTTATGCATCATCCCACCTCTCCTTCCCCCTTAAGCAGGCATAAGAGTGTTTTCTAAATGTGAGACACTGCTCTCTTTCCCAACTCAGTTCAAGTGTGGCCATGTTTACAGGATATTCATAAGTGATATCTTATGATAAGTTTCTTTTTCTGTGTGACTTATTTCACTTAGAATCATCGTACCTCAATCCAACCATTTTGCTGCTACTGGTCTTATGACATTGATTTCATGGCTGAGGGATATTCCATCGTACGTAAGTACCACAATTTTTTGAACCATTTTTATATTTCCTGGGATATTTAATGTGTACCCAATTTGAGGTCCTTGTAAGCAGTGCAACCCTAAATTTTGGGGTGGCTCTGTCTTATTGATTTTCATTTTTCCCAAGGTATATTCCCTAGACTGGAAGTTCCCTTGGCTCTGTAGCTCTGTTCTTTACTTGTTTTAGGGAACACAATGTACTCCTCCAGAGAGGCAGTTGACAATTTACATCCCGCCCAGCAGCATAACAAGGCTCCCTGTTCTCCAGGGCCTGTCTTGCCTTTCTGGTTTTTACACATTTTTGTGGATGTCCCTTTTGACCGGTGGGAAGTGATACTTCTTTGTAGTGCAGATTTGCATTGCCCGCTTGCATGCTTGGTCAAAAAGGGCGTATGCGTTTTCTCCTGAATATATTCAGGAGAAAACGCATACGCCCTTTTTGGCCAAGTGCATCATTGTCGAAGTTGTGCCCCTCTTCCTGTGCTTTAAAGGCGATTCCAACGTACCTCTTGAAATATGTTTCCTGCTGTTCTGCCTCGATTTCAAGGCCGCCTCGCTGCCTTCCCTCAACAGATTTTTGGACGATAGTTGTCTTTATTACTCGGCCAGTTTGTGAATTGCTGTGCCCCTGAGCTCCATTTATCAACTCGTTTTTGGTGAGCTGACCGCAAGTCCGAAATTGTGGTTCAGGACCTACACTGGTTCCCAGTGGGTGGCTGAGACTTTGGTTAATTCTTCTTCCTACTGGGAAATTACACTGATATGTGCCCGTCCAAATGCCTGACAGCTACTCTCTCATTGGTTCTCCCTCTTCCCTTTCATCCTCTGCCAAATTGGCAACCTGTGCGAACCAGGAGGTTAAAGGGGCGGTCTCTACAACTTAGGAGATTGATAGTAAAGCATATGGAAAGTCAAACCGGAGCACCAGGAGAGGGACTATTCGTTGAGTTTTAGAAACCTTTCGTATTCACTGTGTGTCCGTTCTCTAGGTTTCATGTACATGTTATAACTGTAGTAATATTCCCTTCAACCTGGAGAGTTGGTACGCATGGAATGGGTGCCATGCATTATTGCTTTAAAGGGTCTGCATTTGCTCACCCAATCTCACCAATCGTCTCAGTCCCAAGTGTCCAGCCTTATGCCACATCCAGCTGTCGTTGTAGATAGGGTCATTCCAGGTTTCATCAGAGACCCTGAAGGAATTGTAAAGAATTTCCTAGTTTTTATGTTTTGTTTTTGAAATTCCTTTTTATAGTGGGTTTGAGCTGATTCTCGCTGCCATGTTTATGCCAGTCTAGACACACTTGATTCCCTTACGGAGACATATCAATACATAGGTTTTAAGATTCTTACTAGTCAGATATATTCCTCTTCGGGAAATATGGGGTTTTGAGTCCCTTTCACTGAAGAAGGTGTAGGTCTTGTCTATTCCATACTTGGTTTTTGGAACGGTACCTGTGCTTATATCAAACTCTGGTTTTATGCATCACCCCACCTCTCCTTCCCCCTTAAGCAGGCATAAGAGTGTTTTCTAAATGTGAGACACTCTTCTCTTTCCTAACTCAGTTCAAGTGTAGCCATGTTTACAGGATCTTCATATGTGATATCTTATGATAAGTTTCTTTTTCTGTGTGAGTTATTTCACTTAGAATCATCGTACCTGAATCCACCAATTTTGCTGCTACTGGTCTTATGACATTGATTTCATGGCTGAGGGATATTCCATCGTACGTAAGTACCACAATTTTTTGAACCATTTTATATTTCCTGAGATATTTAAGGTGTACCCAAGTTGAGGTCCTTGTAAGCAGTGCAGCCCTAAATTTTGGGGTGACTCTGTCTTATTGATTTTCAGTTTTCCCATGGTATATTCCCTAGACTGGAAGTGCTCTTGGCTCTGTAGCTCTGTTCTTTACTTGTTTTAGGGAACACGATGTACTCCTCCAGAGAGGCAGTTGGCAATTTACATCCCGCCCATCAGCATAACAATGCTCCCTGTTCTCCAGGGCCTGTCTTGCCTTTCTGGTTTTTACACATTTTGTGGATGTCCCTTTTGACCGGTTGTAAGTGATACTTCTTTGTAGTGCAGATTTGCATTGCCCGCTTGCGTGCTTGTCCAAAAACGGCGTATGCGTTTTCTCCTGAATATATTCAGGAGAAAACGCATACGCCCTTTTTGGCCAAGTGCATCATTGTGGAAGTTGTGCCCCTATTCCTGTGCTTTAAAGGCGATTCCAACGTACCTCTTGAAATCTGTTTCCTGCTATTCTGCCTCGCTTTCAAGTCCGCCTCGTTGCCTTCCCTCAACAGATTTTTGGACGATAGTTGTCCTTTAATACTCGGCCAGTTTGTGAATTGCTGTGCCCCTGAGCTCCATTTTTCAACTCGTTTTTGGTGAGCTGACCGCAGGTCCAAAATTTTGGTTCAGGACCTATGCTTGTTCCCGTTGGTGGGCTGAGACTTTGGTTAATTCTTCTTCCTGCCGGGAAGTTAGAGTGATATGTTCCCGACCAAATGCCTAACAGCTACTCTCTCATTGGTTCTCCCTCTTCCCTTTCTTCCTCTGCCAAATTTGAATCCTGTGCGAACGAGGAGGTTAAAGGGGCTGTCTCTCCAAGTTGGGAGATTGATAGTAAAGCAGATGGAAAGTCAAACCGGAGCACCAGGAGAGGGAGTATTCGTTGAGTTTTAGAAACCTTTCGTATTCACAGTGTGTCCGTTCTCTAGGTTTCCCGTACATGTTATAGCTGTAGTAATATTCCCTTCAACCTGGAGAGTTGGGACCCATGGAATGGGTGCTAGGCAATTGTGCTTTAAAGGGTCTGCATTTGCTCACCCAATCTCACCAATCGTCTCACTCCCAAGTGTCCCTCCTTATGCCACATCCAGCTGTCGTTGTAGATAGGGTCATTCCAGGGTTCATCAGAGACCCTGAAGTAATTGCAAAGAATTTCCCAGTTTTTTTGTTTTGTTTTTGAAATTCCTTTTTATAGTGGGTTTGAGCTGATTCTCGCTGCCATGTTTATGCCAGTCTAGACACACTTGATTCCCTTACGGAGACATATCAATACATAGGTTTTAAGATTCTTACTAGTCTGATATATTCCTATGCGTGAAATATGGGGTTTTGAGTCCCTTTCACTGAGGAAGGTGTAGGTTTCTCTGTTCCATAGTTGGTTTTTGGAACGGTACCTGTGCTTATATCAAACTCTGGTTTTATGCATCACCCCACCTCTCCTTCCCCCTTAAGCAGGCATAAGAGTGTTTTCTAAATGTCAGACTCTGTTCTCTTTCCTAACTCAGTTCAAGTGTAGCCATGTTTACAGGATCTTCATAAGTGATATCTTATGATAAGTTTCTTTTTCTGTGTGACTTATTTCACTTAGAATCATCGTACCTGAATCCACCCATTTTCCTGCTACTGGTCTTATGACATTGATTTCATGGCTGAGGGATATTCCATCGTACGTAAGTACCACAATTTTTTGAACCATTTTTATATTTCCTGGGATATTTAAGGTGTACCCAAGTTGAGGTCCTTGTAAGCAGTGCAGCCCTAAATTTTGGGGTGGCTCTGTCTTATTGATTTTCAGTTTTCCCAAGGTATATTCCCTAGACTGGAAGTGCCCTTGGCTCTGTAGCTCTGTTCTTTACTTGTTTTAGGGAACACAATGCACTCCTCTAGAGAGGCAGTTGGCAATTTACATCCCGCCCATCAGCATAACAAGGCTCCCTGTTCTCCAGGGCCTGTCTTGCCTTTCTGGTTTTTACACATTTTGTGGATGTCCCTTTTGACCGGTGGGAAGTGATACTTCTTTGTAGTGCAGATTTGCATTGCCTGCTTGCTTGCTTGGCCAAAAAGGGCGTATGAGTTTTCTCCTGAATATATTCAGGAGAAGACGCATACGCCCTTTTTGGCCAAGTGCATCATTGTCGAAGTTGTGCCCCTCTTCCTGTGCTTTAAAGGCGATTCCAACGTACCTCTTGAAATCTGTTTCCTGCTATTCTGCCTCGCTTTCAAGTCTGCCTCGCTGCCTTCCCTCAACAGATTTTTGGACGATAGTTGTCCTTTATTACTCAGCCAGTTTGTGAATTGCTGTGCCCCTGAGCTCCATTTTTCAACTCGTTTTTGGTGAGCTGACCACATGTCCAAAATTTTGGTTCAGGACCTATACTGGTTCCCAGTTGGTGGCTGAGACTTTGGTTAATTCTTCTTCCTGCCAGGAAATTACAGTGATATGTGCCCGTCCAAATGCCTAACAGCTACTCTCTCATTGGTTCTCCCTGTTCCCTTTCATCGTCTGCCAAATTGGCAACCTGTGCGAGCCAGAAGGTTAAAGGGGCTGTCTCTCCAAGTTGGGAGGTTGATAGTAAAGCAGATGGAAAGTCAAACCGGAGCACCAGGAGAGGGACTATTCGTTGAGTTTTAGAAACCTTTCGTATTCACAGTGTGTTCGTTTTCTAGGTTTCCGGTACATGTTATAACTGTAGTAATATTCCCTTCAACCTGGAGAGTTGGGACCAATGGAATGGGTGCCAGGCATTTGTGCTTTAAAGAGTCTGCATTTGCTCACCCAATCTCACCAATCTTCTCAGTCCCAAGTGTCCAGCCTTTTGCCATATCCAGCTGTCGTTGTAGATAGGGTCATTCCAGGTTTCATCAGAGACCCTGAAGGAATTGTAAAGAATTTCCCAGTTTTTTTGTTTTGTTTTTGAAATTCCTTTTTAGAGTGGGTTTGAGCTGATTCTTGCTGCCATGTTTAAGCCAGTCTAGACACACTTGATTCCCTTACGGAGACATATCAATACATAGGTTTTAAGATTCTTACTAGTCAGATATATTCCTCTGCCGGAAATATGGGGTTTTGAGTCCCTTTCACTGAGGAAGGTGTAGGTCTTGTCTATTCCATAGTTGGTTTTTGGAACGGTACCTGTGCTTATATCAAACTCTGGTTTTATGCATCACCCCACCTCTCCTTCCCCCTTAAGCAGGCATAAGAGTGTTTTCTAAATGTGAGACACTGTTCTCTTTCCTAACTCAGTTCAAGTGTAGCCATGTTTACAGAATCTTCATAAGTGATATCTTATGATAAGTTTCTTTTTCTGTGTGACATATTTCACTTAGAATCATCGTACCTGAATCCACCCATTTTCCTGCTACTGGTCTTATGACATTGATTTCATGGCTGAGGGATATTCCATCGTACGTAAGTACCACAATTTTTTGAACCATTTTTATATTTCCTGGGATATTTAAGGTGTACCCAAGTTGAGGTCCTTGTAAGCAGTGCAGCCCTAAATTTTGGGGTGGCTCTGTCTTATTGATTTTCAGTTTTCCCAAGGTATATACCATAGACTGGAAGTGCCCTTGGCTCTGTAGCTCTGTTCTTTACTTGTTTTAGGGAACACAATGTACTCCTCCAGAGAGGCAGTTGGCAATTTACATCCCGCCCATCAGCATAACAAGGCTCCCTGTTCTCCAGGGCCTGTCTTGCCTTTCTGGTTTTTACACATTTTTTTGGATGTCCCTTTTGACCGGTAGGAAGTGATACTTCTTTGTAGTGCAGATTTGCATTGCCCGCTTGCTTGCTTGGCCAAAAAGGGTGTATGCGTTTTCTCCTGAATATATTCAGGAGAAAACACATACGCCCTTTTTGGCCAAGTGCATCATTGTGGAAGTTGTGCCCCTCTTCCTGTGCTTTAAAGGCGATTCCAAAGTACCTCTTGAAATCTGTTTCCTGCTATTCTGCCTCGCTTTCAAGTCCGCCTCATTGCCTTCCCTCAACAGATTTTTGGACGATAGTTGTCCTTTATTACTCGGCCAGTTTGTGAATTGCTGTGCCCCTGAGCTCCATTTTTCAACTCGTTTTTGGTGAGCTGACCGCAAGTCCAAAATTTTGGTTCAGGACCTATACTGGTTCCCGGTGGCTGGCTGAGACTTTGGTTAATTCTTCTTCCTGCCGGGAAATTACAGTGATATGTGTCCGTTCAAATGCCTAACAGCTACTCTCTCATTGGTTCTCCCTCTTCCCTTTCATCCTCAGCCAAATTGGCAACCTGTGCGAACCAGGAGGTTAAAGCGGCTGTCTCTCCAAGTTGGGAGGTTGATAGTAAAGCAGATGGAAAGTCAAACCGGAGCACCAGGAGAGGGACTATTCGTTGAGTTGTAGAAACCTTTCGTATTCACAGTGTGTCCGTTCTCTAGGTTTCCCGTACATGTTATAACTGTAGTAATATTCCCTTCAACCTGGAGAGTTGGGACCCATGGAATGGGTGCCAGGCATTTGTGCTTTAAAGGGTCTGCATTTGCTCACCCAATCTCACCAATCCTCTCAGTCCCAAGTGTGCAGCCTTATGCCACATCCAGCTGTCATTGTAGATAGGGTCATTCCAGGTTTCATCAGAGACCCTGAAGGAATTGTAAAGAATTTCCCAGTTTTTTTGTTTTGTTTTTGAAATTCCTTTTTATAGTGGGTTTGAGCTGATTCTTGCTGCCATGTTTATGCCAGTCTAGACACACTTGATTCCCTTATGGAGACATATCTATACATAGGTTTTAAGATTCTTACTAGTCAGATATATTCCTCTGCGGGAACTATGGGGTTTTGAGTCCCTTTCACTGAGGAAGGTGTAGGTCTTGTCTATTCCATAGTTGGTTTTTGGAACGGAACCTGTGCTTATATCAAACTCTGGTTTTATGCATCACCCCACCTCTCCTTCCCCCTTAAGCAGTCATAAGAGTGTTTTCTAAATGTGAGATACTGTTCTCTTTCCTAACTCAGTTCAAGTGTAGCCATGGTTACAGGATCTTCATAAGTGATATCTTATGATAAGTTTCTTTTTCTGTGTGACATATTTCACTTAGAATCATCGTACCTGAATCCACCCATTTTGCTGCTACTGGTCTTATGACATTGATTTCATGACTGAGGGATATTCCATCGTACGTAAGTACCACAATTTTTTGAACCATTTTTATATTTCCTGGGATATTTAAGGTGTACCCAAGTTGAGGTCCTTGTAAGCAGTGCAGCCCTAAATTTTGAGGTGGCTCTGTCTTATTGACTTTCAGTTTTCACAAGGTATATTCCCTAGACTGGAAGTGCCCTTGGCTCTGTAGCTCTGTTGTTTACTTGTTTTAGGGAACACAGTGCACTCCTCCAGAGAGGCAGTTGGCAATTTACATCCCGCCCATCAGCATAACAAGGCTCCCTGTTCTCCAGGGCCTGTCTTGCCTTTCTGGTTTTTACACATTTTGTGGATGTCCCTTTTGACCGGTGGGAAGTGATACTTCTTTGTAGTGCAGATTTGCATTGCCCGGTTGCTTGCTTGGCCAAAAAGGGCGTATGCGTTTTCTCCTGAATATATTCAGGAGAAAACGCATACGCCCTTTTTGGCCAAGTGAATCATTGTCGAAGTTGTGCCCCTCTTCCTGTGCTTTAAAGGCGATTCCAACGTATCTCTTGAAATCTGTTTCCTGCTATTCTGCCTCGCTTTCAAGTCCGCCTCGTTGCCTACCCTCAACAGAATTTTGGACGATAGTTGTCCTTTATTACTCGGCCAGTTTGTGATTTGCTGTGTCCCTGAGCTCCATTTTTCAACTCGTTTTTGGTGAGCTGACCGCAAGTCCAAAATTTTGGTTCAAGACCTATACTGGTTCCCAGTGGGTGGCTGAGACTTTGGTTAATTCTTCTTCCTGCCGGGAAATTACAGTGATATGTGCCCGTCCAAATGCCTAACAGCTACTCTCTCATTGGTTCTCCCTCTTCCCTTTCATCCTCTGCCAAATTGGCAACCTGTGCGAACCAGGAGGTTAAAGGGGCTGTCTCTCCAAGTTGGGAGGTTGATAGTAAAGCAGATGGAAAGTCAAACCGGAGCACCAGGAGAGGGACTATTCGTTGAGTTTTAGAAACCTTTCGTATTCACAGTGTGTCCGTTTTCTAGGTTTCCCGTACATGTTATAGCTGTAGTAATATTCCCTTCAACCTGGAGAGTTGGGACCCATGGAATGGGTGCCAGGCATTTGTGCTTTAAAGGGTCTGCATTTGCTCACCCAATCTCACCAATTGTCTCAGTCCCAAGTGTCCCTGCTTATGCCACATCCAGCTGTCATTGTAGATATGGTCATTCCAGGTTTCATTAGAGACCCTGAAGGAATTGTAAAGAATTTCCCAGTTTTTTTGTTTTGTTTTTGAAATTCCTTTTTATAGTGGGTTTGAGCTGATTCTCGCTGCCATGTTTATGCCAGTCTAGACACACTTGATTCCCTTACGGAGACATATCAATACATAGGTTTTAAGATTCTTACTAGTCAGATATATTCCTCTGCGGGAAATATGGGGTTTTGAGTCCCTTTCACTGAGGAAGGTGTAGGTCTTGTCTATTCCATAGTGGATTTTTGGAACGGTACCTGTGCTTATATCAAACTATGGTTTTATGCATCACCCCACCTCTCCTTCCCCCTTAAGCAGGCATAAGAGTGTTTTCTAAATGTGAAACACTGCTCTCTTTCCCAACTCAGTTCAAGTGTAGCCATGTTTACAGGATCTTCATAAGTGATATCTTATGATAAGTTTCTTTTTCTGTGTGACTTATTTCACTTAGAATCATCGTACTTGAATCCACCCATTTTGCTGCTACTGGTCTTATGACATTGATTTCATGGCTGAGGGATATTCCATCGTACGTTAGTACCACAATTTCTTGAACCATTTTTATATTTCCTGGGATATTTAACGTGTACCCAAGTTGAGGTCCTTGTAAGCAGTGCAGCCCTAAATTTTGGGGTGGCTCTGTCTTATTGATTTTCATTTTTCCCAAGGTATATTCCCTAGACTGGGAGTGCCCTTGGCTCTGTAGCTCTGTTCTTTACTTGTTTTAGGGAACACAATGTACTCCTCCAGAGAGGCAGTTGGCAATTTACATCCCGCCCATCAGCATAACAAGGCTCCCTGTTCTCCAGGGCCTGTCTTGCCTTTCTGGTTTTTACACATTTTTTTGGATGTCCCTTTTGACCGGTGGGAAGTGATACTTCTTTATAGTGCAGATTTGCATTGCCCGCTTGCTTGCTTGCCCAAAAAGGGCGTATGCGTTTTCTCCTGAATATATTCAGGAGAAAACGCATACGCCCTTTTTGGCCAAGTGCATCATTCTGGAAGTTGTGCCCCTCTTCCTGTGCTTTAAAGGTGATTCCAAAGTACCTCTTGAAATCTGTTTCCTGCTATTCTGCCTCGCTTTCAAGTCCACCTCGTTGCCTTCCCACAACAGATATTTGGACGATAGTTGTCCTTTATTACTCGGCCAGTTTGTGAATTGCTGTGCCCCTGAGCCCCATTTTTCAACTCGTTTTTGGTGAGCTGACCGCAAGTCCAAAATTTTGGTTCAGGACCTATACTGGTTCGCGGTGGGTGGCTGAGACTTTGGTTAATTCTTCTTCCTGCCGGGAAATTACAGTGATATGTGCCCGTTCAAATGCCTAACAGCTACTCTCTCATTGGTTCTCCCTCTTCCCTTTCATCCTCAGCCAAATTGGCAACCTGTGCGAACCAGGAGGTTAAAGGGGCTGTCTCTCCAAGTTGGGAGGTTGACAGTAAAGCAGATGGAAAGTCAAACCGGAGCACCAGGAGAGGGACTATTCGTTGAGTTTTAGAAACCTTTCGTATTCACAGTGTGTCCATTCTCTAGGTTTCCCGTACATGTTATAACTGTAGTAATATTTCCTTCAACCTGGAGAGTTGGGACCCATGGAATGGGTGCCAGGCATTTGTGCTTTAAAGGGTCTGCATTTGCTCACCCAATCTCACCAATCCTCTCAGTCCCAAGTGTCCAGCCTTATGCCACATCCAGCTGTCGTTGTAGATAGGGTCATTCCAGGTTTCATCAGAGACCCTGAAGGAATTGTAAAGAATTTCCCAGTTTTTTGTTTTGTTTTTGAAATTCCTTTTTATAGTGGGTTTGAGCTGATTCTCGCTACCATGTTTATGCCAGTCTGGACACACTTGATTCCCTTATGGAGACATATCTATACATAGGTTTTAAGATTCTTACTAGTCAGATATATTCCTCTGCGGGAACTATGGGGTTTTGAGTCCCTTTCACTGAGGAAGGTGTAGGTCTTGTCTATTCCACAGTTGGTTTTTGGAACGGAACATGTGCTTATATCAAACTCTGGTTTTATGCATCACCCCACCTCTCCTTCCCCCTTAAGCAGTCATAAGAGTGTTTTCTAAATGTGAGACACTGCTCTCTTTCCTAACTCAGTTCAAGTGTAGCCAAGTTTACAGGATCTTCATAAGTTATATCTTATGATAAATTTTTTTTTCTGTGTGACATATTTCACTTAGAATCATCGTACCTGAATCCACCCATTTTGCTGCTACTGGTCTTATGACATTGATTTCATGGCTGAGGGATATTCCATCATACGTAAGTACCACAATTTTTTGAACCATTTTTATATTTCCTGGGATATTTAAGGTGTACCCAAGTTGAGGTCCTTGTAAGCAGTGCAGCCCTAAATTTTGGGGTGGCTCTGTCTTATTGATTTTCAGTTTTCCCAAGGTATATTCCCTAGACTGGAAGTGCCCTTGGCTCTGTAGCTCTGTTGTTTACTTGTTTTAGGGAACACAATGCACTCCTCCAGAGAGGCAGTTGGCAATTTACATCCCGCCCATCAGCATAACAAGGCTCCCTGTTCTCCAGGGCCTGTGTTGCCTTTCTGGTTTTTACACATTTTGTGGATGTCCCTTTTGACCGGTGGGAAGTGATACTTCTTTGTAGTGCAGATTTGCATTGCCCGCTTGTTTCCTTGGCCAAAAAGGGCGTATGCGTTTTGTCCTGAATATATTCAGGAGAAAACGCATACGCCCTTTTTGGCCAAGTGCATCATTGTCGAAGTTGTGCCCCTCTTCCTGTGCTTTAAAAGCTATTCCAACGTACCTCTTGAAATCTGTTTCCTGCTATTCAGCCTCGCTTTCAAGTCCGCCTCGTTGCCTTCCCTCAACAGAATTTTGGACGATAGTTGTCCTTTATTACTAGGCCAGTTTGTGAATTGCTGTGTCCCTGAGCTACATTTTTCAACTCGTTTTTGGTGAGCTGACCGCAAGTCCAAAATTTTGGTTCAGGACCTATACTGGTTCCCAGTGGGTGGCTGAGACTTTGGTTAATTATTCTTCCTGCCGGGAAATTACAGTGAAATGTGCCCGTCCAAATGGCTAACAGCTACTCTCTCATTGGTTCTCCCTCTTCCCTTTCATCCTCTGCCAAATTGGCAACCTGTGTGAACCAGGAGGTTAAAAGGGCTGTCTCTCCAAGTTGGGAGGGTGATAGTAAAGCAGATGGAAAGTCAAACTGGTGCACCAGGAGAGGGACTATTCGTTGAGTTTTAGGAACCTTTGGTATTCACAGTGTGTCCGTTCTCTAGGTTTCCCGTACATGTTATAGCTGTAGTAATATTCCCTTCAACCTGGAGAGTTGGGACCCATGGAATGGGTGCCAGGCGTTTGTGCTTTAAAGGGTCTGCATTTCCTCACCCAATCTCACCATTCGTCTCAGTCCCAAGTGTCCCTCCTTATGCCACATCCAGCTGTCATTGTAGATAGGGTCATTCCAGGTTTCATCAGAGACCCTGAAGGAATTGTAAAGAATTTCCCAGTTTTTTTGTTTTGTTTTTGAAATTCCTTTTTATAGTGGGTTTGAGCTGATTCTCGCTGCCATGTTTATGCCAGTCTAGACACACTTGATTCCCTTACGGAGACATATCAATACATAGGTTTTAAGATTCTTACTAGTCAGATATATTCCTCTGCGGGAAATATGGGGTTTTGAGTCCCTTTCACTGAGGAAGGTGTAGGTTTTGTCTATTCCATAGTTGGTTTTTGGAACGGTACCTGTGCTTATAACAAACTCTGGTTTTATGCATCACCCCACCTCTCCTTCCCCCTTAAGCAGGCATAAGAGTCTTTTCTAAATGTGAGACACTGTTCTCTTTCCTAACTCAGTTCAAGTGTAGCCATATTTACAGGATCTTCATAAGTGATATCTTATGATAAGTTTCTTTTTCTGTGTGACTTATTTCACTTAGAATCATCGTACCTGAATCCACCCATTTTGCTGCTACTGGTCTTATGACATTGATTTCATGGCTGAGGGATATTCCATCGTACGTAAGTACCACAATATTTTGAACCATTTTTATATTTCCTGGGATATTTAAGGTGTACCCAAGTTGAGGTCCTTGTAAGCAGTGCAGCCCTAAATTTTGGGGTGGCTCTGTCTTATTGATTTTCAGTTTTCCCAAGGTATATTCCCTAGACTGGATGTTCCCTTGGCTCTGTAGCTCTGTTGTTTACTTGTATTAGGGAACACAATGAACTCCTCCGGAGAGGCAGTTGGCAATTTACATCCCGCCCATCAGCATAACAAGGCTCCCTGTTCTCCAGGGCCTGTGTTGCCTTTCTGGTTTTTACACATTTTGTGGATGTCCCTTTTGACCGGTGGGAAGTCATACTTCTTTGTAGTGCAGATTTGCATTGCCCGCTTGCTTGCTTGGCCAAAAAGGGCGTATGCGTTTTCTCCTGAATATATTCAGGAGAAAACGCATACGCCCTTTTTGGCCAAGTGCATCATTGTCGAAGTTGTGCCCCTCTTCCTGTGCTTTAAAGGCGATTCCAACGTACCTCTTGAAATCTGTTTCCTGCTATTCTGCCTCGCATTCAAGTCCGCCTCGTTGCCTTCACTCAACAGATTTTTGGACGATAGTTGTCCTTTATTACTCGGCCAGTTTGTGAATTGCTGTGCCCCTGAGCTCCATTTTACAACTCGTTTTTGGTGAGCTGACCGCAAGTCCAAAATTTTGGTTCAGGACCTATACTGGTTCCCGGTGGGGGGCTGAGACTTTGGTTAATTCTTCTTCCTGCCGGGAAATTACAGTGATATGTGCCCGTCCAAATACTAACAGCTACTCTCTCATTGGTTCTCCCTCTTCCCTTTCGTCCTCTGCCAAATAGGCAACCTGTGCGAACCAGGAGGTTAAAGCGGCTGTCTCTCCAAGTTGGGAGGTTGATAGTAAAGCAGATGGAAAGTCAAACCGGAGCACCAGGAGAGGGACTATTCGTTGAGTTTTAGAAACCTTTCGTATTCACAGTGTGTCCGTTCTCTAGGTTTCCCGTACATGTTATAACTGTAGTAATATTCCCTTCAACCTGGAGAGTTGGGACCCATGGAATCGGTGCCAGGCATTTGTGCTTTAAAGGGTCTGCATTTGCTCACCCAATCTCACCAATCCTCTCAGTCCCAAGTGTCCAGCCTTATGCCACATCCAGCTGTCATTGTAGATAGGGTCATTCCAGGTTTCATCAGAGACCCTGAAGGAATTGTAAAGAATTTCCCAGTTTTTTTGTTTTGTTTTTGAAATTCCTTTTTATAGTGGGTTTGAGCTGATTCTCGCTGCCATGTTTATGCCAGTCTAGACACACTTGATTCCCTTATGGAGACATATCTATACATAGGTTTTAAGATTCTTACTAGTCAGATATATTCCTCTGCGGGAACTATGGGGTTTTGAGTCCCTTTCACTGAGGAAGGTGTAGGTCTTGTCTATTCCATAGTTGGTTTTTGGAACGGAACCTGTGCTTATATCAAACTCTGGTTTTATGCATCACCCCACCTCTCCTTCCCCCTTAAGCAGTCATAAGAGTGTTTTCTAAATGTGAGACACTGTTCTCTTTCCTAACTCAGTTCAAGTGTAGCCATGGTTACAGGATCTTCATAAGTGATATCTTATGATAAGTTTCTTTTTCTGTGTGACATATTTCACTTAGAATCATCGTACCTGAATCCACCCATTTTGCTGCTACTGGTCTTATGACATTGATTTCATGGCTGAGGGATATTCCATCGTACGTAAGTACCACAATTTTTTGAACCATTTTTATATTTCCTGGGATATTTAAGGTGTACCCAAGTTGAGGTCCTTGTAAGCAGTGCAGCCCTAAATTTTGGGGTGGCTCTGTCTTATTGACTTTCAGTTTTCACAAGGTATATTCCCTAGACTGGAAGTGCCCTTGGCTCTGTAGCTCTGTTGTTTACTTGTTTTAGGGAACACAGTGCACTCCTCCAGAGAGGCAGTTGGCAATTTACATCACGCCCATCAGCATAACAAGGCTCCCTGTTCTCCAGGGCCTGTCTTGCCTTTCTGGTTTTTACACATTTTGTGGATGTCCCTTTTGACCGGTGGGAAGTGATACTTCTTTGTAGTGCAGATTTGCATTGCCCGCTTGCTTGCTTGGCCAAAAAGGGCGTATGCGTTTTCTCCTGAATATATTCAGGAGAAAACGCAGACGCCCTTTTTGGCCAAGTGAATCATTGTCGAAGTTGTGCCCCTCTTCCTGTGCTTTAAAGGCGATTCCAACGTACCTCTTGAAATCTGTTTCCTGCTATTCTGCCTCGCTTTCAAGTCCGCCTCGTTGCCTTCTCTCAACAGATTTTTGGACGATAGTTGTCCTTTATTACTCGGCCAGTTTGTGATTTGCTGTGTCCCTGAGCTCCATTTTTCAACTCGTTTTTGGTGAGCTGACCGCAACTCCAAAATTTTGGTTCAAGACCTATACTGGTTCCCAGTGGGTGGCTGAGACTTTGGTTAATTCTTCTTCCTGCCGGGAAATTACAGTGATATGTGCCCGTCCAAATGCCTAACAGCTACTCTCTCATTGGTTCTCCCTCTTCCCTTTCATCCTCTGCCAAATTGGCAACCTGTGCGAACCAGGAGGTTAAAGGGGCTGTCTCTCCAAGTTGGGAGGTTGATAGTAAAGCAGATGGAAAGTCAAACCGGAGCACCAGGAGAGGGACTATTCGTTGAGTTTTAGAAACCTTTGGTATTCAGAGTGTGTCCGTTCTCTAGGTTTCCCGTACATGTTATAGCTGTAGTAATATTCCCTTCATCCTGGAGAGTTGGGACCCATGGAATGGGTGCCAGGCATTTGTGCTTTAAAGGGTCTGCATTTGCTCACACAATCTCACCAATCGTCTCAGTCCCAAGTGTCCCTGCTTATGCCACATCCAGCTGTCATTGTAGATATGGTCATTCCAGGTTTCATTAGAGACCCTGAAGGAATTGTAAAGAATTTCCCAGTTTTTTTGTTTTGTTTTTGAAATTCCTTTTTATAGTGGGTTTGAGCTGATTCTCGCTGCCATGTTTATGCCAGTCTAGACACACTTGATTCCCTTACGGAGACATATCAATACATAGGTTTTAAGATTCTTACTAGTCAGATATATTCCTCTGCGGGAAATATGGTGTTTTGAGTCCCTTTCACTGAGGAAGGTGTAGGTCTTGTCTATTCCATAGTTGATTTTTGGAACGGTACCTGTGCTTATATCAAACTATGGTTTTATGCATCACCCCACCTCTCCTTCCCCCTTAAGCAGGCATAAGAGTGTTTTCTAAATGTGAAACACTGCTCTCTTTCCCAACTCAGTTCAAGTGTAGCCATGTTTACAGGATCTTCATAAGTGATATCTTATGATAAGTTTCTTTTTCTGTGTGACTTATTTCACTTAGAATCATCGTACTTGAATCCACCCATTTTGCTGCTACTGGTCTTATGACATTGATTTCATGGCTGAGGGATATTCCATCGTACGTTAGTACCACAATTTCTTGAACCATTTTTATATTTCCTGGGATATTTAAGGTGTACCCAAGTTGAGGTCCTTGTAAGCAGTGCAGCCCTAAATTTTGGGGTGGCTCTGTCTTATTGATTTTCATTTTTCCCAAGGTATATTCCCTAGACTGGGAGTGCCCTTGGCTCTGTAGCTCTGTTCTTTACTTGTTTTAGGGAACACAATGTACTCCTCCAGAGAGGCAGTTGGCAATTTACATCCCGCCCATCAGCATAACAAGGCTCCCTGTTCTCCAGGGCCTGTCTTGCCTTTCTGGTTTTTACACATTTTTTTGGATGTCCCTTTTGGCCGGTGGGAAGTGATACTTCTTTATAGTGCAGATTTGCATTGCCCGCTTGCTTGCTTGCCCAAAAAGGGCGTATGCGTTTTCTCCTGAATATATTCAGGAGAAAACGCATACGCCCTTTTTGGCCAAGTGCATCATTCTGGAAGTTGTGCCCCTCTTCCTGTGCTTTAAAGGTGATTCCAAAGTACCTCTTGAAATCTGTTTCCAGCTATTCTGCCTCGCTTTCAAGTCCACCTCGTTGCCTTCCCACAACAGATATTTGGACGATAGTTGTCCTTTATTACTCGGCCAGTTTGTGAATTGCTGTGCCCCTGAGCCCCATTTTTCAACTCGTTTTTGGTGAGCTGACCGCAAGTCCAAAATTTTGGTTCAGGACCTATACTGGTTCGCGGTGGGTGGCTGAGACTTTGGTTAATTCTTCTTCCTGCCGGGAAATTACAGTGATATGTGCCCGTTCAAATGCCTAACAGCTACTCTCTCATTGGTTCTCCCTCTTCCCTTTCATCCTCAGCCAAATTGGCAACCTGTGCGAACCAGGAGGTTAAAGGGGCTGTCTCTCCAAGTTGGGAGGTTGATAGTAAAGCAGATGGAAAGTCAAACCGGAGCACCAGGAGAGGGACTATTCGTTGAGTTTTAGAAACCTTTCGTATTCACAGTGTGTCCGTTCTCTAGGTTTCCCGTACATGTTATAACTGTAGTAATATTTCCTTCAACCTGGAGAGTTGGGACCCATGGAATGGGTGCCAGGCATTTGTGCTTTAAAGGGTCTGCATTTGCTCACCCAATCTCACCAATCCTCTCAGTCCCAAGTGTCCAGCCTTATGCCACATCCAGCTGTCGTTGTAGATAGGGTCATTCCAGGTTTCATCAGAGACCCTGAAGGAATTGTAAAGAATTTCCCAGTTTTTTTTGTTTTGTTTTTGAAATTCCTTTTTATAGTGGGTTTGAGCTGATTCTCGCTGCCATGTTTATGCCAGTCTAGACACACTTGATTCCCTTATGGAGACATATCTATACATAGGTTTTAAGATTCTTACTAGTCAGATATATTCCTCTGCGGGAACTATGGGGTGTTGAGTCCCTTTCACTGAGGAAGGTTTAGGTCTTGTCTATTCCATAGTTGGTTTTTGGAACGGAACCTGTGCTTATATCAAACTCTGGTTTTATGCATCACCCCACCTCTCCTTCCCCCTTAAGCAGTCATAAGAGTGTTTTCTAAATGTGAGACACTGCTCCTTTCCTAACTCAGTTCAAGTGTAGCCAAGTTTACAGGATCTTCATAAGTTATATCTTATGATAAGTTTTTTTTTCTGTGTGACATATTTCACTTAGAATCATCGTATCTGAATCCACCCATTTTGCTGCTACTGGTCTTATGACATTGATTTCATGGCTGAGGGATATTCCATCATACGTAAGTACCACAATTTTTTGAACCATTTTTATATTTCCTGGGATATTTAAGGTGTACCCAAGTTGAGGTCCTTGTAAGCAGTGCAGCCCTAAATTTTGGGTTGGCTCTGTCTTATTGATTTTCAGTTTTCCCAAGGTATATTCCCTAGACTGGAAGTGCCCTTGGCTCTGTAGCTCTGTTGTTTACTTGTTTTAGGGAACACAATGCACTCCTCCAGAGAGGCAGTTGGCAATTTACATCCCGCCCATCAGCATAACAAGGCCCCCTGTTCTCCAGGGCCAGTGTTGCCTTTCTGGTTTTTACACATTTTGTGGATGTCCCTTTTGACCGGTGGGAAGTGATACTTCTTTGTAGTGCAGATTTGCATTTCCCGCTTGTTTGCTTGGCCAAAAAGGGCGTATGCGTTTTGTCCTGAATATATTCAGGAGAAAACGCATACGCCCTTTTTGGCCAAGTGCATCATTGTCGAAGTTGTGCCCCTCTTCCTGTGCTTTAAAAGCGATTCCAACGTACCTCTTGAAATCTGTTTCCTGCTATTCAGCCTCGCTTTCAAGTCCGCCTCGTTGCCTTCCCTCATCAGAATTTTGGACGATAGTTGTCCTTTATTACTCGGCCAGTTTGTGAATTGCTGTGTCCCTGAGCTACATTTTTCAACTCGTTTTTGGTGAGCTGAGCGCAAGTCCAAAATTTTGGTTCAGGACCTATACTGGTTCCCAGTGGGTGGCTGAGACTTTGGTTAATTATTCTTCCTGCCGGGAAATTACAGTGAAATGTGCCTGTCCAAATGGCTAACAGCTACTCTCTCATTGGTTCTCCCTCTTCCCTTTCATCCTCTGCCAAATTGGCAACCTGTGCGAATCAGGAGGTTAAAAGGGGTGTCTCTCCAAGTTGGGAGATTGATAGTAAAGCAGATGGAAAGTCAAACTGGTGCACCAGGAGAGGGACTATTCGTTGAGTTTTAGAAACCTTTGGTATTCACAGTGTGTCCCTTCTCTAGGTTTCCCGTACATGTTATAGCTGTAGTAATATTGCCTTCAACCTGGAGAGTTGGGACCCATGGAATGGGTGCCAGGCATTTGTGCTTTAAAGGGTCTGCATTTGCTCACCCAATCTCACCAATCCTCTCAGTCCCAAGTGTCCCTGCTTATGCCACATCCAGCTGTCATTGTAGATAGGGTCATTCCAGGTTTCATCAGAGACCCTGAAGGAATTGTAAAGAATTTCCAGTATTTTTGTTTTGTTTTTGAAATTCCTTTTTATAGTGGGTTTGAGCTGATTCTCGCTGCCATGTTTATGCCAGTCTAGACACACTTGATTCCCTTACGGAGACATATCTATACATAGGTTTTAAGATTCTTACTAGTCAGATATATTCCTCTGCGGGAAATATGGGGTTTTGAGTCCCTTTCACTGAGGAAGGTGTAGGTCTTGTCTATTCCATAGTTGGTTTTTGGAACGGTACCTGTGCTTATATCAAACTCTGGTTTTATGCATCACCCCACCTCTCCGTCCCCCTTAAGCAGGCATAAGAGTGTTTTCTAAATGTGAGACACTGCTCTCTTTCCCAACTCAGTTCAAGTGTAGCTATGTTTACAGGATCTTCATAAGTGATATCTTATGATAAGTTTCTTTTTCTGTGTGACTTATTTCACTTAGAATCATCGTACGTGAATCCACCCATTTTGCTGCTACTGGTCGTATGACATTGATTTCATGGCTGAGGGATATTCCATCGTACGTAAGTACCACAATTTTTTGAACCATTTTTATATTTCCTGGGATATTTAAGGTGTACCCAAGTTGAGGTCCTTGTAAGCAGTGCAGCCCTAAATTTTGGGGTGGCTCTGTCTTATTGATTTTCATTTTTTCCAAGGTATATTCCCTAGACTGGAAGTGCCCTTGGCTCTGTAGCTCTGTTCTTTACTTGTTTTAGGGAACACAATGTACTCCTCCAGAGAGGCAGTTGACAATTTACATCCCGCCCATCAGCATAACAAGGCTCCCTGTTCTCCAGGGCCTGTCTTGCCTTTCTGGATTTTACACATTTTTGTGGATGTCCCTTTTGACCGGTGGGAAGTGATACTTCTGTGTAGTGCAGATTTGCATTGCCCACTTGCTTGCTTGGCCAAGAAGGGCGTATGCGTTTTCTCCTGAATATATTCAGGAGAAAACGCATACGCCCTTCTTGGCCAAGTGCATCATTGTCGAAGTTGTGCCCCTCTTCCTGTGCTTTAAAGGCGATTCCAACGTACCTCTTGAAATCTGTTTCCTGCTATTCTGCCTCGCTTTCAAGTCCGCCTCGTTGCCTTCCCTCAACAGATTTTTGGAAGATAGTTGTCCTTTATTACTCGGCCAGTTTGTGAATTGCTGTGCCCCTGAGCTCCATTTTTCAACTCGTTTTTGGTGAGCTGACCGCAAGTCCAAAATTTTGGTTCAGGACCTATGCTGGTTCCCGGTGGGGGGCTGAGACTTTGGTTAATTCTTCTTCCTGCCGGGAAGTTAGAGTGATATGTGCCCGTCCAAATGCCTAACAGCTACTCTCTCATTGGTTCTCCCTCTTCCCTTTCATCCTCTGCCAAATTGGAAACCTGTGCGAACCAGGAGTTTAAAGGGGCTGTCTCTCCAAGTTGGGAGATTGATAGTAAAGCAGATGGAAAGTCAAACCGGAGCACCAGGAGAGGGAATATTCATTGAGTTTTAGAAACCTTTCATATTCACAGTGTGTCTGTTCTCTAGGTTTCCCGTACATGTTATAACTGTAGTAATATTCCCTTTAACCTGGAGAGTTGGGACCCTTGGAATGGGTGCCATGCATTATTGCTTTAAAGGGTCTGCATTTGCTCACCCAATCTCACCAATCCTCTCAGTCCCAAGTGTCCAGCCTTATACCACATCCAGCTGTCGTTGTAGATAGGGTCATTCCAGGTTTCATCAGAGACCCTGAAGGAATTGTAAAGAATTTCCCAGTTTTTTTGTTTTGTTTTTGAAATTCCTTTTTATAGTGGGTTTGAGCTGATTCTCGCTGCCATGTTTATGCCAGTCTAGACACACTTGATTCCCTTATGGAGACATATCAATACATAGGTTTTAAGATTCTTACTAGTCAGATATATTCCTCTGCGGGAAATATGGGGTTTTGGGTCCCTTTCACTGAGGAAGGTGTAGGTCTTGTCTATTCCATAGTTGGTTTTTGGAACGGTACCTGTGCTTATATCAAACTCTGGTTTTATGCATCACCCCACCTCTCCTTCCCCCTTAAGCAGGCATAAGAGTGTTTTCTAAATGTGAGACACTGTTCTCTTTCCAACTCAGTTCAAGTGTAGCCATGTTTACAGGATCTTCATAAGTGATATTTTATGATAAGTTTCTTTTTCTGTGAGACTTAGTTCACTTAGAATCATCGTACCTGAATCCACCCATTTTGCTGCTACTGGTCTTATGACATTGATTTCATGGTTGAGGGATATTCCATCGTACGTAAGTACCACAATTTTTTGAACCATTTTTATGTTTCCTGGGATATTTAAGGTGTACCCAAGTTGAGCTCCTTGTAAGCAGTGCAGCCCTAAATTTTGGGGTGGCTCTGTCTTATGCATTTTCAGTTTTCCCAAGGTATATTCCCTAGACTGGAAGTGCCCTTGGCTCTGTAGCTCTGTTGTTTACTTGTTTTAGGGAACACAGTGCACTCCTACAGAGAGGCAGTTGGCTATTTACATCCCGCCCATCAGCATAACAAGGCTCCCTGTTCTCCAGGGCCTGTCTTGCCTTTCTGGTTTTTACACATTTTGTGGATGTCCCTTTTGACCTGTGGGAAGTGATACTTCTTTGTAGTGCAGATTTGCATTGCCCGCTTGCTTGCTTGGCCAAAAAGGGCGTATGCGTTTTCTCCTGAATATATTCAGGAGAAAACGCATACGCCCTTTTTGGCCAAGTGCATCATTTTCGAAGTTGTGCCCCTCTTCCTGTGCTTTAAAGGCGATTCCAACGTACCTCTTGAAATCTGTTTCCTGCTATTCTGCCTCGCATTCAAGTCCGCCTCGTTGCCTTCCCTCAACAGATTTTTGGACGATAGTTGTCCTTTATTACTCGGCCAGTTTGTGAATTGCTGTGCCCCTGAGCTCCATTTTACAACTCGTTTTTGGTGAGCTGACCGCAAGTCCAAAATTTTGGTTCAGGACCTATACTGGTTCCCGGTGGGGGGCTGAGAATTTGGTTAATTCTTCTTCCTGCCGGGAAATTACAGTGATATGTGCCTGTCCAAATACTAACAGCTATTCTCTCATTGGTTCTCCCTCTTCCCTTTCGTCCTCTGCCAAATAGGCATCCTGTGCGAACCAGGAGGTTAAAGCGGCTGTCTCTCCAAGTTGGGAGGTTGATAGTAAAGCAGATGGAAAGTCAAACCGGAGCACCAGGAGAGGGACTATTCGTTGAGTTTTAGAAACCTTTCGTATTCACAGTGTGTCCGTTCTCTAGGTTTCCCGTACATGTTATAACTGTAGTAATATTCCCTTCAACCTGGAGAGTTGGGACAAATGGAATGGGTGCCATGCATTATTGCTTTAAAGGGTCTGCATTTGCTCACCCAATCTCACCAATCCTCTCAGTCCCACGTTTCCAGCCTTATGCCACATCCAGCTGTCGTTGTAGATAGGGTTATTCCAGGTTTCATCAGAGACCCTGAAGGAATTGTAAATAATTTCCCAGTTTTTTTGTTTTGTTTTTGAAATTCCTTTTTATAGTGGGTTTGAGCTGATTCTCGCTGCCATGTTTATGCCAGTCTAGACACACTTGATTCCCTTATGGAGACATATCAATACATAGGTTTTATGATTCTTACTAGTCAGATATATTCCTCTGCGGGAAATATGGGGTTTTGAGTCCCTTTCACTGAGGAAGGTGTAGGTCTTGTCTATTCCATAGTTGGTTTTTGGAACGGTACCTGTGCTTATATCAAACTCTGGTTTTATGCATCACCCCACCTCTCCTTCCCCCTTAAGCAGGCATAAGAGTTTTTTCTAAATGTGAGACACTGTTCTCTTTCCTAACTCAGTTCAAGTGTAGCCATGTTTACAGGATCTTCATAAGTGATATCTTATGATAAGTTTCTTTTTCTGTGTGACTTATTTCACTTAGAATCATCGTACCTGAATCCACCCATTTTGCTGCTACTGGTCTTATGACATTGATTTCATGGCTGAGGGATATTCCATCGTACATAAGTATACAATTTTTTGAACCATTTTTATATTTCCTGGGATATTTAAGGTGTACCCAAGTTGAGGTCCTTGTAAGCAGTGCAGCCCTAAATTTTGGGGTGGCTCTGTCTTATTCATTTTCAGTTTTCCCAAGGTATATTCGCTAGACTGGAAGTGCCCTTGGCTCTGTAGCTCTGTTCTTTACTTGTTTTAGGGAACACAATGTACTCTTCCAGAGAGGCAGTTGGCAATTTACATCCCGCCCATCAGCATAACAAGGCTCCCTGTTCTCCAGGGCCTGTCTTGCCTTTCTGGTTTTTACACATTTTGTGAATGTCCCTTTTGACCGGTGGGAAGTGATACTTCTTTGTAGTGCAGATTTGCATTGCCTGCTTGCTTGCTTGGCCAAAGAGGGCGTATGCGTTTTCTCCTGAATATATTCAGGAGAAAACGCATACGCCCTCTTTGGCCAAGTGCATCATTTTCGAAGTTGTGCCCCTCTTCCTGTGCTTTAAAGGCGATTCCAACGTACCTCTTGAAATCTGTTTCCTGCTATTCTGCCTCGCTTTCAAGTCCGCCTCGTTGCCTTCCCTCAACAGATTTTTGGACGATAGTTGTCCTTTATTACTCGGCCAGTTTTTGAATTGCTGTGCCCCTGAGCTCCATTTTTCAACTCGTTTTTGGTGAGCTGACCGCAAGTCCAAAATTTTGGTTCAGGACCTATACTGTTTCCCGGTGGGTGGCTGAGACTTTGTTTAATTCTTCTGCCTGCTGGGAAATTACAGTGATATGTGCCCGTCCAAATGCCTAACAGCTACTCTCTCATTGGTTCTCCCTCTTCCCTTTCATCCTCTGCCAGATTGGAAACCTGTGCGAACCAGGAGGTTAAAGGGGCTGTCTCTCCAATTTGGGAGGTTGATAGTAAAGCAGATGGAAAGTCAAACCGGAGCACCAGGAGAGGGACTATTCGTTGAGTTTTAGAAACCTTTCGTATTCACAGTGTGTCCGTTCTCTAGGTTTCCCGTACATATTATAGCTGTAGTAATATTCCCTTCAACCTGGAGAGTTGGGACCCATGGAATGGGTGCCAGGCGTTTGTGCTTTAAAGGGTCTGCATTTCCTCACCCAATCTCACCATTCGTCTCAGTCCCAAGTGTCCCTCCTTATGCCACATCCAGCTGTCATTGTAGATAGGGTCATTCCAGGTTTCATCAGAGACCCTGAAGGAATTGTAAAGAATTTCCCAGTTTTTTTGTTTTGTTTTTGAAATTCCTTTTTATAGTGGGTTTGAGCTGATTCTCGCTGCCATGTTTATGCCAGTCTAGACACACTTGATTCCCTTACGGAGACATATCAATACATAGGTTTTAAGATTCTTAGTAGTCAGATATATTCCTCTGCGGGAAATATGGGGTTTTGATTCCCTTTCACTGAGGTAGGTGTAGGTTTTGTCTATTCCATAGTTGGTTTTTGGAACGGTACCTGTGCTTATAACAAACTCTGGTTTTATGCATCACCCCACCTCTCCTTCCCCCTTAAGCAGGCATAAGAGTGTTTTTTAAATGTGAGACACTGTTCTCTTTCCTAACTCAGTTCAAGTGTAGCCATATTTACAGGATCTTCATAAGTGATATCTTATGATAAGTTTCTTTTTCTGTGTGACTTATTTCACTTAGAATCATCGTACCTGAATCTACCCATTTTGCTGATACTGGTCTTATGACATTGATTTCATGGCTGACGGATATTCCATCATACGTAAGTACCACAATTTTTTGAACCATTTTTATATTTCCTGGGATATTTAAGGTGTACCCAAGTTGAGGTCCTTGTAAGCAGTGCAGCCCTAAATTTTGGGCTTGCTCTGTCTTATTGAGTTTAAGTTTTCCCAAGGTATATTCCCTAGACTGGAAGTGACCTTAGCTCTGTAGATCTGTTGTTTACTTGTTTTAGGGAACACAATGCACTCCTCCAGAGAAGCAGTTGGCAATTTACATCCCGCCCATCAGCATAACAAGGCTCCTTGTTCTCCAGGGCCTGTCTTGCCTTTCTGGTTTTTACACATTTTGTGGATGTCCCTTTTGACCGGTGGGAAGTGATACTTCTCTGTAGTGCAGATTTGCATTGCCCGCTTGCTTGCTTGGCCAAAAAGGGTGTATGCGTTTTCTCCTGAATATATTCAGGAGAAAACACATACGCCCTTTTTGGCCAAGTGCATCACTGTCGAAGTAGTGCCCCTCTTCCTGTGCTTTAAAGGCGATTCCAACGTACCTCTTGAAATGTCTTTCCTGCTATTCTGCCTCGCTTTCAAGTCCGCCTCGTTGCCTTCCCTCAACAGATTTTTGGACGATAGTTGTCCTTTATTACTCAGCCAGTTTGTGAATTGCTATGCCCCGGAGCTCCATTTTTCAACTCGTTTTTTGTGAGCTGACCGCAAGTCCAAAATTTTGGTTCAGGACCTCTGCTGGTTCCCGGTGAGGGGCTGAGTCTTTGGGTAATTCTTCTTCCTGCCGGGAAGTTAGAGTGATATGTGCCCGTCCAAATGCCTAACAGCTACTCTCTCACTGGTTCTCCCTCTTCCCTTTCATCCTCTGCCAAATTGGCAACCTGTGCGAACCAGGAGGTTAAAGGGGCTGTCTCTCCAATTTGGGAGACTGATAGTAAAGCAGATGGAAAGTCAAACCGGAGCACCAGGAGAGGGACTATTCGTTGAGTTTTAGAAAACTTTCGTATTCACTCTGTGTCCGTTCTCTAGGTTTCCCGTACATGTTATAAATGTAGTAATATTCCCTTCAACCTGGAGAGTTGGGACCCATGGAATGGGTGCCATGCATTATTGCTTTAAAGGGTCTGCATTTTCTCACCCAATCTCATCAATCCTCTCAGTCCCAAGTGTCCCTCCTTATGCCACATCCAGCTGTCATTGTAGATAGGGTCATTCCAGGTTTCATCAGAGACCCTGAAGGAATTGTAAAGAATTTCCCAGTTTTTTTGTTTTGTTTTTGAAATTCCTTTTTATAGTGGGTTTGAGCTGATTCTCGCTGCCATGTTTATGCCAGTCTAGACACACTTGTTTCCCTTATGGAGATATACCAATCCATAGGTTTTAAGATTCTTACTAGTCAGATATATTCCTCTGCGGGAAATATGTGGTTTTGAGTCCCTTTCACTGAGGAAGGTGTAGGTCTTGTCTATTCCATAGTTGGTTTTTGGAACGGTACCTGTGCTTATAGCAAACTCTGGTTTTATGCATCACCCCACCTCTCCTTCCCCCTTAAGCAGGCAAAAGAGTGTTTTCTAAATGTGAGACTCTGTTCTTTTTCCTAAATCAGTTCAAGTGTAGCCATGTTTACAGGATCTTCATGAGTGATATCTTATGATAAGTTTCTTTTTTTGTGTGACTTATTTCACTTAGAATCATCGTACCTGAATCTACCCATTTTGCTGATACTGGTCTTATGACATTGATTTCATGGCTGACGGATATTCCATCATACGTAAGTACCACAATTTTTTGAACCATTTTTATATTTCCTGGGATATTTAAGGTGTACCCAAGTTGAGGTCCTTGTAAGCAGTGCAGCCCTAAATTTTGGGCTTGCTCTGTCTTATTGAGTTTCAGTTTTCCCAAGGTATATTCCCTAGACTGGAAGTGCCCTTGGCTCTGTAGATCTGTTGTTTACTTGTTTTAGGGAACACAATGCACTCCTCCAGAGAGGCAGTTGGCAATTTACATCCCGCCCATCAGCATAACAAGGCTCCCTGTTCTCCAGGACCTGTCTTGCCTTTCTGGTTTTTACACATTTTGTGGATGTCCCTTTTGACCGGTGGGAAGTGCTACTTCTCTGTAGTGCAGATTTGCATTGCCCGCTTGCTTGCTTGGCCAAAATGTGCGTATGCGTTTTCTCCTGAATATATTCAGGAGAAAACGCATACGCCCTTTTTGGCCAAGTGCATCATTGTCGAAGTTGTGCCCCACTTCCTGTGATTTAAACGTGATTCCAACGTACCTCTTTGAATCTGTTTCCTGCTATTCTGCCTCGCTTTCAAGTCCGCCTCGTTGCCTTCCCTCAACAGATTTTTGGACGATAGTTGTTCTTTATTACTCGGCCAGTTTGTGAATTGCTGTGCCCCTGAGCTCCATTTTTCAACTCGTTTTTTGTGAGCTGACCGCAAGTCCAAAATTTTGGTTCAGGACCTATACTGTTTCCCGGGGTGTGGCTGAGAATTTGGTAAATTATTCTTCCTGCCAGGAAGTTAGAGTGAAATGTGTCCGTCCAAATGCCTAACAGCTACTCTCTCATTGGTTCTCCCTCTTCCCTTTCATCCTCTGCCAAATTGGCAACCTGTGCGAACCAGGAGGTTAAAGGGGCTGTCTCTCCAAGTTGGGAGATTGATAGTAAAGCTGATGGAAAATCAAACTGGAGCACAAGGAGAGGGACTATTCTTTGAGTTTTAGAAACCATTTGTATACACAGTTTTTCCGTTCTCTAGGTTTCCCGTACATGTTATAGCTGTAGTAATAGTTCCTTCAACCTGGAGAGTTGGGACCCATGGAATGGGTGCCACATATTATTGTTTTAAAGTGTCTTCATTTGTTCACCCAATCTCACCAATCCTCTCAGTCCCAAGTGTCCAGCCTTATGCCACATCCAGCTGTCGTTGTTGATAGGGTCATTCCAGGTTTCATCAGAGACCCTGAAGGAATTGTAAAGAATTTCCCTGTTTTTTGTTTTGTTTTTGAATTTCCTTTTCTAGTGGGTTTGAGCTGATTCTCGCTGCAATGTTTATGCCAGTCTAGACACACTTGATTCCCTTACAGAGACATATCAATACATAGATTTTAAGATTCTTACTAGTAAGATATATTCCTCTGCGGGAAATATGGGGTTTTGAGTCCCGTTCTCAGAGGAAATAGTAGGTCTTGTGTATTCTGTATTTGGATTATAGAACCGTACCTGTGCTAATATCAAACTCTGGTTTTATTCATCATCCCACCTCTGCTTTCCCCTTAAGCATGCATAAGAGTGTTTTCTAAATATGAGACTCTGTTCCCTTTCCTAATTCATTCCATGTGTAGCCATGTTTATATACCCTTCATAAGTGATATCTTATGATAAGTTTCTTTTTCTGTGTGATTTTTTCAGTTAGAATCATCGTACATGAATCCCGTCATTATGCTGCTACTGGCCTTATGACATTGACTTCATGGTTGAGGGATATTCCATCATACGTATGTACCACAATTTCTTTACCATTTTTGTCTTTCCAGGGATATATAAGGTGTCCCGAATTCGAGGTTCTTGTAAGCAGTGCTGCCATAAATTTTGGGGTGGCTGTGTCTTATTGATTTTCAATTTTCCCAAGGTATATTCCCGTGACTGGAAGTGCATTAGGTTGTGAAGCACTGTTGTTTACTTCTTTTTGGGTACACAATGCACTCCTCCAGAGTGGCTGTTGGCAATTTACATCCCACCCATCCGCATAACAAGGCTCCCTCTTCTCCAGATCCTGTCTTGCCTTTCTTGTTTTTACACATTTTACAGATGTCCCTTTTGACCGGTTGGAAGTGATACTTCTTTGTAGTGCAGATTTGCATTGTGCGGTTGCTTGGTTGGACAAAATGTGCGTATGCGTTTTCTCCTGAATATATTCAGGAGAAAACGCATGCGCCCTTTATGGACAATTCCATAATTGTCGAAGTTGTGATGCTTTTCCTGTGTTTAAAGGCGATTCCAATGTACTTCTGGAAATCTGTTTCGTGCACTTCTGCCTCACTTTCAAGTCCGCCTCATGGCTTTCTCTCAACAGATTTTTGGAAGAGAGTAGTCCTTTATAACTCTGCAAGTTAGTGAATTTCTGTGCCCCTGAGCTCCATTTTTCAACTTGCGTTTTTGTGAGCTGACTGCCAATCCACAATTTTGCTTCAGGACCTATAGTGGTTCCATTGGGGGGGCTGGCTCAGAGTTTGTTAATTCTTCTTCGTGACGGGAATTTAGAGTGACATGTGGCCATCCAAATGCCTACAGCTACTCTCTAATTGTTTCTCCCTCTTCCCTTGTATCCTCTGCACAACGTGCCAACTGTGCGAACCAGGAGGTTAAAGGTGCTGACTCTCCAATTTGGGAGATTGATACTAAAGCAGTTGGAATGTCAAACTGGTGCACAAGGAGAGAAAAAAATTAGTAGAGTTTTAGAAACATTTCACCATCAGATGGTGTCCATTCTCTAGGTTTCCCATACATGTTATAACTGTAGTGATATTCCCTTCTACCTGGAGAGTTGGGAACCATGGAATGGGTGCCAGGTATTATTGCTTAAAACGGTATGCATTTTCTCACCCAATCTCACCAATCCTCTCAGTCCCAAGTGAACAGCCTTATGCCACATCCAGCTGTCGTTGTAGATAGGGTCATTCTAAGTTTCATCAGAACCCCTGAAGGCATTGTGTAAGAATTTCACTGTTTATTTGTTTTGTTTTGAAATTCATTTTTATAGTGGGTTTGAGCTGATTCTCACTGCCGTGTTTATGTCGTTCTAGACACACTTGGTTACCTTATGGAGACATATCAATACATAGGTTTTAAGATTCTTACTAGTCAGATATACTACTCTGCGGGGAATAGGGGTGTTGAGCCCCATTCAGTGAGGAAAGAGTAGGTCTTGTCTATTCTGTATTTGGATTATGCAACCGTACCTGTGCTAATATCAAACTCTGGTTTTATGCATCACCCCACCTCTCCTTTCCTCTTGAGCAGGCATAAGAGTGTTTTCTAAATGTGAGACTCTTCTCTTTCCTAATTCATTTCATGTGTAGCCATGTTTACAAGACCTTCATAAGTGATATCTTATGATAAGTTTCTTTTTCTGTGTGACTTATTTCAGTTAGAATCATCCTACATGAATCCACTCATTATGCTGCTACTGGCCTTATCACATTGATTTCATGGCTGAGGGATATTCCATCGTACGTATGTACCACAATTTCTTTACTATTTTTGTCTTTCCTGGGATATTTAAGGTGTCCCGAAGTCGAGGTTCTTGTAAGCAGTGCTGCCCTATCTTTTGGGTTGGCTGTGTCTTATTGATTTTCAATTTCCCCAAGGTATATTCCCATGACTGGAAGTGCCTTAGGTTGTGAAGCTCTGTTGTTTAATTATTTTAGGGAACACAATGCACTCCTCCAGAGTGGCTGTTGGCAATCTACATCCCACCCATCAGCATAACAAGGCTCCCTGTTCTCCAGAGCCCCTCTTGCCTTTCTGGCTTTTACACATTTTACGGATATCCCTTTTGACTGGTGGGAAGTGATACTTCTTTGTTGTGCAGATTTGCATTGTGCGGTTGCTTGGTTGGACAAAATGGGTGTATGCGTTTTCTCCTGAATATATTCAGGAGAAAACGCATGCACCCTTTATGGACAATTCCATAATTGTCGAAGTTGTGATGCTTTTCCTGTGTTTAAAGGCGATTCCAATGTACTTCTGGAAATCTGTTTCGTGCAAATCTCCCTCATTTTCAAGTCCGCCTCATGGTTTTTCCTCAACAGATTTTTGGAAGAGAGTAGTCCTGTATAACTCTGCAACTTAGTGAATTGCTGTGCCCCTGAGCTCCATTTTTCATCTTGTGTTTTTGTGAGCTGACCGCAAACCCACAATTTTGCTTCAGGACCTATACTAGTTATGGGTGTGGGGCAGGCTGAGAGTGTGGTTAATTCTTCTTCGTGACGGGAAATTAGAGTGACATGTGGCCGTCCAAATGCCTACAGCTACTCTCTCATTGGTTCTCCCTCTTCCCTTATATCCTCTGCACAATGTGCCAACTGTGCGAACCAGGAGGTTATAGGGGCTGACTCTCCAAGTTGGGAGATTGATATTAAAGCAGTTGGAATGTCAAGCTGGAGCACATGGAGAGAAAAAAATTAGTAGAGTTTTAGAAACCTTTCACCATCAGAGAGTGTCCATTCTCTAGGTTTCCCATACATGTTATAACTGTAGTGATATTCCCTTCTACCTGGAGAGTTGGGAACCATGGAATCAGTGGCAGGCATTATTGCTTTAAAGCGTCTGCATTTTCACACCCAATCTCACCAATCCTCTCAGTCTCAAGTGAACAGCCTTATGCCACATCCAGCTGTTGTTGTACATAGGGTCATTCCAAGTTTCATCAGAACCCCTGAAGGTATTGTGTAAGAATTTCACTGTTTCTTTGTTTTGTTTTTAAATTCCTTTTTATAGTGGGTTTGAGCTGATTCTCACTGCCGTGTTTATGTCATTCTAGACACACTTGGTTCCCTTATGGAGACATATCAATACATAGGTTTTAAGATCCTTACTAGTCAGATATATTTCTCTGTGGGGAATAGGGGTGTTGAGTCCCATTCACTGAGGAAGGAGTCGGGCTTGTCTCTTCTGTATTTGGATTATGGAACGGTACCTGTGTTAATATCAAACTCTGGTTTTGTGTGTCTCCCCACCTCTCCTTCCCCCTTAAACAAGCATAAGAGTGTTTTCTAAATCTGAGACTCTGTTCTCTTTCCTAATTCAGTTCATATGTAGCCAAGTTTACATTCCCTTCATAAGTGCTATCTTATATCAGAATGCACCATGGCCCTTGTCATAATAATGCTCCATGACCCCTGTCATCACAATGCTCCATTCCCTGGTTATCACAATGCTCCATGTCCCTTGTCATAACAATTCTCCACGTACTTGTCATCACAATGCTACATGACACTTCTCATCACAAAGTTACATGCTCGTTTCATCACAATTCTCCATGCACTTGTCATTGCAATGTTCCATGACCCCTGTCATAGGAAGCTCCAAGTGTTTGTCATCACAATGCTTCACGACTTTATCATCAAAATTCTCAATGGCACTTTTCATCACAATGTTCCGTACCCTTGTCATCACAATGCTCCATGCCCTTGTCATCACAATGCTTCATGACCCCTGTCATCACAATGCTCCCTGACACCTGTCATCAAAATGCTTCATGCCCCTTGTCATTACAGTGCTCCATGATGCTCGTCATCACAATTACCCAAGGTCTTCTCATCACAATGCTCCACGGCTTTGCCATCACAATGCTCCATGCCTTGGTCATCTCAAAGCTCAATGTCCCTTGTCCTCACAATTCTCCATGTCCTTGTCATCACAATGCTCCATGGCACTTCTCATCACAATGTTATATGCTCTTGTCATAACAATACTCCATGCACTTGTCATCGCAATGCTCCATGACCCCTGTCATAGGAAGCTCCATGCGCTTGTCATCACAAAGCTCCATGATGCATGTCATCAGAATGCTCCATGGCCTTCTCATCACAATGCTCCATGCCCTTGTCATCACAATGCTCCAAGACCCCTGTAATCACAATGGTCCTTGCTCCTTTTCATCAGAATGCTCCATGAGACTTGTCATCACAAGGCTCCATGGTCTCCTCATCACAATGCTCCAGGACATTTTCATCAAAATGCCCCATTCCCTTATCATCACAATGCTCCATGACCCCTGTCATCACAATACTCCATGAACATTTTCAGCCCAATGCTCCATGACCTTCTCATCACAATGCTCCATGACCAATATCATCACAATGCTCCATGACCACAGTCATCACAACACTCAATATCACCTGACAACACAATGATCCGGGACTCTTGTCATCACAATGCTCCATTCCCTAGTCATCACAATGCTCCATGACCCCTGGCATCACAATACTCCATGAACATTTTCAGCCCAATGCTCCATGACACTTGTCATCACAATGATGCATGCCCTTGTCATCCCAATGCTCCATGACCCCTGTAATCACAATGCTCCGTGACGCTTGTCATCACAGTGCTCCATGACACCTGTCATCACAATGCTCCATGCCTTTGTCAGCAAAATGCTACATGACCTTGTCATTACAATGTTCTATGCACTTGTCATCACAATACTCCATTACCATTGCCATCACAATCCTCCATGAACCTTGGGATCACATTGTTCCATGCCCTTGTCATCACAATGCTCCATGCTCCTTGAAATCAAAATGATCAATGACCTCTGTCATCACAATGCTCCAAACCCTTGTGATCACAATGTTCCATAACACTTGTCATCACAATGCTCCATGATGCCTGTCATCACAATACTCCATGCCCTTTTCATCACAATGCTCCATGACCTTTGTCATCACAATTCTCGATACACTTGTCATCAAAATGCTCCCTGACACTTGTCGTCAGAATGCTCCTTGAACCCTGTCACAAAAAGGCTCCATGCCTTTTTCATCAAAATGCACCATGCCTTTTTCATCACAATGCTCCATGCCATTGTCATCAAAATACTCCACAAGCTTGTCATCAGAATGCTCCATGTCCCTTGTCATCACAATTTTCCATGAACTTGTCAGCACAATGCTCCCTGACCCTTGTCATCACAATGCTCCAAGCCATTGTCATCACAGTGCTCCATTACCTTTGTCATCAGAATCCTCCATGACACTTGGCATCACAATGCTCCATGGCATTGTCATCACAATGGGCCATTACATATGTAATCACAATGCTCCCTGACACCTGTCTTCACAATAATGAATGACCTGGTCATCACAATGTTCCATGCCCTTGTCATCACAATGCGCCATTCCAACTGTCATCGCAATAAGCCATGAAACTTATTAGACCAATGCTCCATGCCCTTGTCATCACAATGCCCCATGCCCTTGTTATCACAATGCTCCATTACACCTGTCATCACAATGCTCCGTGACTCCAGTCATCACAAGGCTTCATGACCTTTGTCATCACAATGATCCATGCCCTTGTCATCAACAGTCTCTGTGACCTTTTTAACCACAATGCTTCATGAACTTTTCATCACAATGCTCTTTGACCCTTGTCATCACAATGCTCTATGCCTTTCTCAGCACAATGCTCCATGACCCTTGTCATCACAATGCTCCATGCGCTTGTCAGCACAATGCTCCATGACCCATGTCATCACAATGCACCATGCGCTTGTCGTCACAGTGCTCCACAATCTTGTCATCACAATGTTCCATAAACCTTGTCATCACAATGCTCCATGCACTTCAAATCAAAATGCTCTCTCACCACTGATATCACAATGTTACATCACTGTTCATCACAATACTCCCTCAACCCTGTCATCACAATGTTCCATGACTCCTGTCATCACAATGCTACATGCACTTATCTTCACAATGTTTGATGATCCCTGACATCACAATGTTCCATAACCCCTGTCATCAAAATGCTCCATGACCCTTTTCATCAAAATGCTCCATGACCCCTGACATCACAATGTTACATAACGCATCTCATCAAAATGTTCCATGACACTTTTCATCAAATTGGTCCATGACAATGTCATCACAATGTTCCCTGCCCTTCTCATCACAATGCACCACGCCCTTGTCATCAAAATGCTCCATGACCTTTGTCATCACAAAGCTCCATGACCCTTGGCATCACAATGCTCCATGCCATTGTCATCACAATACTCCATGAAACCTCTCATCACATTGTTCCATGCAATTGTCATCAAAAAGCTCCATGGTGCTTGTCATCACACTGCTCGATGCCCTTCTCATCACAATGCTCCATGCCCTTGTCATTACAATCCTCCATGACCCATGTATCACTGTGTTCCGTGCCCTTGTCATCACAATGCTCCATGCTCACTCTCATCACAATAATCCATGAAACATTTCAGACAAATGTTCCATGCCCTTGTCATCACAATGCTCCATTACCCCTGTCATAACAATGCTCCATGACCCCTGCCATCACAATGTTCCACGGCCTTGTCATCACAAGGCTCCATGACCCTTGTCATCACAATGCTCCAAGACCCCTGTAATCACAGTGCTCCATGCCCTTGTCATCACAAAGCTCCATGATGCATGTCATCAGAATGCTCCATGCCCTTGCCATCACAATGCTCCATTACCCCTGTGATAACAATGTTCCATGACCCCTGGCATCACGATGTTGCATGGCCTTGTCATCACAAGGCTCCATGACCCTTCTCATCACAATGCTCCAAGACCCCTGTAATCACAATGCTCCATGTCCCTTTTTATCTCAATGATCCATGAACCCTGTCATCACAATGCACCATGCCCATCATCATAATGCTTCAGGCTATTGTCATCACAATGAAATCAAAATGCTCCATGACCTCTGTCATAACACTGCTCCAAACCCTTGTGATCACAATATTCCATAACACTTGTCATCACAATGCCCCATGACGCTCGTCATCACAATTATCTATGGTCTTCTCTTCACAATGCTCCATGACCTTTGTCATCACAATGCTCAATACACTTGTCATCAAAATGCTCCCTGACACTTGTTCTCTGTATGCTCCTTGAACCCTGTCATGACAAGGCTCCATGCCTTTTTCATCACAATGATCCATGCCTTTTTCATCACAATGCTCCAAGACGCCTGTAATTACAATGCTCCATGCCCTTGTCATCACAAAGCTCAATGACGCATGTCATCAGACTGCTCCTTGGCCTTCTCATCACAATGCTCCATGCCCTTGTCATCACAATTTTCCAAGACACTCTAATCACAATGCTCCATGCCCCTTTTCATCAGTATGCTCCATGAGACTTGTCTCACAAGGCTCCGTGGTTTTCTCATCACAATGATCCAGCACCTTGTCATCACAATGCTTCACGACTTGTCATGAAAATTTTCAATGGCCCTTGTCATCATAATGCTCCAAGCCCTAGTCATCACAATGCTCCATTATATTTGTCATCACAATCCTCCATTACATTTGGCATCACAATGCTCCATGCCATTGTCATCGCAATGGACCATGACATATGTCATCACAGTGCTCCCTGACACCTGTCTTCACAATACTCCATGACCTTCTCATCACAATGCCCCATGCCCTTGTCATCACAATGCCCCATGCCCACTGTCATCACAATAATCTATTAAACTTGTCAGACCAATGCTCCATGCCCCTGTCATCACAATGCTCCATGCCCTTGTCATCACAATGCTCCATGACTCCTGTCATCACAATGCTCTGTGACTCCAGTCATCACAATGCTTCATAACATTTGTCATCACAGTGGTCCATGCCCACATCATCACAAGGCTCTGTGACCTTTGTAACCACAATACTCCATGAACTTTTCATCACAATGCTCCGTGACCCCTGCCATCACAATGTTCCACACCATTGTCAGCACAAGGCTCCATGACCCTTGTCATCACAATGCTCCAAGACCCCTGTAATCACAATGCTCCATGCCCTTGTCATCACAAAGCTTAATGACACATGTCATCAGAATGCTCCATGGCCTTCTCATCACAATGCTCCTTGCCCTTGTCATCACAATGCTCCAAGACCCCTGTAATCACAATGCTCCATGCCCCTTTTCATCTCAATGCTCCATGAACGCTGTCATCACAATGCACCATGCCCATCACCATAATGCTTCAGGCTATTGTCATCACAATGAAATCAAAATGCTCCATGACCTCTGTCATCACAATGCTCCAAACCCTTGTGATCACAATGTTCCATAAAACTTATCATCACAACACCCCATGACGCTCATCATCAAAATTATCCATGGTCTTCTCATCACAATGCTCCATGAACTTTGTCATCACAATGCTCAATACACTTGTCATCACAATGCTCCGTGACACTTGTCGTCAGTATGCTCCTAGAACCCTGTCATGACAAGGCTCCATGCCTTTTTCATAACAATGATCCATGCCATTTTCATCACAATACTCCATGCCCTTGTCAGCACAAAGCTCCATGACGCATGTCATCAGAATGCTCCATGGCCTTCTCATCACAATACTCCATGCCCTTGTCATCACAATGCTCCAAGGCCACTGTAATCACAATGCTCCATGCCCCTTTTCATCAGAATGTTCCATGAGAATTGTCATCACAAGGCTCCATGGACTTCCCATCACAATGCTCCAGGACCTTGTCATCACAGTGCTCAATTCCCTTCTCATTACAATGCTCCATGACCCCTGTCATCACAATACTCCATGAACATTTTCAGCCCAATGCTTCATGACCTTCTCATCACAATGCTCCATGACCCATATCATCACAATCCTCCATGACCACTGTCATCACAACACTCCATGACCCCTGACAACACAATGATCCGGGACTCTTGTCATCACAATGCTCCATTCCCTTGTCATCACAATGCTCCATGAACATTTTCAGCCCAATGCTCCATGACACTTGTCATCACAATGATCCATGCCCTTGTCATCCCAATGCTCCATGACCCCTGTAATCACAATGCTCCGTGACGCTTATCATCACAGTGCTCCATGACCCTTATCATCACAATTCTCCATGCCTGTGTCATCAAAATCCTACATGACCTTGTCATCACAATGCTCCATGAGCTTGTCATCACAATACTCCATTACCATTTTCATCACAATCCTCCATGAACCTTGGGATCACATTGCTCCATGCCCTTGTCATCACAATGCTCCATGCTCCTTGAAATCAAAATGGTCCATGACCTCTGTCATCACAATGCTCCAACCCCTTGTGATCACAATGTTCCATAACACTTGTCATCACAACACTCCATGATGACTGTCATGACAATACTCCATGCACTTGTCGTCACAATGTTCCATGACCTTTGTCATCACAATTCTCAATACACTTGTCATCACAATGCTCCCTGACACTTGTCGTCAGAATACTCCTTGAACACTGTCATGAAAATGCTCCATGCCTTTTTCATAAGAATGCTCCATGCCCTTTTCATCACAACGCTCCATGTCATTGTCATCACAATACTCCACAAGCTTGTCATCAGAATGCTCCCTGATCATTGTCTTCAGAATGCTCCATGACCCCTGTCATCACAATGCTCCATACCCCTTGTCATTACAGTGTTCCATGACGCTCGTCATCACAATTATCCATGGTCTTCTCATCACAATGCTCCACGGTCTGGCCATCACAATGCTCCATGCCTTGGTCATCACGATGCTCCATGTCCTCAGTCATCACAATGCTCCATGACCCCTGTCATCACAATGCTCCATACCCCTTGTCATTACAGTGCTCCATGACGCTCGTCATCACAATTATCCATGGTCTTCTCATCACAACGCTCCACGGTCTTGCCATCACAATGCTCTATGCCCTGGTCATCACAATACTCCATGTCCCCTGTCATCACAATTCTCCACGTTCTTGGCATCACTATGCTCCATGATACTTCTCATCACAGTGTTACATGTTTTGTCATCACAATTCTCTATGCACTTGTCATCGTAATGCTCCATGACCCCTGTCATAGCAAGCTCCATGTGATTGTCATCACAATGCTTCATGAACATGTCATCAAAATTCTCAATGGCCCTTGTTATCACAATGCGCCATGACCCTTGTCATCACAATGCTCCAAGCCCTTGTCATCAAAATGCTCCATTACCTTTGTCATCACAATCCTCCATGACACTTGGCATCACAATGCTACATTCCATTGTCATTGCAATAGACCATGACATATGTCATCACAATGCTCCCTGACACCCTTCTTCACAATACTCCATGACCTTCTCATCACAGTGCTCCATGCCCTTGTCATCACAATGCACCATGCCCACTGTCATCACAATAATCCATGAAACTTGTCAGAAAAATGCTCCATGACCCTGTCATCACAATGCTCCATGCCCTTTCATCACAATGCTCTATGACCCCTGTCATCAAAATGCTCCGTGACTACAGTCATCACAATGCTTCATGACCTTTGTCATCACAATGGTCCATGCCCTCGTCATCACAAGGCTCTGTGACCTTTGTGACCACAACACTCCATGAACATTTCATCACAATGCTCGGTGACCCTTGTCATCACAATGCTCCATGCCTTTGTCAGCACATTACTCCATGACACATGGCATCAAATGTGCCATGCACTTGTCATCACAATGCTCCACATCGTTGTCATCACAATGCTCCATAAACCTTGTCATCACAATTCTCCATGCGTTTGTCAGCACAATGTTCCATGACCCATGTCATCACAATGTGCCCTGCGTTTCTCATCACAATGCTCCACAGCCTTGTCATCACAATGCTCCATGCACCTCTCATCAAAATGCTCTCTCACCACTGATATCACAATGTTCCATCACTAGTCAACACAATACTCCCTCCACCCTGTCATCCCAATGTTCCATGACCCTTGTCACAACAATGCTACATGCTCTTATCATCACAATGCTCCATGACCCCTGACATCACAATGCTCCATGACCCCTGACATCACAATGTGCCATGACCCTTGTCATAACAATGCTCCAAGCCCTTGTCATCAAAATGCTCCATTACCTTTTTCATCACAATCCTCCATGACACTTGGCATCACAATGCTACATTCCATTGTCATTGCAATAGACCATGACATATGTCATCACAATGCTCCCTGACACCCTTCTTCACAATACTCCATGACCTTCTCATCACAATGCTCCATGCCTTTGTCAGCACATTACTCCATGACACATGGCATCAAATGTGCCATGCGCTTGTCATCACAATGCTCCACATCGTTGTCATCACAATGCTCCATAAACCTTGTCATCACAATGCTCCATGCGTTTGTCAGCACAATGTTCCATGACCCATGTCATCACAATGTGCCCTGCGTTTCTCATCACAATGCTCCACAGCCTTGTCATCACAATGCTCCATGCACCTCTCATCAAAATGCTCTCTCACCACTGATATCACAATGTTCCATTACTAGTCAACACAATACTCCCTCCACCCTGTCATCCCAATGTCCCACGACCCTTGTCACAACAATGCTATATGCTCTTATCATCACAATGCTCCATGACCCCTGACATCACAATGCTCCATGACCCCTGACATCACAATGTTCCATAACCCCTGTCATCACAATGCTCCATGACCCCTAACATCACAATGTTCCATAAACACTGTCATCAAAATGTTCCATGACCCTTTTCATCCAATTGCTCCATGACCCTGTCATCACAATGCTCCCTGCCCTTCTCATCACAATGCACCACGCCCTTGTCATCAAAATGTTCCATGGCCTATGTCATCACAAAGCTCTATGACCCTTAGAATCACAATGCTCCATGCCATTGTCATCACAAACCTCCATGAAACCTCTCATCACATTGCTCCATGCTGTTGTCATCACAAAGCTCCATGACGCTTGTCATCACAATTCTCCATGCCCTTGTCATTGCAATCCTCCATGACACATGTATCACTGTGTTCCGTGCCCTTGTCATCACAATGCTCCATGCTCACTCTCATCACAATAATCCATGAAACTTTTCAGACCAATGCTCCATGCCCTTGTCATCACAATGCTCCATTACACATGTCATCACAATGCTCCATGACCCCTGCCATCACAATGTTCTACGGCCTTGTCATCACAAGACTCCATGGCCCTTGTCATCACAATGCTCCAAGACCCCTGTAATCACAATGCTCCATGCCCATGTCATCACAAAGTTCCCTGACGCATGTCATCAGAATGCTCCATGACCTTCTAATCACAATACTCCATGCCCTTGTCATCACAATGCTCCAAGACCCTTGTTATTACAATGATCCATGCCTCTTTGCATCTCAATGCTCCATGAACCCTGTCATCACAATGCACCATGCCCATCATCATAATGCTTCAGGCTATTGTCATCACAATGAAATCAAAATGCTCCATGACCTCTCTCATCACAATGCTCCAAACCCTTGTGATCACAATGTTCCATAACACTTGTCATCACAACGCTCCATGACGTTGGTCATCACAATTATCCATGGACTTCACATCACAATGCTCCATGATCTTTGTCATCACAATTCTCAATGCACTTGTCATCACAATGCTCCCTGACACTTGTCATCAGTATGCTCATTGAACCCTGTCATGACAAGTCTCCATGCCTTTTTCATCACAATGATCCATGCCCTTTTCATCACAATGCTTCATGCCATTGTCATCACAATACTCCACAAGCTTGTCATCAGAAAGCTCCGTGACCCTTGTCATCTCAATGATCCATGACCCCTGTCATCACAATGCTCCATGACACCTGTCATCACAATGCTCCATGCCCCTTGTCATTACAGTGCTCCATGATGTTCGTCATCACAATTATCCACGGTCTTCTCATCACAGTGCTCCACGGTCTTGCCATCACAATGCTCCATGCTCTGGTCATCACAATGCTCCATGTCCCCAGTCATTACAATGCTCCATGACCCCTGTCATCACAATGCTCCATACTGCTTGTCATTACAGTGCTCCATGACACTCGTAATCACAATTGTCCATGGTCTTCTCATCACAATGCTCCACGCCCTTGTCATCAAAATGCTCCATGACACTTGTCATCACAATGCTCCATGACCACTGTCATAACAATGCTCCATGACCCCTGTCATCACAAGGCTCCATACCACTTGTCATTACAGTGCTCCATGACGCTCCTCATCACAATTATCCATGGTCTTCTCATCACAATGCTCCACGGTCTTGCCATCACAGTGCTCCATGCCTTGGGCATCACAATGCTCCATGTCCCCGGTCATCACAATGCTCCATGACCACTGTCATCACAGTGCTCTATACCCCTTTTCATTACAGTGCTCCATGACCCTCGTCATCACAATTATCCATGGTCTTCTCATCACAATGCTCCACGATCTTGCCATCGCAATGCTCCATGCCCTGGTCATCACAATGCTCCATGTCCCCTGTCATCACAATTCTCCACGATCTTGGCATCACTATGCTCCATGACACTTCTCATCACAGTGTTACATGCTTTGTCATCACAATTCTCTATGCACTTGTCATCGCAATGCTCCATGCCCCCGTCATAGCAAGCTCCATGTGCTTGTCATCACAATACTCCATGCCCTTGTCGTCACAATTCTCCATGACCTTTGTCATCACAATGCTCCCTGACACTTGTCGTCAGAATGCTCCCTGAAAACTGTCATGAAAAGGCTCCATGTCTTTTTCATCACAATGCCCCATGCCATTTTCATCAAAATGCTCCATGTCATTGTCATCAAAATACTCCACAAGCTTGTCATCAGAATGCTCCATGAAACTTGTCATCACAATGTTCCATGACCCCTGTTATCACAATGTTCCATACCCCTTGTCATTACAGTGCTCCATGACGCTCATCATCACAATTATCCATGGTCTTCTCATCACAATGCTCCACGGTCTTGCCATCACAATACTCCATGCCCTGGTCATCACAATGCTCCATGTCCCCTGTCATCACAATTCTCCACGTTCTTGGCATCACTGTGCTCCATGATGCTTTTCATCACAGTGTTACATGCTTTGTCATCACAATTCTCTATGCACTTGTCATCGCAATGCTCCATGATCCCTGTCACAGCAAGCTCCATGTGATTGTCATCACAATGCTTCATGAACATGTCATCAAAATTCTCAATGGCCCTTGTTATCACAATGCTCCATGACCCTTGTCATCACAATGCCCCAAGCGCTTGTCATCAAAATGCTCCATTACCTTTGTCATCACAATCCTCCATGACACTTGGCATCACAATGCTCCATTCCATTGTCATCGCAATGGACCATGACATATGTCATCACAATGCTCCCTGACACCCTTCTTCACAATACTCCATGACCTTCTCATCACAATGCTCCATGCCCTTGTCATCACAATGTGCCATGCCCACTGTCATCACAATAATCCCGGAAACTTTTCAAACCAATGCAACATGCCCCTGTCATCACAATGCTCCATGCCCTTTCATCACAATGCTCTATGACCCCTGTCATCACAATGCTCCGTGACTCCAGTCATCACAATGCTTCATGACCTTTGTCATCACAATGGTCCATGCCCTCGTCATCACAAGGCTCTGTGACCTTTGTCACCACAGCGCTCCATGAACATTTCATCACAATGCTCGGTGACCCTTGTCCTCCCAATGCTCAATGCCTTTGTTAGCACAATACTCCATGACCCATGACATCAGAATGTGCCATGCGCTTGTCATCACAATGCTCCACATCATTGTCATCACAATGCTCCATAAACCTTGTCATCACACTGCTCCATGCACTTCTCATCAAAATGCTCTCTCACCACTGATATCACAATGTTCCATCACTAGTCAACACAATACTCCCTCACCCCTGTCATCACAATATTCCATGACCCTTGTCACAACAATGCTACATGCCTTTATCATCACAATGCTCCATTCCCCTGACATCACAATGTTCCATAACCCCTGTCATCACAATGCTCCCTGCCCTTCACAACAGAATGCACCACACCCTTGTCATCAAAATGCTCCATGACCTTTGTCATCACAAAGCTCAATGACCCTTGTCATCACAATGCTGCATGCCATTGTCATCACAATGCTCCATGAACCCTCTCATCACATTGTTCCATGCCCTTGTCATCACAGGCTCCATGATGCTTTTCATCACAATGCTCGATGCCATTCTTATCACAATGCTCCATGCGCTTGTCATTACAATCCTGCATGACCCATGTATCACAGTGTTCCATACCCTTGTCATCACAATGCTCCTTGCCCCCTCTCATCACAATAATCCATGAAACTTTTCAGACCAATGCTCCATGCCCTTGTCATCACAATGCTCCATTACCCCTGTCATAACAATGCTCCATGACCCCTGCCATCACAATGTTCCACAGCCTTGTCATCACAAGGCTCCATGACCCTTGTCATCACAATGCTCCAAGACCCCTGTAATCACAATGCTCCATGCCCTTGTCATCACAAAGCTCCATGACGCATGTCAACAGAATGCTCCATGGCCTTCTCATTCACGATGTTCCATGCCTTTGTCATCACAATGCTCCAAGACTCCTGTAATCGCAATGCTCCATGCCCCTTTTCATCTCAATGCTCCATGAACCCTGTCATCACAATGCACCATGCCCATCATCATAATGCTTCAGGCTATTGTCATCACAATGAAACCAAAATGCTCCATGACCTCTGTCATCACAAGGCTCCAAATCCTTGTGATCAATATGTTCCATAACACTTATCATCACAACGCCCCATGACGCTCATCATCACAATTATCCATGGTCTTCTCATCACAATGCTCCATGACCTTTGTCATCACAATACTCAATACCCTTGTCATCACAATGCTCCCTGACACTTGTTGTCAGTTTGCTCCTTGAACCCTGTCATGACAAGGCTCCATGCCGTTTTCATCACAATGATCCATGCCCTTTTCATCACAGTGCTCCAAGACCGCTGTAATCACAATGCTCCATGCCCTTGTCATCACAAAGCTCCATGATGCATGTCATCAGTACGCTCCATGGCCTTCTCATCCCAATGCTCCATGCCCTTGTCATCACAGTGCTCCAAGACCCCTGTAATCACAATGCTCCATGGCACTTTTCATCAGAATGCTCCATGAGACTTGTCATCACAAGGCTCCATGGTCTTCTCATCACAGTGCTCCAGTACCTTGTCATCACAATGCTCCATGACCCCTGTCATCACAGTACTCCATGGACATTTTCAGCCCAATGCGCCATGACCCCTGTCATCACAATGCTCCATGACCACTGTCATCACAACGCTCCATGAACCCTGACAACACAATGATCCGGGACTCTTGTCATTAAAATGCTCCATGACCATTGTCATCACAATGATCCATGCGCTTGTCATCCCAATGCTCCATGACCCCTGTAATCACTATGCTCCGTGATGCTTGTCATCACAGTGCTCCATGAACCTTGTCATCATAATGCTCCTTGCCTTTGTCAACAAAATGGTACATAATCTTGTCATCACAATTCTCCATGCGCTTGTCATCACAATCCTCCATGACCATTGGGATCACATTGCTTCATGCCCTTGCCATCTCTCTCTTGCCTTTCTGGTTTTTACAGATATTCGGATGTCCCTTTTGACCGGTGGTAAGTGACAATTCTTTGTAGTGTGGATTTGTATTGCGTGCTTGCTTGATTGGCCAAAAAGGGCGTATGCGTTTTCTTCTGAATATATTCAGGAGAAAAGGCATACGCCCTTTTTGGCCAAGTGCATCTCTGTCCAAGTTGGGATGCTTTTCCTGTGCTTTAAAGGCGATTCCAATTTACCTCTTGAAATATGTTTTGTGCAATTCTGCCTCATTTTCAAGTCCGCTTCATTGCCTTCCCTCAACAGATTTTTGGAAGAGAGTAGTCCTTTATAAGTCTGCAGGTTTGTGAATTGCTGTGCCCCTGAGCTCCAATTTTCAAATCCCATCTTTGTGAGCTGGCCGCAAATCCACAATTTTGCTTCAAGACCTATACTGGTTCCAGGGGTGGCTATATTGGTTCCCTGTGGGTGGCTGAGGCTTTGGTTAATTCTTCTTCCTGCCGGGAAATTAGAGTGACATGTGCCCGTCCAAATGCCTACATCTACTCTCTGATTGGTTCTCCCTCTTCCCTTTCATCCTCTGCACAATTAGCAAACTGTGCGAACCAGGAGGTTATAGGGGCTGACTCTCCTAAGTTGGGAGATTGATAGTAAAGCAGTTGGAATGCCAAAGTGGAGCACAAGGAGAGGAAAAATTTGCAGAGTTTTAGAAACCTTTCGCCATCACAGGGTGTCCATTTTCTAGGTTTCCCATACATGTTATAATTGTAGTGATATTCCCTTCTACCTGGAGATTTGGGACACATGGAATGGTGGCATGCATTACTACTTTAAAAGGTCTGCATTTTCTCTCCCAATCTCACCAGTCCTCTCAGTCCCAAGTGTCCAGCCTTATGTCTCATCCAGCTGCCTTTGCAGATAGGGTCATTCCAGGTTTCATCAGAACCCCTGAAGGAATTGTGTAAGAATTTCGCTGTTTTTGGGGGGTTTTTTGAAATTCATTTTTATAATGGGGTTGAGCTGATTTTCACTGACGTGTTTATGCCAGTCTAGACACAATTGATTCCCTTACGGAGACATATCAATACATAGGTTTTAAGATTCTTAGTAGTCAGATATATTCCTCTGTGGGGCATAGGGGTGTTGAGTCCCGTTCACTGAGGAAGGTGTAGGTCTTGTCTATTCTGTATTTGGTTTATGGAATGGTACCTGTGCTAATATCAAACTCTGGTTTTATGCATCACCCCACCTCTCCTTTCCCCTGAAGCAGGCATAAGAGATTTTTGCTAAATGTGAGACTCTGTTCTCTTTCCTAATTCAGTTCATGTGTTCTGATATTGACATTCCCTCTATAAGTCATATCTTATGATAAGATTCTTTTTCTGTGTGACTAATTTCCCTTAAAATCATCATACGTAAATCCACTCATTATGCTGCTACTGGCCTTATATACATTGACTTCACGTCTGAGTGATATTCCGTTGTACAAAATTACCACAAGTTCTTTATGCATTTCTCTTTTTCCTGGGATATTTTAGGTGTACCAAAGTTGAGGTTCTTGTATGCAGAGCAGCCCTAAACTTTGGGGTGCCTGTGTCTTATTGACATTTAGTCTTCCCAAGTTATATGTCCATGAGTTGAAGTCCCCTTGCTCCGGGGCTTTGTATTTTAGATGTTTTAAAAGCACCATACACATCTTCAGAGTGGCTCTTGGATATTTATACCCCACCCATCAGCGTGACTAGGCTCCCTGTTTTCCATGGCCTCTCCTGCATTTCTGGTTTGTACACATTTTTTGGATGGCCTTTCTGAGCAGTGGAAATTGAGACTTCTTTGTTGTGCGGATTTGCATTTCCCTCTTGCTTGGTTGGCCAAAAACTCTGCATGTGTTTTTTTCCTGAAGATATTCACGAAAAAAACGCAAACACCCTTTTGCCCAACCGCATCATTTTAGAAATTCTGCTGCTTTTCATATGCTTTAAATGTGAGTACAATCTACCTTTTGAAATCTGTTTCCTGCAATTCTGCCTCTCATTCAGATCCTCTTCGTTGCCTTACCTGAATATATTTTTGGACGTTGGTTATCATTTATATCTTTGCAGGTCTTTGAATTGTCTGCTCCTGAGCTCCATTTTGCAACTCGCTTTTTTTGTGAGCTGGCCGCCAAACCATTGGATTACTTCTGGCCCTATTCTGGTTCTGGGGAGGCAGGCTGAGCCTTTGGTTAATTCTTCTTCCTAATGGGAAATTAGAGTGACATGTGCCTGTCAGAAGTCCTACAGCTAATCTCTCATTGGTTCCCCCTCTTCCCTTTTATCCTCTGCACAAATTGCAAACTGTGTGAAACAGGAGGTTAAAGGTGCTGATTCTCCAATTGGGGAGATTGTTAGTAATGTGGCTGGAATGGCGAACCCCAGCACCAGGAGATCAAAACTGAGGTGCATTTTAGACACCTTTCCTGAGCACACGGTGTACATTCATCTCGGTTTCCCGGGCATGTTTTCGCTGTCAGAAGATTCCCTTGAACCTGCATATTTGGGACCCATGGAATGGGTACCAGGCAGTATTACTTTAAAAGGTCTGCATTTCCTCACCCAGCCTCTCTAATATCTCTTAGCGTGCATAGCTTCCAGCCTTATATAATCATCCTGCTGTGGGTCTACATGTGTTCAATCCATGTTACATCGTAGCCCTTCAACAAAAGTTGTAAGAATTTTTGTCTGTCTCACTGTTTTTATTAATAGTTTTAAATTTATTTTTATTTTGGTTACAGCTGATTTTCAAAGCTCTGTTTTTTGCTGCTGTACATCCCCTTGATTCATGTACTGTGAGACAACAATAACTTCTTTTTCAGATGCTTACCAGTCATATGTATTATTTTCCAGTGACTTGAGTGGGCTGAGTGCAGTTCTTTGAGGTACCGTGTAGGCCTTGTCAGTTATTCAATTTGGTACTTGGAATGGTATCTTTGCTAATTTCAACCTCCTGGATAATACGTCACCATTCCCCACCTTTCCCATTTAGCAGCCTTATGTCTATTTTCTACATATTTGACTATGTTTCTGTTTTGTAATTTATTTCATGTGTAGCCATTTTTGATTCCACCTTTAAGTGACATCTTATGATATGTGTCTTTTTCTTTCTGACATATGTCACTTAGAATGATCGTATGTAACTCCTCCAGAGTTGTTACAACTGGCCTTATTTCATTGATTTCTGGATGAGTAATATTCCACTCTACATAAGTACCCCATCTCTTTTATCCATTTTATCCTTCCAGGGACATTTAGGTTATATCCAAGTTGAGGCCCTTTTTAACAGAGAGGTGGTAAACGTTCGGGTGCCTGTTTTCTGTCGATTTTTGTTTTTCCCAAGTTACACGCCCATGAGTGCAAGTGCCCTATGCTCTGTAGCTCATTTTTTAGATGTTTTAGCAAACACAATACACTTCTCCAGAGTGGCCGTTGGCAAATTACATTTCCACTATCAGCCTCACAGGGCTCCCTTTTCTCCTCGCCCTGTCCTGCATTTCTGGTGTTTACACTTTATGTGGATGGCCCTTCTGACTGATGTGAAGTGATACATTTTGTGATATTGATTTCCAGTGCCCACCTGTTTGGTTGGATAAAAAGTGTGTATGGCCTTTACTTGAATATATTCAGAAAAAATGCATACACCCTTTTTGGCCAACTGCATCATTGGCGATGTTCAGCCCCTTTTCTTGTGCTTTAATGGGGAGTCCTTTCTACCTCTTCAAATCTGTTTCCTGCCACTCTCCCTTGCTTACAAGTCCTTTTCTGTGACTTACCTCAAGACATTTTTCGACGATAGATATTTTCAACTCTGCAGTTTCATGAATTTTAGTGCCCCTGAGTTCCATTTTTCAACTTGTGTTTTTGGAAACTGGACACAAAACAGCGGGATTTCCTCTAGCCCTATTCTGTTTCCGTGGGCAATTCTAGCCTTTGATGAATTTGTCTTCTGGATTGGAAATTAGAGTGGCATGTGCCTGTCCGAACACCTAAGACTTGTCTCTAATTTTTTCTCATCCTTCCGCTTCATCCTCTGGACAAATTCCAAACTGTGTGCAACAGGATGTTGACGGTGCTGATATCCCCAAGTGAGGAGATTGTTAGGAAAGATGCTGGAGGGTTGAACCCGAGCACCAGGCGATGAGGAGATGAGGTGCCTTTTCCAAACTCTTTCCGATCAAACGGTGTACCATCCTCTATGTGTGACAGGCATGTTTTAGCTGTAGGAAGGGTCCCGTGCATGTAAGGAGAACACCAGGGATTTTTCCAAATCAGTGCCTCCCCGAACCCCAAACTGGGGAATTTTTAAGCTACGGCTACACGTATGTCCTTTAAGGGCCTTGGGAAATAGGCAGAGCCCAAACTTTAGATGACTGAAATCTTCAGGGTCAGAAGCGCTCACCATCGGCCTTGCTTAGGTTACATTTTATCTGTCATTGATAGATGATGTCAATAAAAATATCTATTCTTTTTCAGATTATTTCCCCTTATAGGTTATTGCAAAATATTCAGTGTAGTTCCCTGTTCTATACAGTAGTTCCTTATTGATGATCTATTTTATACATAGCAGTGTGTATATGTTAATCCCAAACTGTTAATTTATCCCTTCTCCTACCTTTCCCCTTTGGTAATAATAAATTATAAGATTTTATACTTCTCAGAAATGGGGGAGCTGAAAGAGAGGTATCATTTTCAATGGAAAAGCATTCAAAACAAGATTGAAGCTTCAGCCAAGAGTATTCGATGTACATCCATGGAAATAAATCACTTCATTTCTCTAATGTTGACCTGACAAATAAGACAGACGTCTTCACTGAACTTGCTTATAGGAAAGTGATGGAAATATCAAATGTAAGTCTTAGAAACATCTTATTTTACCCGAGCATTATACACTGCTCTATGTTAACTACAGTTTGGCTCACACATCTGTTCATTGAAGTTACAATGTTCTCAATTTCTGTTACTGATCCTCCAGAGTGGACCCCAACAGGAGTCCCCGTGCCCAGTGTCATTGGAGCCAACAGATCAAGACTGAGTTTGGTTCAGAAACAAAGGAAACATTATTTTGAAAACAGAATGGAGAGGTGAGAGCGTGCACTCCCCCATGGGCTGTGAGCTGGGCTGCTGTGTAGGGTCCCCGGCAGCGTCAGTGGGAGGGAGGGGATGGAGCTCTCGAGGGCTGCGTTGGCTGCAGCTCAGGCTCTATGCCGTGGAGTCTGCATGGGACCCCGCTAGCTGAGGTGTCGACCCAGCAATTCTGCACTAGGAAATCGGGTCTGAAGTGCCGGGTGTGGGACCTCTGCATGCGGAACCCTAGGAGCACGTGAAATTAGACAAAGCACAAAGGAAAAACAGGTTAGACTTTATTTTATTGCCCAGATTCTCTTTTTATCTCCCAGGAATTTTTAATGAACGTTGCTGGAGACGAACACCTCCTCTGCTTTTTGTTCCGTTCCTTATTCTTGGGGTGTTGAGGGTGCAGACCCCTCTTTTGTAACTGCTTCATGCTGTGGTGGGAGCCCTGATACATGTGGGGAGGGGCAAAACGTCTCCCCACAAGCCTCCTGGTAAGGTTGATTGTCCCAAGGCCTCCTGCCTCACTTCTCGTCCGCCTGAGCACTAGCATTGGAAGTGCTACAGATTCTAATGACCTTTAAGGGTCCAGGAAAGAGAGGCGCAGAGATGCTGTGGTGGCAGGTTTCACCCCACCCCACATATGTTCGGCGACCTTAGGCTGACAGTTTTTGTCAGACTAGATGCTCTGACCAGTAGTCTGTGCTTTCTTTAATTAGGTCCCTGAATTAATGTACAAACAGCACCATGTGTCAGAGCCCTGCCCGCGCAACTCTCAGACAGTCCAGGGTCAGTGGTGATCCAGGACCATGACGTCCACTGAGTCAACGGCCTTTAGAAGTAGCCAGCAGTCCAGCCGGTCATATTGGCCACCATCACCGCGGTGTCTGTAGGGTTTTCTATTGTGAAAGTGTGATATACATTTCCCCCGCCAAGCTTATTAGCTCCCTTCTGGGTGCAGTAAGTCCTGCAAGCAGTAGTCTGCTCTTTCGGGGCACAGTCTTGTCGTTTTCTGAGAGAAACTCCAGGTCAAGTGATGGTCACACGAGTCATCTTGGGGGCCCGTTGACCCCGTTTATCTCTCTGGAGGTTGGAGTTGGAGAGCCTCCTCACTCGAGGTCAGTGTGTCCACAGAGCGACCCCTGCAACTTCAGGGCATGATGGGTGGTTAGGATCACCACGTGGGGTCCTTTTCCCTTAGGAGGGAGCTGGCCTTGCGGGCTGCTGATTTCCAGCTTTTTAGATACCCCAGTATCCTGGCCTGATGAGACGGTGGGCAAAGCCCTTGGTGACCATAGTTTATCATACCTGAAAAGCATTCTTGTGTTGCTCCATTTCAAGTGGTCCCAGTTTTTGCACTAAGGCTCAGAGGGCGATTAACCTTTGACCGGGTATGTAAAGGTCAAAGGGTTTAGCTAAATTAGGGAGTTCCTGGGCAAGGGTCTGTATTGACTGCTCTTTCCATTCTTGAAAGGCTGCTTCTGGATTCTATTCAAAAGGATCATCATCTTTTCGTGTCAGTGTTTCATGTAGAGGCCCAGCTATTAGACTGTAGTTAGGGATCCAGATGCAGAAAACCTTGGCCTCCCCAGGAACCCTTAAGCTGTCTTCTAGTTTTAGAAGAGGTAAGGCTGCAAATGGCTTCTTCCCTATCCTGGGATGCGTTTCTCCGAATATCTGTGAGAATGAAGCCCAGGCATGTCACCTTAGCCTGGGATATTTGAGCGTTTTTCTTGGACACCTTCTATCCTTTCTTGGCTAGGTAGTTCAGAGGCGTCTTTAGTAGGCCTGGCGATCAGAATGTCATCTGCATATTGAAGGAGGATTCCCTTTTACAGAGGTTGAACTTTAAGGTCTTTAGAGGACATTTCCCCAATGATGGTGTGGGGATTTTTGAACCATTGGGGCAGGACGGCCCAGCATTATTGCTTTTGTTGCATGTTGTGTCCTGCCACTCACAAGCCAAAAATTCTTGTGACTCTGAGATGAATGGAATATAGAAGAAGGCATCATTGAAGTTTGATACAGAATGCCATGGCCTGGTGGAAGGTAGAATGACCAGCAGGGAGTAGGAAATAGGAGCTACTGGATGTATATCCTCGGTGGCTTCACTGACTGTCCTGATATCCTTTACCAGGTCTCCAGCAGCCCATGGGGCTCTCGTGGTCAGGCCAATCCCAGGATATGGAGCTCACCTGGGCTGCACCCCTACCCCACAGCCCACGGGGCTCTCGTGGTCAAGTCCTTCCCAGGGTATGGAGCTCACCTCTGCAGCTACCCAGCAGCCCATGGGGCTCTCCTACTCAGGCCCTTCCCAGGATACGGAGCTCCCCTGGGCAGGTACCCCAGCAGGGCTGGACACACAGGAACTGTGCACATAGCCCACCTTGCAGAGAACCCCCAGCTCACCTGTCGCTCACAGCTGACACAGAATACCTCAGAGCAGGACTTGAACTAACAAACAGCAGCTCTGACAGGTCTGTGACCATGGCTATCACTCTCTGCAGGCTCTTTCTGCCTGGTCTTCCAGACACTTCCACTGCAGCCAGGGCACCAGGCCTCTGTCTCCACCCACCATCACTCCTCTCCCTGACTCCTGGGTCCCTCTCATTAGCATAGGGTCTTCTTGAAGTTGTTTTCCACTCATGGACCAGATAAAATGATAAGAAAACAAGCCGCAGATGCAGCCCCTTGTCTATCCTGACTCTCAAGAGCCCACACCTGTTCCTAGGGCCTGGCCCATTTAGCAAGTTTCATTTTCTGCAACTGTGAGCCCCTGAGGGGTGAGGATTGGCTGATTTTGGTAGCCTGAAACTGCCTGCCAGCCCTCCACAGGTGTGCCTGGGTTGAGGGCAATATAAACAGCTCTCCAGTGAGCGACAGCCCTTGTAGCTGTGACTGACGCCATATTCTCTGCCCCGTAGGCAGTGCCGGGGCTGTGCTGGTGGGAGGGAGTGAGTGGCCGTGGCTTAGTGGGTGGCCCAGTGTGAGTGGGGCTCTGCTGGACTTTCTGCAGGAGTTGCCAGGCTGCCACCTGCTAAAGAAGAGGATGTGTCACCCATACCTGCCGCTGGAATTTCTCCCCAGGCAGAGGATAGGAAGTAAAAAAGCAATGGGGGCCGTGGCAGGAGGGGTATCTCAGGCAGGGAAATGGAAAGCTTCCAGAAGAGCATCTGTGGCCAGGACCATCCTGACTGGCCTGCAGGCACCAAGTCGGCCTGTGTGCTGTCGCTGGTGTGGCTCCACAGCCCTTCTTCTAGGCTTGCAAGTTCTGTACATATTCATGTGTTTTAACTGGAAAGGGTGGGAAGAGTTCAGCTGCAGCAGGACTGGGGCTCAGCTCACCTTTACTCACAGATGCCTTGGCTCGGTCCCCCAGCCTTGCAATGAGGACCCTCCTTGCTTGGGCGGAGGGCTGCTGGCTGTATGGGAGATGATTCCCCACCTCTGACCAATTTCAGAATTCTTTACCGCTGGAGCAAGTGCCCTGATAGGGTTTTCCTCTGTATAACTGGTGGGTTCAGGTTTTTTTTCCTTTTTTGGTTAAAGTTAGATTTTATTCCTCTTTTATGTATTTATAGATATAAGCATGGAAATAATTCATTCATATAAATACATCTGTGTGAAGGGAAGAACTTTTTTCTGTTTTATTTTTAAATTTTATTTTTTAAAATTTTAAAATTTAATTTTATTTATATTTTTATACAGCAGGTCATTATTAGTTATGTATTTTATTCATATACATGTATACAGGTCAATCCCAATCTCCCAACATATGCCACCACCACCACCCCATGGCTTCCCACACTTGGTGTCCATACGTGTGTTCTCTACCTCTGTGTCTCTATTTCTTCCCTGCAAACCAGTTCATCTATACCATTTTTCTAGGTTCCACATATATGCATTAATATACAATATTTGTTTTTCTCTTTCTGACTTACTTCATTCTGTATGACAGTCTCTAGATCCATCGACGTCTCTACAAATGACCCAGTTTCATTCCTTCTTATGGCTGAGTAATATTCCATTTTATATATGTACCACATCTTTATCCATTCGTCTGTCTGTGGGTATTTAGGTTGCTTCCATTACCTGGCTATCGTAAATAGTGCTGAAATGAGCATTGTGGTGAATGTGCCTTTTTGATTTATGGTTTTCTCTGGGTATATGCCCAGAAGTGGGATTGCTGGATCATATGGTAATTCTATTTCTAGTTTTTTTAAGGAAACTCCATACTGTTCTCCATCGTGACTGTATCAATTTACATTTCCACCACTAGTGGAAGAGGGATCCTTTTGTCCACACCCTCCCCAGAATTCGTTGTTTGTAGATTTTCTGATGATGCCGATTCTAACAGGTGTGAGGTGATACCTCATTGTAGTTTTGATTTTCATTTCTCTAATAATTAGTGATGTTGAGCAGCTTTTCATGTGCGTCTTGGCCATCTCTGTGTCTCCTTTGAAGAAACGACTCTTTAGATCTTCTGCCCAATTTTGTATTGGGTTGTTTGTTTTTTTAATATTAAGCTGCATGAGCTCTTTATATATATTGGAGATTAAACCTTTGTCCATTGATTCGTTTGCAAATATTTTCGCCCATTCTGAGGGATGCTTTTTGCCATTCCCGTTTTTTTAACAAAAAAAGAAAGAAAGAAAAAGAAGCAGAACACTAATGTGTGTAAAATATGCCTTTTGAAACTGTCGTTTTGAAATATGGACGTCCTTTGAAATTTTTGGTCGATATATGAACCCAGGATTTGTTTTCAGGGCAGGTGTCATTTACAGGCCTGCAATGATTTTGAATATCAACTGACCATTAGCGCTGGGATTAAAGCTGCTGTTGTGTGAAACGGCCACGAGGTGGCAGCAGTTCTCCCTTACCAAATCCGGTTACTGGGGCAACAGAGTGTCAATGGAAGTCGTGTTCTAGATTGGAATTTAGAATGGAATGTGCCAGGAGAAAGCCCCTCAAGTTTGTCTCACTACTTCTTGTTCGTGTTTTTAATGTAATTTTTTTATTTTTTATTACAGCAAATTTGATTACAATGTTTGGCTTGTTGTAGGTGTGGAAGATGTGGTTCTTTTACACATATACATATGTCTGTTCTTCCTGGGATCCTTTTCCCATGTACCTTATGACAGAATGTTGAGTAGTCTTCTCTTAGTAATCTGTAGGTCTTTGGTGATTATATATGTCACCTGTGTTTGTATATGTCTGTTAACCCCAATATCATAATGAAACCAACCCTCACACGTTTCCATTGGTGAACCATAAGTTTGTTTAATGAATCTGTGATTGCCCTTCTCCGTGGAAATATCTGTCCTGGTATCCATTTTTCGGTCACACCTATAAGAGATAAGATATCATATGTGTCTTTCACTTTCTGACTTACTTCAAGTCACGTGATTACCTCTAGACACACCTACGGTGCTGCAAATGGCATTGTGTCCTTTTATTCCTTGGCTTCTATTCTGCCTTAGCGAGGTCCATTTTCAACAATGTGATTCCCTGAGGGCTGAGGATTAGCTGAACTGGGTAGCCTGACCCTGCCGGCCGGCCCTCCCCAGGTGTGCCTGGGATGAGGTCAATATAAACAGCGCTGCAGGCAGCAATAGCCCCTGAAGCTGTGCCTGACTCCATGATCTCTGCCCCGTCAGCAGTCTCGGGGCTGTGCTGGTGCGAGGGAGTTGGGGCCACGGCTTTGTGGGTGGCCCGGTGTGAGTGGGTCTCTGCTGGACTTTCTGCAGGAGTTGCCAGGCTGCCACGTGTAATCAAGAGGATGTATCACCCACAACTTCCGTTGGAATTTTTCTCCGGACAGAGGTGAGGAAGGAAAAAAGCAGTGGGGGCAGGGACAGGAGGGGTATCTCAGGCAGGGCAATGGAAAGCTTCCAGAAGAGAGCCCAGGACCAGGACTATCCAGGCTGGCCTGTTGGCACCAAGTTGGCCTGCGTGCTGTCACTGGTGTGGCTCCACGTCCCTTCCTCTAAGCTTTCAAGCCCTTCTACATATTCAGGTGTTTTACCTGGGAAGGGTGGGAAAAGTTCAGCAGCAGCTGGCCTGGGGCTCAGCTCACGGTTACTCACAGATGCTTCGGGTCCCTTTCACTGAGGAAGGTGTAGGTCTTGTCTATTCCATAGTTTGTGTTTGGAACGGTACCTGTGCTTATATCAAAGTCTGGTTTTATGCATCACCCCACCTCTCATTCCCCCTTAAGCAGGCATAAGAGTGCTTTCCAAAGGTGAGACTCTGTTCTCTTTCCTAACTGAGTTCAAGTGTAGCCATGTTTACAGGATCTTCATCAGTGATATCTTATGATAAGTTTCTTTTTCTGTGTGACTTATTTCACTTAGAATCATCGTACCTGAATCCACCCATTTTGCTGCTACTGGTCTTATGACATTGATTTCATGGCTGAGGGATATTCCATCGTACGTAAGTACCACAATTTTTTGAACCATTTTTATAATTCCTGGGATATTTAAGGTGTACCCAAGTTGAGGTCCTTGTAAGCAGTGCAGCCCTAAATTTTGGGGTGGCTCTGTCTTATTGATTTTCAGTTTTCCCAAGGTATATTCCGTAGACTGGAAGTGCCCTTGGCTCCGTAGCTCTGTTGTTTACTTGTTTTAGGGACCACAATGCACTCCTCCAGATAGGCAGTTGGCAATTTACATCCCGCTCATCAGCATAACAAGGCTCCCTGTTCTCCAGGGCCTGTCTTGCCTTTCTGGTTTTTACACATTTTGTGGATGTCCCTTTTGACCGGTGGGAAGTGATACTACTTTGTAGTGCAGATTTGCATTGCCTGCTTGCTTGCTTGGCCAAAAGGGGCGTATGCGTTTTCTCCTGAATATATTCAGGAGAAAACGCATACGCCCTTTTTGGCCAAGTGCATCATTGTCGAAGTTGTGCCCCACTTCCTGTGCTTCAAAGGCGATTCCAACGTACCTCTTGAAATCTGCTTCCTTGTATTCTGCCTCACTTTTAAGTCCGCCTCGTTGCCTTCCCTTAACAGATTTTTGGACGATAGTTGTCCTTTATTACTCAGCCAGTTTGTGAATTGCTTTGCCCTTGAGCTCCATTTTTCAACTCGTTTTTTGTGAGCTGACTGCAAGTCCAAAATTTTGGTTCATGACCTATGCTGGTTCCCGGTGGGGGGCTGAGTCTTTGGTTAATTCTTCTTCCTGCCGGGATGTTAGAGTGATATGTGCCTGTCCAAATGCCAAACAGCTACTCTCTCATTGGTTCTCCCTCTTCCCTTTCATCCTCTGCCAAATTGGAAACCTGTGCGAACCAGGAGGTTAATGGGGCTGTCTCTCCAAGTTGGGAGATTGATAGTAAAGCAGATGGAAAGTCAATCCGGAGCACCAGGAGAGGGACTATTCGTTGAGTTTTAGAAACCTTTCGTATTCACAGTGGGTCCGTTCTCTAGGTTTTCCGTACATGTTATAGCTGTAGTAATATGCCCTTCAACCTGGAGAGTTGGGACCCATGGAATGGGTGCCAGGCATTTGTGATTTAAAGGTTCTGCATTTGCTCACCGAATCTCACCAATCCTCTCAGTCCCAAGTGTCCAGCCTTATGCCATATCCAGCTGTCGTTGTAGATAGGGTCATTCCATGTTTCATCAGAGACCCTGAAGGAATTGTAAAGAATTTCTCAGATTTTTGTTTTGTTTTTGAAATTCCTTTTTATACTGGGTTTGAGCTGATTCTCGCTGCCATGTTTATGCCAGTCTAGACACACTTGATTCCCTTACGGAGACATATCAATCCATAGGTTTTAAGATTCTTACTAGTCAGATATATTCCTCTGCGGGAAATATGGGGTTTTGAGTCCCTTTCACTGAGGAAGGTGTAGGTCTTGTCTATTCCATAGTTGGTTTTTGGAACGGTACCTGTGCTTATATCAAACTCTGGTTTTATGCATCACCCCACCTCTCCTTCCCCCTTAAGCAGGCATAAGCGTGTTTTCTAAATGTGAGACACTGTTCTCTTTCCTAACTCAGTTCAAGTGTAGCCATGTTTACAGGATCTTCATAAGTGATATCTTATGATAAGTTTCTTTTTCTCTGTGACTTATTTCACTTAGAATCATCGTACCTGAATCCACCCATTTTGCTGCTACTGGTCTTATGACATTGATTTCATGGCTGAGGGATATTCCATCATACGTAAGTACCACAATTTTTTGAACCATTTTTATATTACCTTGGATATTTAAGGTGTACCCAAGTTGAGGTCCTTGTAAGCAGTGCAGCCCTAAATTTTGGGGTGGCTCTGTCTTATTGATTTTCAGTTTTCCCAAGGTATATTCCCGAGACTGGAAGTGCCCTTGGCTCTGTAGCTCTGTTCTTTACTTGTTTTAGGGAACACAATGTACTCCTCCAGAGAGGCAGTTGGCAATTTACATCCCGCCCATCAGCATAACAAGGCTCCCAGTTCTCCAGGGCCTGTCTTGCCTTTCTGGTTTTTACACATTTTGTGGATGTCCCTTTTGACCGGTGGAAAGTGATACTTCTTTGTAGTGCAGATTTGCATTGGCCGCTTGCTTGCTTGGCCAAAAAGGGCGTATGAGTTTTCTCCTGAAATATTCAGGAGAAAACGCATATGCCCTTTTTGGCCAAGTGCATCATTGTCGAAGTTGGGCCCTCTTCCTGTGCTTTAAAGGTGATTCCAACGTACCTCTTGAAATTTGTTTCCTGCTATTCTGCCTCGCTTTCAAGTCCGCCTCGTTGCCTTCCCTCAACAGATTTTTGGACGATAGTTGTCCTTTATTACTCGGCCAGTTTGTGAATTGCTGTGCCTCTGAGCTCCATATTTCAACTCGTTTTTGGTGAGCTGACCGCAAGTACAACATTTTGGTTCAGGACCTATGCTGGTTCCCGGTGGGGGGCTGAGAATTTGGTTAATTCTTCTTCCTGCCAGGAAGTTAGAGTGATATGTGCCCGTCCAAATGCCTAACAGCTACGCTCTCTTTGGTTCTTCCTCTTCCCTTTCATCCTCTGCCAAATTGGAAAGCTGTGCGAACCAGGAGGTTAAAGGGGCTGTCTCTCCAAGTTGGGAGATTGATAGTAAAGCAGATGGAAAGTCAAACCGGAGCACCAGGAGAGGGATTATTCGTTGAGTTTTAGAAACCTTTCGTATTCACAATGGGTCCGTTCTCTAGGTTTCCCGTACATGTTATAGCTGGAGTAATATTCCCTTCAACCTGGAGAGTTGGGACCAATGGAATGGGTGCCAGGCATTTGTGCTTTAAAGTTTCTGCATTAGCTCACCGAATCTTACCAATCCTCTAGTCCCAATTGTCCAGCCTTATGCCACATCCAGCTGTCGTTGTAGATAGGGTCATTCCAAGATTCATCAGAGACCCTGAAGGAATTGTAAAGAATTTCCCAGTTTTTTTGTTTTGTTTTTGAAATTCCTTTTTATAGTGGGTTTGAGCTGATTCTCGCTGCCATGTTTATGCCAGTCTAGACACACTTGATTCCCTTACGGAGACATATCAATACATAGGTTTTAAGATTCTTACTAGTCAGATATATTCCTCTGCGGGAAATATGGGGTTTTGAGTCCCTTTCACTGAGGAAGGTGTAGGTATTGTCTATTCCATAGTTGGTTTTTGGAACGGTACCTGTGCTTATATCAAACTCTGGTTTTATGCATCACCCCACCTCTCCTTACCCCTTAAGCAGGTATAAGAGTGTTTTCTAAATGTGAGACACTGTTCTCTTTCCTAACTCAGTTCAAGTGTAGCCATGTTTACAGGATCTTCATAAGTGATATCTTATGATAAGTTTCTTTTTCTGTGTGAGTTATTTCACTTAGAATCATCGTACCTGAATCCACCCACTTTGCTGCTTCTGGTCTTATGACATTGATTTCATGGCTGAGGGATATTCCATCGTATGTAATTACCACCGTTTTTTGAACCATTTTTATATTTCCTGGGATATTTAAGGTGTACCCAAGTTGAGGTCCTTGTAAGCAGTGCCGCCCGAAATTTTGGGGTGGCTCTGTCTCATTGATTTTCATTTTTCCCAAGGTATATTCCATAGACTGGAAGTGCCCTTGGCTCTGTAGCTCTGTTGTTTACTTGTTTTAGGGAACACAATGCACTCCTCCAGAGAGGCAGTTGGCAATTTACATCCCGCCCATCAGCATAACAAGGCTCCCTGTTCTCCAGGGCCTGTCTTGCCTTTCTGGTTTTTACACATTTTGTGGATGTCCCTTTTGACCGGTGGGAAGTGATACTTCTTTGTAGTGCAGATTTGCATTGCCCACTTGCTTGCTTGGCCAAAAAGGGCGTATGCGTTTTCTCCTGAATATATTCAGGAGAAAACGCATACGCCCTTTTTGGCCAAGTGCATCATTGTCGAAGTTGTGCCCCACTTCCTGTGCTTTAAAGGTGATTCCAACGTACCTCTTGAAATCTGTTTCCTTCTATTCTGCCACGCTTTCAAGTCCGCCTCGTTGCCTGCCCTCAACAGATATTTGGACAATAGTTGTCCTTTATTACTCGGCCAGTTTGTGAATTGCTGTGCCCCTGAGCTCCATTTTTCAGCTCGTTTTTTGTGAGCTGACCGCAAGTCCAAAATTTTGGTTCAGGATCTATGCTGGTTCCCGGTGGGGGCCTGAGACTTTGGTTAATTCTTCTTCCTGCCGGGAAGTTAGAGTGATATGTGCCCGTCCAAATGCCTAACAGCTACTCTCTCATTGGTTCTCCCTCTTCCCTTTCATCCTCTGCCAAATAGGCAACCTGTGCGAACCAGGAGGTTAAAGGGGCTGTCTCTCCAATTTGGGAGGTTGATAGTAAAGCAGATGGCAAGTCAAACCGGAGCACCAGGAGATGGACTATTCGTTGAGTTTTAGAAACCTTTCGTATTCACAGTGTGTCTGTTCTCTAGGTTTCCCGTACATGTTATAGCTGTAGTAATATTCCCTTCAACCTGGAGAGTTGGGACCCATGGAATGTGTGCCAGGCATTTGTGCTTTAAAGGGTCTGCATTTGCTCACCCAATCTCACCAATCATCTAAGTCCCAAGTGACCAGCCTTATGCCACATCCAGCTGTCGTTGTAGATAAGGTCATTCCAGGTTTCATCAGAGACCCTGAAGGAATTGTAAAGAATTTCCCAGTTTTTTTGTTTTGATTTTGAAATTCATTTTTATAGTGGGTTTGAGCTGATTCTCGCTGCCATGTTTATGCCAGTGTAGACACACTTGATTCCCTTACGGAGACATATCAATACATAGGTTTTAAGATTCTTACTAGTCAGATTTATTCCTCTGCGGGAAATATGGGGTTTTGAGTCCCTTTCACTGAGGAAGGTGTAGGTCTTGTCTATTCCATAGTTGGTTTTTGGAACGGTACCTGTGCTTATATCAAACTCTGGTTTTATGCATCACCCCACCTCTCCTTCCCCCTTAAGCAGGCATAAGAGTGTTTTCTAAATGTGAGACACTGTTCTCTTTCCTAACTCAGTTCAAGTGTAGCCATGTTTACAGGATCTTCATAAGTGATATCTTATGATAAGTTTCTTTTTCTCTGTGACTTATTTCACTTAGAATCATCGTACCTGAATCCACCCATTTTGCTGCTACCTGTCTTATGACATTGATTTCATGGCTGAGGGATATTCCATCGTACGTAAGTACCACAATTTTTTGAACCATTTTTATATTTCCTGGGATATTTAAGGTGTACCCAAGTTGAGGTCCTTGTAAGCAGTGCAGCCCTAAATTTTGGGGTGGCTCTGTCTTATTGATTTTCAGTTTTCCCAAGGTATATTCCCTAGACTGGAAGTGCCCTTGGCTCTGTAGCTCTGTTCTTTACTTGTTTTAGGGAACACAGTGCACTCCTCCAGAGAGGCAGTTGGCAATTTACATCCCGCCCATCAGCATAACAAGGCTCCCTGTTCTCCAGGGCCTGTCTTGCCTTTCTGGTTTTTACACATTTTGTGGATGTCCCTTTTGACCTGTGGGAAGTGATACTTCTTTGTAGTGCAGATTTGCATTGCCCGCTTGCTTGCTTGGCCAAAAAGGGCATATGCGTTTTCTCCTGAATATATTCAGGAGAAAACGCATACGCCGTTTTTGGCCAAGTGCATCATTGTCGAAGTTGTGCCCCTCGTCCTGGGCTTTAAAGGCGATTCCAACGTACCTCTTGAAATATGTTTCCTTCTATTCTGCCTCACTTTCAAGTCCGTCTCGTTGCCTACCCTCAACAGATTTTTGGACGATAGTTGTCCTTTATTACTCGGCCATTTTGTGAATTGCTGGGCCCCTGAGCTCCATTTTTCAACTCGTTTTTTGTGAGGTGAGGGCAAGTCCAAAATTTTGGTTCAGGATCTATGCTGGTTCCCGGTGGGGGGCTGAGACTTTGGTTAATTTTTCTTCGTGCCGGGAAGTTAGAGTGTTATGTGCCCGTCCAAATGCCTAACAGCTACTCTCTCATTGGTTCTCCCTCTTCCCTTTCATCCTCTGCCAAATTGGCAACCTGTGCGAACCAGGAGGTTAAAGGGGCTGTCTCTCCAAGTTGGGAGGTTGATAGTAAAGCAGATGGCAAGTCAAACCGGAGCACCAGAGAGGGACTATTCGTTGAGTTTTAGAAACCTTTCGTATTCACAGTGTGTCTGTTCTCTAGGTTTCCCGTACATGTTATAGCTGTAGTAATATTCCCTTCAACCTGGAGAGTTGGGACCCATGGAATGTGTGCCAGGCATTTGTGCTTTAAAGGGTCTGCATTTGCTCACCCAATCTCACCAATCATCTAAGTCCCAAGTGTGCAGACTTATGCCACATCCAGCTGTCGTTGTAGATAGGGTCATTCCAGGTTTCATCATAGACCCTGAAGGAATTGTAAAGAATTTCCCAGTTTTTTTGTTTTGATTTTGAAATTCATTTTTATAGTGGGTTTGAGCTGATTCTCGCTGCCATGTTTATGCCAGTCTAGACACACTTGATTCCCTTACGGAGACATATCAATACATAGGTTTTAAGATTCTTACTAGTCAGATTTATTCCTCTGCGGGAAATATGGGGTTTTGAGTCCCTTTCACTGAGGAAGGTGTAGGTCTTGTCTATTCCATAGTTGGTTTTTGGAACGGTACCTGTGCTTATATCAAACTCTGGTTTTATGCATCACCCCACCTCTCCTTCCCCCTTAAGCAGGCATAAGAGTGTTTTCTAAATGTGAGACACTGTTCTCTTTCCTAACTCAGTTCAAGTGTAGCCATGTTTACAGGATCTTCATAAGTGATATCTTATGATAAGTTTCTTTTTCTCTGTGACTTATTTCACTTAGAATCATCGTACCTGAATCCACCCATTTTGCTGCTACCTGTCTTATGACATTGATTTCATGGCTGAGGGTTATTCCATCGTACGTAAGTACCACAATTTTTTGAACCATTTTTATATTTCCTGGGATATTTAAGGTGTACCCAAGTTGAGGTCCTTGTAAGCAGTGCAGCCCTAAATTTTGGGGTGGCTCTGTCTTATTGATTTTCAGTTTTCCCAAGGTATATTCCCTAGACTGGAAGTGCCCTTGGCTCTGTAGCTCTGTTCTTTACTTGTTTTAGGGAACACAGTGCACTCCTCCAGAGAGGCAGTTGGCAATTTACATCCCGCCCATCAGCATAACAAGGCTCCCTGTTCTCCAGGGCCTGTCTTGCCTTTCTGGTTTTTACACATTTTGTGGATGTCCCTTTTGACCTGTGGGAAGTGATACTTCTTTGTAGTGCAGATTTGCATTGCCCGCTTGCTTGCTTGGCCAAAAAGGGCATATGCGTTTTCTCCTGAATATATTCAGGAGAAAACGCATACGCCGTTTTTGGCCAAGTGCATCATTGTCGAAGTTGTGCCCCTCGTCCTGGGCTTTAAAGGCGATTCCAACGTACCTCTTGAAATATGTTTCCTTCTATTCTGCCTCACTTTCAAGTCCGTCTCGTTGCCTACCCTCAACAGATTTTTGGACGATAGTTGTCCTTTATTACTCGGCCATTTTGTGAATTGCTGGGCCCCTGAGCTCCATTTTTCAACTCGTTTTTTGTGAGGTGAGGGCAAGTCCAAAATTTTGGTTCAGGATCTATGCTGGTTCCCGGTGGGGGGCTGAGACTTTGGTTAATTTTTCTTCGTGCCGGGAAGTTAGAGTGTTATGTGCCCGTCCAAATGCCTAACAGCTACTCTCTCATTGGTTCTCCCTCTTCCCTTTCATCCTCTGCCAAATTGGCAACCTGTGCGAACCAGGAGGTTAAAGGGGCTGTCTCTCCAAGTTGGGAGGTTGATAGTAAAGCAGATGGCAAGTCAAACCGGAGCACCAGAGAGGGACTATTCGTTGAGTTTTAGAAACCTTTCGTATTCACAGTGTGTCTGTTCTCTAGGTTTCCCGTACATGTTATAGCTGTAGTAATATTCCCTTCAACCTGGAGAGTTGGGACCCATGGAATGTGTGCCAGGCATTTGTGCTTTAAAGGGTCTGCATTTGCTCACCCAATCTCACCAATCATCTAAGTCCCAAGTGTGCAGACTTATGCCACATCCAGCTGTCGTTGTAGATAGGGTCTTTCCAGGTTTCATCATAGACCCTGAAGGAATTGTAAAGAATTTCCCAGTTTTTTTGTTTTGATTTTGAAATTCATTTTTATAGTGGGTTTGAGCTGATTCTCGCTGCCATGTTTATGCCAGTCTAGACACACTTGATTCCCTTACGGAGACATATCAATACATAGGTTTTAAGATTCTTACTAGTCAGATTTATTCCTCTGCGGGAAATATGGAGTTTTGAGTCCCTTTCACTGAGGAAGGTGTAGGTCTTGTCTATTCCATAGTTGGTTTTTGGAACGGTACCTGTGCTTATATCAAACTCTGGTTTTATTCATCACCCCACCTCTCCTTCCCCCTTAAGCAGGCAGAAGAGTGTTTTCTAAATGTGAGACACTGTTCTCTTTCCTAACTCAGTTCAAGTGTAGCCATGTTTACAGGATCTTCATAAGTGATATCTTATGATAAGTTTCTTTTTCTGTGTGACTTGTTTCACTTAGTATCATCGTATCTGAATCCAACCATTTTGCTGCTACCTGTCTTATGACATTGATTTCATGGCTGAGGGTTATTCCATCGTACGTAAGTACCACAATTTTTTGAACCATTTTTATATTTCCTGGGATATTTAAGGTGTACCCAAGTTGAGGTCCTTGTAAGCAGTGCAGCCCTAAATTTTGGGGTGGCTCTGTCTTATTGATTTTCAGTTTTCCCAAGGTATATTCCCTAGACTGGAAGTGCCCTTGGCTCTGTAGCTCTGTTCTTTACTTGTTTTAGGGAACACAGTGCACTCCTCCAGAGAGGCAGTTGGCAATTTACATCCCGCCCATCAGCATAACAAGGCTCCCTGTTCTCCAGGGCCTGTCTTGCCTTTCTGGTTTTTACACATTTTGTGGATGTCCCTTTTGACCTGTGGGAAGTGATACTTCTTTGTAGTGCAGATTTGCATTGCCCGCTTGCTTGCTTGGCCAAAAAGGGCATATGCGTTTTCTCCTGAATATATTCAGGAGAAAACGCATACGCCGTTTTTGGCCAAGTGCATCATTGTCGAAGTTGTGCCCCTCGTCCTGGGCTTTAAAGGCGATTCCAACGTACCTCTTGAAATATGTTTCCTTCTATTCTGCCTCACTTTCAAGTCCGTCTCGTTGCCTACCCTCAACAGATTTTTGGACGATAGTTGTCCTTTATTACTCGGCCATTTTGTGAATTGCTGGGCCCCTGAGCTCCATTTTTCAACTCGTTTTTTGTGAGGTGAGGGCAAGTCCAAAATTTTGGTTCAGGATCTATGCTGGTTCCCGGTGGGGGGCTGAGACTTTGGTTAATTTTTCTTCGTGCCGGGAAGTTAGAGTGTTATGTGCCCGTCCAAATGCCTAACAGCTACTCTCTCATTGGTTCTCCCTCTTCCCTTTCATCCTCTGCCAAATTGGCAACCTGTGCGAACCAGGAGGTTAAAGGGGCTGTCTCTCCAAGTTGGGAGGTTGATAGTAAAGCAGATGGCAAGTCAAACCGGAGCACCAGAGAGGGACTATTCGTTGAGTTTTAGAAACCTTTCGTATTCACAGTGTGTCTGTTCTCTAGGTTTCCCGTACATGTTATAGCTGTAGTAATATTCCCTTCAACCTGGAGAGTTGGGACCCATGGAATGTGTGCCAGGCATTTGTGCTTTAAAGGGTCTGCATTTGCTCACCCAATCTCACCAATCATCTAAGTCCCAAGTGTGCAGACTTATGCCACATCCAGCTGTCGTTGTAGATAGGGTCATTCCAGGTTTCATCATAGACCCTGAAGGAATTGTAAAGAATTTCCCAGTTTTTTTGTTTTGATTTTGAAATTCATTTTTATAGTGGGTTTGAGCTGATTCTCGCTGCCATGTTTATGCCAGTCTAGACACACTTGATTCCCTTACGGAGACATATCAATACATAGGTTTTAAGATTCTTACTAGTCAGATTTATTCCTCTGCGGGAAATATGGAGTTTTGAGTCCCTTTCACTGAGGAAGGTGTAGGTCTTGTCTATTCCATAGTTGGTTTTTGGAACGGTACCTGTGCTTATATCAAACTCTGGTTTTATTCATCACCCCACCTCTCCTTCCCCCTTAAGCAGGCAGAAGAGTGTTTTCTAAATGTGAGACACTGTTCTCTTTCCTAACTCAGTTCAAGTGTAGCCATGTTTACAGGATCTTCATAAGTGATATCTTATGATAAGTTTCTTTTTCTGTGTGACTTGTTTCACTTAGTATCATCGTATCTGAATCCAACCATTTTGCTGCTACCTGTCTTATGACATTGATTTCATGGCTGAGGGTTATTCCATCGTACGTAAGTACCACAATTTTTTGAACCATTTTTATATTTCCTGGGATATTTAAGGTGTACCCAAGTTGAGGTCCTTGTAAGCAGTGCAGCCCTAAATTTTGGGGTGGCTCTGTCTTATTGATTTTCAGTTTTCCCAAGGTATATTCCCTAGTCTGGATGTGCCCTTGGCTCTGTAGCTCTGTTCTTTACTTGTTTTAGGGAACACAATGCACTCCTCCAGAGAGGCAGTTGGCAATTTACATCCCGCCCATCAGCATAACAAGGCTCCCTGTTCTCCAGGGCCTGTCTTGCCTTTCTGGTTTTTACACATTTTGTGGATGTCCCATTTGACCGGTGGGAAGTGATACTTCTTTGTAGTGCAGATTTGCATTGCCCGCTTGCTTGCTTGGCCAAAAAGGGCGTATGCGTTTTCTACTGAATATATTCAGGAGAAAACGCATACGCCCTTTTTGGCCAAGTGCATGATTGTCGAAGTTGTGCCCCTCTTCCTGTGCTTTAAAGGCGATTCCAACGTACCTCTTGAAATCTGTTTCCTGCTATTCTGCCTTGCTTTCAAGTCCACCTCGTTGCCTTCCCTCAACAGAGTTTTGGACGATAGTTGTCCTTTATTACTCGGCCAGTTTGTGAATTGCTGTGCCCCTGAGCTCCATTTTTCAACTCGTTTTTGGTGAGCTGACCGCACGTCCAAAATTTTGGTTCAAGACTTATACTGGTTCCCGGTGGGTGGCTGAGACTTTGGTTAATTCTTCTTCCTGCCGGGAAATTACAGTGATATGTGCCCGTCCAAATGCCTAACAGCTACTGTCTCATTGGTTCTCCCTCTTCCCTTTCATCCTATGCCAAATTGGAAACCTGTGCGAACCAGGAGGTTAAAGGGGCTGTCTCTCCAAGTTGGGAGGTTGATAGTAAAGCAGATGGCAAGTCAAACCGGAGCACCAGAAGAGGGACTATTCGTTGAGTTTTAGAAACCTTTCGTATTCACAGTGTGTCCGTTCTCTAGGTTTCCCGTACATGTTATAGCTGTAGTAATATTCCCTTCAACCTGGAGAGTTGGGACCCATGGAATGCGTGCCAGGCATTTGTGCTTTAAAGGGTCTGCATTTGCTCACCAATCTCACCAGTCATCTAAATCCCAAGTGTCCAGCCTTATGCCACATCCAGTTGTCGTTGTAGATAGGGTCATTTCAGGTTTCATCAGAGACCCTGAAGGAATTGTAAAGAATTTCCCAGTTTTTTTGTTTTGTTTTTGAAATTCCTTTTTATAGTGGGTTTGAGCTGATTCTCGCTGCCATATTTATGCCAGTCTAGACACACTTGATTCCCTTACGGAGACATATCAATACATAGGATTTAAGATTCTTACCAGTCAGATATATTCCTCTGCTGGAAATATGGTGTTTTGAGTCCCTTTCACTGAGGAAGGTGTAGGTCTTGTCTATTCCATAGTTGGTTTTTGGAACGGTACCTGTGCTTATATCAAACTCTGGTTTTATGCATCACCCCACCTCTCCTTCCCCATTAAGCAGGCATAAGAGTGTTTTCTAAATGTGAGACACTGTTCTCTTTCCTAACTCAGTTCAAGTGTAGCCATGTTTACAGGATCTTCATAAGTGATATCTTATGATAAGTTTCTTTTTCTGTGTGACTTATTTCACTTAGAATCATCGTACCTGAATCCACCCATTTTGCTGCTACTTGTCTTATGACATTGATTTCATGGCTGAGGGATATTCCATCGTACGTAAGTACCACAATTTTTTGAACCATTTTTATATTTCCTGGGATATTTAAGGTGTACCCAAGTTGAGGTCCTTGTAAGCAGTGCAGCCCTAAATTTTCGGGTGGCTCTGTCTTATTGATTTTCAGATTTCCCAAGGTATATTCCCTAGACTGGAAGTGCCCTTGGCTCTGTAGCTCTGTTCTTTACTTGTTTTAGGGAACAGAATGCACTCCTCCAGAGAGGCAGTTGGCAATTTACATCCCACCCATCAGCATAACAAGGCTGCCTCTTCTCCAGGGCCTGTCTTGCCTTTCTGGTTTTTACACATTTTGTGGATGTCCCTTTTGACCGGTGGGAAGTGATACTTCTTTGTAGTGCAGATTTGCATTGCAGGCTTGCTTGCTTGGCCAAAAAGGGCGTATGCGTTTTCTCCTGAATATATTCAGGAGAAAACGCATACGCCCTTTTTGGCCAAGTGCATCATTGTCGAAGTTGTGCCCCTCTTCCTGTGCTTTAAAGGCGATTCCAACGTACCTCTTGAAATCTGTTTCCTGCTATTCTGCCTCGCTTTCAAGTCCGCCTCGTTGCCTTCCCTCAACAGATTTTTGGACGATAGTTGTCCTTTATTACTCGGCCAGTTTGTGAATTGCTGTGCCCCTGAGCTCCATTTTTCAACTTGTTTTTTGTGAGCTGACCGCAAGTCCAAAATTTTGGTTCAGGACCTATACTGGTTCCTGGTGGGTGGCTGAGGCTTTGGTTAATTCTTCTTTCTGCCGTGAAATTACAGTGATATGTGCCCGTCCAAATGCCTAACAGCTACTCTCTCATTGGTTCTCCCTCTTCCCTTTCATCCTATGCCAAATTGGAAACCTGTGCGAACCAGGAGGTTAAAGGGGCTGTCTCTCCAAGTTAGGAGGTTGATAGTAAATCAGATGGAAAGTCAAACTGGAGCACAAGGAGAGGGTCTATTCGTTGAGTTTTAGAAACCTTTCGTATTCACAGTGTGTCCGTTCTCTAGGTTTCCCGTACATGTTATAGCTTTAGTAATATTCCCTTCAACCTGGAGAGTTGGGACCCATGGAATGGGTGCCAGGCATTTGTGCTTTAAAGGGTCTGCATTTGCTCACCCAATCTCACCAATCGTCTCAGTCCCAAGTGTCCCTCCTTATGCCACATCCAGCTGTCGTTGTAGATACGGTCATTCCCGGTTTCATTAGAGACCCTGAAGGAATTGTAAAGAATTTCCCAGTTTTTTTGTTTTGTTTTTGAAATTCCTTTTTATAGTGGGTTTGAGCTGATTCTCGCTGCCATGTTTATGCCAGTCTAGACACACTTGATTCCCTTACGGAGACATATCAATACATAGGTTTTAAGATTCTTACTAGTCAGATACTTTCCTCTGCGGGAAATATGGGGTTTTGAGTCCCTTTCACTGAGGAAGGTGTAGGTCTTGTCTATTCCATAGTTGGTTTTTGGAACGGTACCTGTGCTTATATCAAACTCTGGTTTTATGCATCACCCCACCTCTCCTTCCCCCTTAAGCAGGCATAAGAGTGTTTTCTAAATGTGAGACACTGTTCTCTTTCCTAACTCAGTTCAAGTGTAGCCATGTTTACAGGATCTTCATAAGTGATATCTTATGATAAGTTTCTTTTTCTGTGTGACTTATTTCACTTAGAATCATCGAACCTGAATCCACCCATTTTGCTGCTACTGGTCTTATGACATTGATTTCATGGCTGAGGGATATTCCATCGTACGTAAGTACCACAATTTTTTGAACCATTTTTATATTTCCTGGGATATTTAAGGTGTACCCAAGTTGAGGTCCTTGTAAGCAGTGCAGCCCTAAATTTTGGGGTGGCTCTGTCTTATTGATTTTCAGTTTTCCCAAGGTATATTCCCTAGTCTGGAAGTGCCCTTGGCTCTGTAGCTCTGTTGTTTACTTGTTTTAGGGAACACAATGCACTCCTTCAGGGAGGCAGTTGGCAATTTACATCCCGCCCATCAGCATAACAAGGCTCCCTGTTCTCCAAGACCTGTCTTGCCTTTCTGGTTTTTACACATTTTGTGGATGTCCCTTTTGACCCGTGGGAAGTGATACTTCTTTGTAGTGCAGATTTGCATTGCCCGCTTTCTTGCTTGGCCAAAAAGGGCGTATGCGTTTCCTACTGAATATATTCAGGAGAAAACGCATACGCCCTTTTTGGCCAAGTGCATGATTTTCGAAGTTGTGCCCCTCTTCCTGTGCTTTAAAGGCGATTCCAACGTACATCTTGAAATCTGTTTCCTGCTATTCTGCCTTGCTTTCAAGTCCACCTCGTTTCCTTCGCTCAACAGATTTTTGGACGATAGTTGTCCTTTATTACTCGGCCAGTTTGTGAATTGCTGTGCCCCTGAGCTCCATTTTTAAACTCGTTTTTGGTGAGCTGACCGCACGTCCAAAATTTTGGTTCAGGACTTATACTGGTTCCAGGTGGGTGGCTGAGACTTTGGTTAATTCTTCTTCCTGCCGGGAAATTACAGTGATATGTGCCCGTCCAAATGCCTAACAGCTACTCTCTCATTGGTTCTCCCTCTTCCCTTTCATCCTATGCCAAATTGGAAACCTGTGCGAACCAGGAGGTTAAAGGTGCTGTCTCTCCAAGTTGGGAGGTTGATAGTAAAGCAGATGGAAAGTCAAACCGGAGCACCAGGAGAGGGACTATTCGTTGAGTTTTAGAGACCTTTCGTATTCACAGTGTGTCCGTTCTCTCGGTTTCCCGTACATGTTATAGCTGTAGTAATATTCCCTTCAACCTGGAGAGTTGGGACCCATGGAATGTGTGCCAGGCATTTGTGCTTTAAAGGGTCTGCATTTGCTCACCCAATCTCACCAATCATCTAAATCCCAAGTGTCCAGCCTTATGCCACATCCAGCTGTCGTTGTAGATAGGGTCATTCCAGGTTTCATCAGAGACCCTGAAGGAATTGTAAAGAATTTCCCAGTTTTTTTGTTTTGTTTTTGAAATTCCTTTTTATAGTGGGTTTGAGCTGATTCTCGCTGCCATGTTTATGCCAGTCTAGACACACTTGATTCCCTTACGGAGACATATCAATACATAGGTTTTAAGATTCTTACTAGTCAGATACTTTCCTCTGCGGGAAATATGGGGTTTTGAGTCCCTTTCACTGAGGACGGTGTAGGTCTTGTCTATTCCATAGTTGGTTTTTGGAACGGTACCTGTGCTTATATCAAACTCTGGTTTTATGCATCACCCCACCTATCCTTCCCCCTTAAGCAGGCATAAGAGTGTTTTCTAAATGTGAGACACTGTTCTCTTTCCTAACTCAGTTCAAGTGTAGCCATGTTTACAGGATCTTCATAAGTGATATCTTATGATAAGTTTCTTTTTCTCTGTGACTTATTTCACTTAGAATCATCGTACCTGAATCCACCCATTTTGCTGCTACCTGTCTTATGACATTGATTTCATGGCTGAGGGATATTCCATCGTACGTAATTACCACAATTTTTTGAACCATTTTTATATTTCCTGGGATATTTAAGGTGTACCCAAGTTGAGGTCCTTGTAAGCAGTGCAGCCCTAAATTTTGGGGTGGCTCTGTCTTATTGATTTTCAGTTTTCCCAAGTTATATTCCCTAGACTGGAAGTGCCCTTGGCTCTGTAGTTCTGTTCTTTACTTGTTTTAGGGAACACAGTGCACTCCTCCAGAGAGGCAGTTGGCAATTTACATCCCGCCCATCAGCATAACAAGGCTCCCTGTTCTCCAGGGCCTGTCTTGCCTTTCTGGTTTTTACACATTTTGTGGATGTCCCTTTGACCTGTGGGAAGTGATACTTCTTTGTAGTGCAGATTTGCATTGCCCGCTTGCTTGCTTGGCCAAAAAGGGCATATGCGTTTTCTCCTGAATATATTCAGGAGAAAACGCATACGCCGTTTTTGGCCAAGTGCATCATTGTCGAAGTTGTGCCCCTCGTCCTGGGCTTTAAAGGCGATTCCAACGTACCTCTTGAAATATGTTTCCTTCTATTCTGCCTCACTTTCAAGTCCGTCTCGTTGCCTACCCTCAACAGATTTTTGGACGATAGTTGTCCTTTATTACTCGGCCATTTTGTGAATTGCTGTGCCCCTGAGCTCCATTTTTCAACTCGTTTTTTGTGAGGTGAGGGCAAGTCCAAAATTTTGGTTCAGGATCTATGCTGGTTCCCGGTGGGGGGCTGAGACTTTGGTTAATTTTTCTTCGTGCCGGGAAGTTAGAGTGTTATGTGCCCGTCCAAATGCCTAACAGCTACTCTCTCATTGGTTCTCCCTCTTCCCTTTCATCCTCTGCCAAATTGGCAACCTGTGCGAACCAGGAGGTTAAAGGGGCTGTCTCTCCAAGTTGGGAGGTTGATAGTAAAGCAGATGGCAAGTCAAACCGGAGCACCAGAGAGGGACTATTCGTTGAGTTTTAGAAACCTTTCGTATTCACAGTGTGTCTGTTCTCTAGGTTTCCCGTACATGTTATAGCTGTAGTAATATTCCCTTCAACCTGGAGAGTTGGGACCCATGGAATGTGTGCCAGGCATTTGTGCTTTAAAGGGTCTGCATTTGCTCACCCAATCTCACCAATCATCTAAGTCCCAAGTGTGCAGACTTATGCCACATCCAGCTGTCGTTGTAGATAGGGTCATTCCAGGTTTCATCATAGACCCTGAAGGAATTGTAAAGAATTTCCCAGTTTTTTTGTTTTGATTTTGAAATTCATTTTTATAGTGGGTTTGAGCTGATTCTCGCTGCCATGTTTATGCCAGTCTAGACACACTTGATTCCCTTACGGAGACATATCAATACATAGGTTTTAAGATTCTTACTAGTCAGATTTATTCCTCTGCGGGAAATATGGGGTTTTGAGTCCCTTTCACTGAGGAAGGTGTAGGTCTTGTCTATTCCATAGTTGGTTTTTGGAACGGTACCTGTGCTTATATCAAACTCTGGTTTTATTCATCACCCCACTTCTCCTTCCCCCTTAAGCAGGCAGAAGAGTGTTTTCTAAATGTGAGACACTGTTCTCTTTCCTAACTCAGTTCAAGTGTAGCCATGTTTACAGGATCTTCATAAGTGATATCTTATGATAAGTTTCTTTTTCTGTGTGACTTATTTCACTTAGAATCATCGTATCTGAATCCAACCATTTTGCTGCTACCTGTCTTATGACATTGATTTCATGGCTGAGGGTTATTCCATCGTACGTATGTACCACAATTTTTTGAACCATTTTTATATTTCCTGGGATATTTAAGGTGTACCCAAGTTGAGGTCCTTGTAAGCAGTGCAGCCCTAAATTTTGGGGTGGCTCTGTCTTATTGATATTCAGTTTTCCCAAGGTATATTCCCTAGTCTGGAAGTGCCCTTGGCTCTGTAGCTCTGTTCTTTACTTGTTTTAGGGAACACAATGCACTCCTTCAGGGAGGCAGTTGGCCATTTACATCCCGCCCATCAGCATAACAAGGCTCCCTGTTCTCCAGGGCCTGTCTTGCCTTTCTGGTTTTTACACATTTTGTGGATGTCCCTTTTGACCCGTGGGAAGTGATACTTCTTTGTAGTGCAGATTTGCATTGCCCGCTTGCTTGCTTGGCCAAAAAGGGCGTATGCGTTTCCTACTGAATATATTCAGGAGAAAACGCATACGCCCTTTTTGGCCAAGTGCATGATTTTCGAAGTTGTGCCCCTCTTCCTGTGCTTTAAAGGCGATTCCAACGTACATCTTGAAATCTGTTTCCTGCTATTCTGCCTTGCTTTCAAGTCCACCTCGTCTCCTTCGCTCAACAGATTTTTGGACGATAGTTGTCCTTTATTACTCGGCCAGTTTGTGAATTGCTGTGCCCCTGAGCTCCATTTTTCAACTCGTTTTTGGTGAGCTGACCGCACGTCCAAAATTTTGGTTCAGGACGTATACTGGTTCCAGATGGGTGGCTGAGACTTTGGTTAATTCTTCTTCCTGCCGGGAAATTACAGTGATATGTGCCCGTCCAAATGCCTAACAGCTACTGTCTCATTGGTTCTCCCTCTTCCCTTTCATCCTATGCCAAATTGGAAACCTGTGCGAACCAGGAGGTTAAAGGGTCTGTCTCTCCAAGTTGGGAGGTTGATAGTAAAGCAGATGGCGAGTCAAACCGGAGCACCAGGAGAGGGACTATTCGTTGAGTTTTAGAGACATTTCGTATTCACACTGTGTCCGTTCTCTCGGTTTCCCGTACATGTTATAGCTGTAGTAATATTCCCTTCAACCTGGAGAGTTGGGACCCATGGAATGTGTGCCAGGCATTTGTGCTTTAAAGGGTCTGCATTTGCTCACCCAATCTCACCAATCATCTAAATCCCAAGTGTCCAGCCTTATGCCACATCCAGCTGTCGTTGTAGATAGGGTCATTCCAGGTTTCATCAGAGACCCTGAAGGAATTGTAAAGAATTTCCCAGTTTTTTTGTTGTGGTTTTGAAATTCCTTTTTATAGTGGGTTTGAGCTGATTCTCGCTGCCATGTTTATGCCAGTCTAGACACACTTGATTCCCTTACGGAGACATATCAATACATAGGTTTTAAGATTCTTACTAGTCAGATATTTTCCTCTGCGGGAAATATGGTGTTTTGAGTCCCTTTCAAAGAGGAAGGTGTAGGTCTTGTCTATTCCATAGGTGGTTTTTGGAACGGTACCTCTGCTTATATCAAACTCTGGTTTTATGCATCACCCCACCTCTCCTTCCCCCTTAAGCAGGCATAAGAGTGTTTTCTAAATGTGAGACACTGTTCTCTTTCCTAACTCAGTTCAAGTGTAGCCATGTTTACAGGATCTTCATAAGTGATATCTTATGATAAGTTTCTTTTTCTCTGTGACTTATTTCACTTAGAATCATCGTACCTGAATCCACCCATTTTGCTGCTACCTGTCTTATGACATTGATTTCATGGCTGAGGGATATTCCATCGTACGTAATTACCACAATTTTTTGAACCATTTTTATATTTCCTGGGATATTTAAGGTGTACCCAAGTTGAGGTCCTTGTAAGCAGTGCAGCCCTAAATTTTGGGGTGGCTCTGTCTTATTGATTTTCAGTTTTCCCAAGGTATATTCCCTAGACTGGAAGTGCCCTTGGCTCTGTAGCTCTGTTCTTTACTTGTTTTAGGGAACACAGTGCACTCCTCCAGAGAGGCAGTTGGCAATTTACATCCCGCCCATCAGCATAACAAGGCTCCCTGTTCTCCAGGGCCTGTCTTGCCTTTCTGGTTTTTACACATTTTGTGGATGTCCCTTTTGACCTGTGGGAAGTGATACTTCTTTGTAGTGCAGATTTGCATTGCCCGCTTGCTTGCTTGGCCAAAAAGGGCATATGCGTTTTCTCCTGAATATATTCAGGAGAAAACGCATACGCCGTTTTTGGCCAAGTGCATCATTGTCGAAGTTGTGCCCCTCGTCCTGGGCTTTAAAGGCGATTCCAACGTACCTCTTGAAATATGTTTCCTTCTATTCTGCCTCACTTTCAAGTCCGTCTCGTTGCCTACCCTCAACAGATTTTTGGACGATAGTTGTCCTTTATTACTCGGCCATTTTGTGAATTGCTGGGCCCCTGAGCTCCATTTTTCAACTCGTTTTTTGTGAGGTGAGGGCAAGTCCAAAATTTTGGTTCAGGATCTATGCTGGTTCCCGGTGGGGGGCTGAGACTTTGGTTAATTTTTCTTCGTGCCGGGAAGTTAGAGTGTTATGTGCCCGTCCAAATGCCTAACAGCTACTCTCTCATTGGTTCTCCCTCTTCCCTTTCATCCTCTGCCAAATTGGCAACCTGTGCGAACCAGGAGGTTAAAGGGGCTGTCTCTCCAAGTTGGGAGGTTGATGGTAAAGCAGATGGCAAGTCAAACCGGAGCACCAGAGAGGGACTATTCGTTGAGTTTTAGAAACCTTTCGTATTCACAGTGTGTCTGTTCTCTAGGTTTCCCGTACATGTTATAGCTGTAGTAATATTCCCTTCAACCTGGAGAGTTGGGACCCATGGAATGTGTGCCAGGCATTTGTGCTTTAAAGGGTCTGCATTTGCTCACCCAATCTCACCAATCATCTAAGTCCCAAGTGTGCAGACTTATGCCACATCCAGCTGTCGTTGTAGATAGGGTCATTCCAGGTTTCATCATAGACCCTGAAGGAATTGTAAAGAATTTCCCAGTTTTTTTGTTTTGATTTTGAAATTCATTTTTATAGTGGGTTTGAGCTGATTCTCGCTGCCATGTTTATGCCAGTCTAGACACACTTGATTCCCTTACGGAGACATATCAATACATAGGTTTTAAGATTCTTACTAGTCAGATTTATTCCTCTGCGGGAAATATGGGGTTTTGAGTCCCTTTCACTGAGGAAGGTGTAGGTCTTGTCTATTCCATAGTTGGTTTTTGGAACGGTACCTGTGCTTATATCAAACTCTGGTTTTATTCATCACCCCACCTCTCCTTCCCCCTTAAGCAGGCAGAAGAGTGTTTTCTAAATGTGAGACACTGTTCTCTTTCTTAACTCAGTTCAAGTGTAGCCATGTTTACAGGATCTTCATAAGTGATATCTTATGATAAGTTTCTTTTTCTGTGTGACTTATTTCACTTAGAATCATCGTATCTGAATCCAACCATTTTGCTGCTACCTGTCTTATGACATTGATTTCATGGCTGAGGGTTATTCCATCGTACGTAAGTACCACAATTTTTTGAACCATTTTTATATTTCCTGGGATATTTAAGGTGTACCCAAGTTGAGGTCCTTGTAAGCAGTGCAGCCCTAAATTTTGGGGTGGCTCTGTCTTATTGATTTTCAGTTTTCCCAAGGTATATTCCCTAGTCTGGAAGTGCCCTTGGCTCTCTAGCTCTGTTCTTTACTTGTTTTAGGGAACACAATGCACTCCTCCAGAGAGGCAGTTGGCAATTTACATCCCGCTCATCAGCATAACAAGGCTCCCTGTTCTCCAGGGCCTGTCTTGCCTTTCTGGTTTTTACACATTTTGTGGATGTCCCATTTGACCGGTGGGAAGTGATACTTCTTTGTAGTGCAGATTTGCATTGCCCGCTTGCTTGCTTGGCCAAAAAGGGCGTATGCGTTTTCTACTGAATATATTCAGGAGAAAACGCATACGCCCTTTTTGGCCAAGTGCATGATTGTCGAAGTTGTACCCCTCTTCCTGTGCTTTAAAGGCGATTCCAACGTACCTCTTGAAATCTGTTTCCTGATATTCTGCCTTGCTTTCAAGTCCACCTCGTTGCCTTCCCTCAACAGAGTTTTGGACGATAGTTGTCCTTTATTACTCGGCCAGTTTGTGAATTGCTGTGCCCCTGAGCTCCATTTTTCAACTCGTTTTTGGTGAGCTGACCGCAAGTCCAAAATTTTGGTTCCAGATCTATACTGATTCCCGGTGGGTGGCTGAGACTTTGGTTAATTCTTCTTCCTGCCGGGAAATTACAGTGATATGTGCCCGTCCAAATGCCTAACAGCTACTCTCTCATTGGTTCTCCCTCTTCCCTTTCATCCTCTGCCAAATTGGCAACCTGTGCGAACCAGGAGGTTAAAGGGGCTGTCTCTCCAAGTTGGGAGGTTGATAATAAAGCAGATGGAAAGTCAAACCGGAGCACCAGGAGAGGGACTATTCGTTGAGTTTTAGAAACCTTTCGTATTCACAGTGTGTCCGTTCTCTAGGATTCCCGTACATGTTATATCTGTAGTAATATTCCCTTCAACCTGGAGAGTTGGGACCCATGGAATGTGTGCCATGCATTATTGCTTTAAATGGTCTGCATTTGTTCACCCAATCTCACCAATCCTCTCAGTCCAAAGTGTCCAGCCTTATGCCACATCCAGCTGTCGTTGTAGATAGGGTCATTTCAGGTTTCATCAGAGACCCTGAAGGAATTGTAAAGAATTTCCCAGTTTTTTTTTTTTTGTTTTTGAAATTCCTTTTTATAGTGGGTTTGAGCTGATTCTCGCTGCCATGTTTATGCCAGTCTAGACACACTTGATTCCCTTACGGAGACATATCAATACATAGGTTTTAAGATTCTTACTAGTCAGATATATTCCTCTGCGGGAAATATGGGGTTTTGAGTCCCTTTCACTGAGGAAGGTGTAGGTCTTGTCTATTCCATAGTTGGTTTTTGGAACGGTACCTGTGCTTATATCAAACTCTGGTTTTATGCATCACCCCACCTCTCCTTCCCCCTTAAGCAGGCATAAGAGTGTTTTCTAAATGTGAGACACTGTTCTCTTTCCTAACTCAGTTCAAGTGTAGCCATGTTTACAGGATCTTCATAAGTGATATCTTATGATAAGTTTCTTTTTCTGTGTGACTTATTTCACTTAGAATCATCGTACCTGAATCCACCCATTTTGCTGCTACTGGTCTTATGACATTGATTTCATGGCTGAGGGATATTCCATCGTACGTAAGTACCACAATTTTTTGAACCATTTTTATATTTCCTGGGATATTTAAGGTGTACCCAAGTTGAGGTCCTTGTAAGCAGTGCAGCCCTAAATTTTGGGGTGGCTGTGTCTTTTTGATATTCAGTTTTCCAAAGGTATATTCCTTAGACTGGAAGTGCCCTTGGCTCTGTAGCTCTGTTCTTTAGTTGTTTTAGGGAACACAATGTACTCCTCCAGAGAGGCAGTTGGCAATTTACATCCGCCCATCAGCATAACAAGGCTCCCTGTTCTCCAGTGCCTGTCTTGCATTTCTGGTTTTTACACATTTTGTGGATGTCCCTTTTGACAGGTGGTAAGTGATACTTCTTTGTAATGCAGATTTGCTTTGCCCGATTGCTTGCTTGGCCAAAAAGGGCGTATGCGTTTTCTCCTGAATATAATCAGGAGAAAACGCATACGCCCTTTTTGGCCACGTGCATCATTGCCGAAGTTGTGCCCCTCATCCGGTGCTTTAAAGGTGATTCCAACGTACCTCTTGAAATCTGTTTCCTGCTATTCTGCTTCGCTTTCAAGTCCACCTCGTTGCCTTCCCTCAACAGATTTTTGGACGATAGTTGTCCTTTATTACTCGGCCAGTTTGTGAATTGCTGTGCCCCTGAGCTCCATTTTTCAACTCGTTTTTGGTGAGCTGACCGCAGGTCCAAAATTTTGGTTCAGGATCTATGCTGGTTCCCGGTGGGGGGCTGAGACTTTGGTTAATTCTTCTTTCTGCTGGGAAATTAGAGTGATATGTGCCCGTCCAAATGCGTAACAGCTACTCTATCATTGGTTCTCCCTCTTCCCTTTCATCCTCTGCCAAATTGGCAACCTGTGCGAACCAGGAGGTTAAAGGGGCTGTCTCTCCAAGTTGGGAGGTTGATAGTAAAGCAGGTGGAAAGTCAAACCGGAGAACCAGGAGAGGGACTATTCGTTGAGTTTTAGAAACCTTTCGTATTCACAGTGTGTCCGTTCTCTAGGTTTCCCGTACATGTTATAACTGTAGTAATATTCCCTTCAACCTGGAGAGTTGGGACCCATGGAATGGGTGCCATGCATTAATGATTTAAAGGTTCTGCATTTGTTCACCCAATCTCACCAATCCTCTCAGTCCAAGTGTCCCGCCTTATGCCACATCCAGCTGTCGTTGTAGATAGGGTCAGTCCAGGTTTCATCAGAGACTCTGAATGAATTGTAAAGAATTTCCCAGTTTTTTGTTTTGTTTTTGAAATTCCTTTTTATAGTGGGTTTGAGCTGATTCTCGCTGCCATGTTTATGCCAGTCTAGACACACTTGGTTCCCTTACGGAGACATATCAATACATATGTATTAAGATTCTTACTAGTCAGATATATTCCTTTGCGGGAAATATGGAGTTTTGAGTCCCTTTCACTGAGGAAGGTGTAGGTCTTGCCTATTCCATAGTTGGTTTTTGGAACGGTACATGTGCTTATATCAAACTCTGGTTTTATGCATCACCCCACCTCTCCTTCCCCCTTAAGCAGGCATAAGAGTGTTTTCTAAATGTGAGACACTGTTCTCTTTCCTAACTCAGTTCAAGTGTAGCCATGTTTACAGGATCTTCATAAGTGATATCTTATGATAAGTTTCTTTTTCTGTGTGACTTATTTCACTTAGAATCATCGTACCTGAATCCAACCATTTTGCTGCTACTGGTCTTATGACATTGATTTCATGGCTGAGGGATATTCCATCGTATGTAAGTACCAAAATTTTTTGAACCATTTTTATATTTCCTGGGATAATTAAGGTGTACCCAAGTTGAGGTCCTTGTAAGCAGTGCAGCCCTAAATTTTGGGGTGGCTGTGTCTTTTTGATTTTCAGTTTTCCCAAGGTATATTCCCTAGACTGGAAGTGCCCTTGGCTCTGTAGCTCTGTTGTTTACTTGTTTTAGGGAACACAATGCACTCCTCCAGAGAGGCAGTTGGCAATTTACATCCCGCCCATCAGCATAACAAGGCTCCCTGTTCTCCAGGGCCTGTCTTGCCTTTCTGGTTTTTACACATTTTGTGGATGTCCCTTTTGACCGGTGGGAAGTGATACTTCTTTGTAGTGCAGATTTGCATTGCCTGCTTGCTTGCTTGGCCAAAAAGGGCGTATGCGTTTTCTCCTGAATATATTCAGGAGAAAACGCATACGCCCTTTTTGGCCAAGTGCATCATTGTCGCTGTTGTGCCCCTCTTCCTGTGCTTTAAAGGCGATTCCAACGTACCTCTTGAAATCTGTTTCCTGCTATTCTGCCTCGCTTTCAAGTCCGCCTCGTTGCCTTCCCTCAACAGATATTTGGACGATAGTTGTCCTTTATTACTCGGCCAGTTTGTGAATTGCTGTGCCCCTGAGCTCCATTTTTCAACTCGTTTTAGGTGAGCTGACCGCAAGTCCAAAATTTTGGTTCAGGACCTATACTGGTTCCCGGTGGGGGGCTGAGACTTTGGTTAATTATTTTTCCTGCCGGGAAATTACAGTGATATGTGCCCGTCCAAATGCCTAACAGCTACTCTCTCATTGGTTCTCCCTCTTCCCTTTCATCCTCTGCCAAATTGGCAACCTGTGCGAACCAGGAGGTTAAAGGGGCTGTCTCTCCAAGTTGGGAGGTTGATAGTAAAGCAGATGGAAATTCAAACCGGAGCACCAGGAGAGGGACTATTCGTTGAGTTTTAGAAACCTTTCGTATTCACAGTGGGTCCGTTCTCTAGGTTTCCCGTACATGTTATAACTGTAGTAATATGCCCTTCAACCTGGAGAGTTGGGACCCATGGAATGTGTGCCATGCATTATTGCTTTAAATGGTCTGCATTTGTTCACCCAATCTCACCAATCCTCTCAGTCCAAAGTGTCCAGCCTTATGCCACATCCAGCTGTCGTTGTAGATAGGGTCATTCCAGGTTTCATCAGAGACCCTGAAGGAATTGTAAAGAATTTCCCAGTTTTTTGTTTTGTTTTTGAAATTCCTTTTTATAGTGGGTTTGAGCTGATTCTCGCTGCCATGTTTATGCCATTCTAGACACACTTGATTCCCTTACGGAGACATATCAATACATAGGTTTTAAGATTCTTACTAGACAGATATATTCCTCTGCGGGAAATATGGGGTTTTGAGTCCCTTTCACTGAGGAAGGTGTAGGTCTTGTCTATTCCATAGTTGGTTTTTGGAACGGTACCTGTGCTTATATCAAACTCTGGTTTTATTCATCACCCCACCTCTCCTTCCCCCTTAAGCAGGCAAAAGAGTGTTTTCTAAATGTGAGACACTGTTCTCTTTCCTAACTCAGTTCAAGTGTAGCCATGTTTACAGGATCTTCATAAGTGATATCTTATGATAAGTTTCTTTTTCTGTGTGACTTATTTCACTTAGAATCATCGTACCTGAATCCACCCATTTTGCTGCTACTGGTCTTATGACATTGATTTCATGGCTGAGGGATATTCCATCGTACGTAAGTACCACAATTTTTTGAACCATTTTTATATTTCCTGGGATATTTAAGGTGTACCCAAGTTGAGGTCCTTGTAAGCAGTGCAGCCCTAAATTTTGGGGTGGCTGTGTCTTTTTGATTTTCAGTTTTCCCAAGGTATATTCCCTAGACTGGAAGTGCCCTTGGCTCTGTAGCTCTGTTTTTTACTTGTTTTAGGGAACACAATGCACTCCTCCAGAGAGGCAGTTGGCAATTTACATCCCGCCCATCAGCATAACAAGGCTCCCTGTTCTCCAGGGCCTGTCTTGCCTTTCTGGTTTTTACACATTTTGTGGATATCCCTTTTGACTGGTGGGAAGTGATACTTCTTTGTAGTGCAGATTTGCATTGCCCGCTTGCTTGCTTGGCCAAAAAGGGCGTATGCGTTTTCTCCTGAATATATTCAGGAGAAAACGCATACGCCGTTTTTGGCCAAGTGCATCATTGTCGAAGTTGTGCCCCTCTTCCTGTGCTTTAAATGTGATTCCAACGTACCTCTTGAAATCTGTTTCCTGCTATTCTCCCTCGCTTTCAAGTCCACCTCGTTGCCTTCCCTCAACAGATTTTTGGACGATAGTTGTCCTTTATTACTCGGCCAGTTTGTGAATTGCTGTGCCCCTGAGCTCCATTTTTCAACTCGTTTTTGGTGAGCTGACCGCAAGTCCAAAATTTTGGTTCAGGATCTATACTGATTCCCGGTGGGTGGCTGAGACTTTGGTTAATTCTTCTTCCTGCCGGGAAATTACAGTGATATGTGCCCGTCCAAATGCCTAACAGCTACTCTTTCATTGGTTCTCCCTCTTCCCTTTCATCCTCTGCCAAATTGGCAACCTGTGCGAACCAGGAGGTTAAAGGGGCTGTCTCTCCAAGTTGGGAGGTTGATAATAAAGCAGATGGAAAGTCAAACCGGAGCACCAGGAGAGGGACTATTCGTTGAGTTTTAGAAACCTTTCGTATTCACAGTGTGTCCGTTCTCTAGGATTCCCGTACATGTTATATCTGTAGTAATATTCCCTTCAACCTGGAGAGTTGGGACCCATGGAATGTGTGCCATGCATTATTGCTTTAAAGGGTCTGCATTTGCTCACCCAATCTCACCAATCCTCTCAGTCCCAAGTGTCCAGCCTTATGCCACATCCAGCTGTCATTGTAGATAGGGTCATTTCAGGTTTCATCAGAGACCCTGAAGGAATTGTAAAGAATTTCCCAGTTTTTTTTGTTTTGTTTTTGAAATTCCTTTTTATAGTGGGTTTGAGCTGATTCTCGCTGCCATGTTTATGCCAGTCTAGACACACTTGATTCCCTTACGGAGACATATCAATACATAGGTTTTAAGATTCTTACTAGTCAGATATATTCCTCTGCGGGAAATATGGGGTTTTGAGTCCCTTTCACTGAGGAAGGTGTAGGTCTTGTCTATTCCATAGTTGGTTTTTGGAGCGGTACCTGTGCTTATATCAAACCCTGGTTTTATGCATCACCCCACCTCTCCTTCCCCCTTAAGCAGGCATAAGAGTGTTTTCTAAATGTGAGACACTGTTCTCTTTCCTAACTCAGTTCAAGTGTAGCCATGTTTACAGGATCTTCATAAGTGATAACTTATGATAAGTTTCTTTTTCTCTGTGACTTATTTCACTTAGAATCATCGTACCTGAATCCACCCATTTTGCTGCTACTGGTCTTATGACATTGATTTCATGGCTGAGGGATATTCCATCGTACGTAAGTACCACAATTTTTTGAACCAATTTTATATTTCCTGGGATATTTAAGGTGTACCCAAGTTGAGGTCCTTGTAAGCAGTGCAGCCCTAAATTTTGGGGTGGCTCTGTCTTATTGATTTTCAGTTTTTCCCAGGTATATTCCCTAGACTGGAAGTGCCCTTGGCTCTGTAGCTCTGTTGTTTACTTGTTTTAGGGAACACAATGCACTCCTCCAGAGAGGCAGTTGGCAATTTACATCCCGCCCATCAGCATAACAAGGCTCCCTGTTCTCCAGGGCCTGTCTTGCCTTTCTGGTTTTTACACATTTTGTGGATGTCCCTTTTGACCGGTGGGAAGTGATACTTCTTTGTAGTGCAGATTTGCATTGCCCGCTTGCTTGCTTGGCCAAAAAGTGCATATGCGTTTTCTCCTGAATATATTCAGGAGAAAACGCATACGCCCTTTTGGGCCAAGTTCATCATTGTCGAAGTTGTGCCCCTCTTCCTGTGCTTTAAAGGCGATTCCAACGTACCTCTTGAAATCTGTTTCCTGCTATTCTGCCTCGCTTTCAAGTCCGCCTCGTTGCCTTCCCTCAACAGATTTTTGGACGATAGTTGTCCTTTATTACTCGGCCAGTTTGTGAATTGCTGTGCCCCTGAGCACCATTTTTCAACTCGTTTTTGGTGAGCTGACCGCAAGTCCAAAATTTTGGTTCAGGATCTATACTGATTCTCGGTGGGTGGCTGAGACTTTGGTTAATTCTTCTTCCTGCCGGGAAATTACAGTGATATGTGCCCATCCAAATGCCTAACAGCTACTCTCTCATTGGTTCTCCCTCTTCCCTTTCATCCTCTGCCAAATTGGCAACCTGTGCGAACCAGGAGGTTAAAGGGGCTGTCTCTCCAAGTTGGGAGGTTGATAATAAAGCAGATGGAAAGTCAAACCGGAGCACCAGGAGAGGGACTATTTGTTGAGTTTTAGAAACCTTTCGTATTCACAGTGTGTCCGTTCTCTAGGATTCCCGTACATGTTATATCTGTAGTAATATTCCCTTCAACCTGGAGAGTTGGGACCCATGGAATGTGTGCCATGCATTATTGCTTTAAATGGTCTGCATTTGCTCACCCAATCTCACCAATCCTCTCAGTCCCAAGTGTCCAGCCTTATGCCACATCCAACTGTCATTGTAGATAGAGTCATTTCAGGTTTCATCAGAGACCCTGAAGGAATTGTAAAGAATTTCCTGTTTTTTTGTTTTGTTTTTGAAATTCCTTTTTATAGTGGGTTTGAGCTGATTCTTGCTGCCATATTTATCCCAGTCTAGACACACTTGATTCCCTTACGGAGACATATCAATACATAGGTTTTAAGATTCTTACTAGTCAGATATATTCCTCTGCGGGAAATATGGGGTTTTGAGTCCCTTTCACTGAGGAAGGTGTAGGTCTTGTCTATTCCATAGTTGGTTTTTGGAACGGTACCTGTGCTTATATCAAACTCTGGTTTTATGCATCACCCCACCTCTCCTTCCCCCTTAAGCAGGCATAAGAGTGTTTTCTAAATGTGAGACACTGTTCTCTTTCCTAACTCAGTTCAAGTGTAGCCATGTTTACAGGATCTTCATAAGTGATATCTTATGATAAGTTTCTTTTTCTGTGTGACTTATTTCACTTAGAATCATCGTACCTGAATCCACCCATTTTGCTGCTACTGGTCTTATGACATTGATTTCATGGCTGAGGGATATTCCATCGTACGTAAGTACCACAATTTTTTGAACCATTTTTATATTTCCTGGGATATTTAAGGTGTACCCAAGTTGAGGTCCTTGTAAGCAGTGCAGCCCTAAATTTTGGGGTGGCTGTGTCTTTTTGATTTTCAATTTTCCCAAGGTATATTCCCTAGACTGGAAGTGCCCTTGGCTCTGTAGCTCTGTTGTTTACTTGTTTTAGGGAACACAATGCACTCCTCCAGAGAGGCAGTTGGCAATTTACATCCCGCCCATCAGCATAACAAGGCTCCCTGTTCTCCAGGGCCTGTCTTGCCTTTCTGGTTTTTACACATTTTGTGGATATCCCTTTTGACTGGTGGGAAGTGATACTTCTTTGTAGTGCAGATTTGCATTGCCCGCTTGCTTGCTTGGCCAAAAAGGGCGTATGCGTTTTCTCCTGAATATATTCAGGAGAAAACGCATACGCCCTTTTTGGCCAAGTGCATCATTGTCGAAGTTGTGCCCCTCTTCCTGTGCTTTAAAGGTGATTCCAACGTACCTCTTGAAATCTGTTTCCTGCTATTCTGCCTCGCTTTCAAGTCCACCTCGTTGCCTTCCCTCAACAGATTTTTGGACGATAGTTGTCCTTTATTACTCGGCCAGTTTGTGAATTGCTGTGCCCCTGAGCTCCATTTTTCAACTCGTTTTTGGTGAGCTGACCGCAAGTCCAAAATTTTGGTTCAGGATCTATACTGATTCCCAGTGGGTGGCTGAGACTTTGGTTAATTCTTCTTCCTGCCGGGAAATTACAGTGATATGTGCCCGTCCAAATGCCTAACAGCTACTCTCTCATTGGTTCTCCCTCTTCCCTTTCATCCTCTGCCAAATTGGCAACCTGTGCGAACCAGGATGTTAAAGGGGCTGTCTCTCCAAGTTGGGAGGTTGATAATAAAGCAGATGGAAAGTCAAACCGGAGCACCAGGAGAGGGACTATTCGTTGAGTTTTAGAAACCTTTCGTATTCACAGTGTGTCCGTTCTCTAGGATTCCCGTACATGTTATATCTGTAGTAATATTCCCTTCAACCTGGAGAGTTGGGACCCATGGAATGTGTGCCATGCATTATTGCTTTAAAGGGTCTGCATTTGCTCACCCAATCTCACCAATCCTCTCAGTCCCAAGTGTCCAGCCTTATGCCACATCCAGCTGTCATTGTAGATAGGGTCATTTCAGGTTTCATCAGAGACCCTGAAGGAATTGTAAAGAATTTCCCAGTTTTTTTTGTTTTGTTTTTGAAATTCCTTTTTATAGTGGGTTTGAGCTGATTCTCGCTGCCATGTTTATGCCAGTCTAGACACACTTTATTCCCTTACGGAGACATATCAATACATAGGTTTTAAGATTCTTACTAGTCAGATATATTCCTCTGCGGGAAATATGGGGTTTTGAGTCCCTTTCACTGAGGAAGGTGTAGGTCTTGTCTATTCCATAGTTGGTTTTTGGAGCGGTACCTGTGCTTATATCAAACCCTGGTTTTATGCATCACCCCACCTCTCCTTCCCCCTTAAGCAGGCATAAGAGTGTTTTCTAAATGTGAGACACTGTTCTCTTTCCTAACTCAGTTCAAGTGTAGCCATGTTTACAGGATCTTCATAAGTGATAACTTATGATAAGTTTCTTTTTCTCTGTGACTTATTTCACTTAGAATCATCGTACCTGAATCCACCAATTTTGCTGCTACTGGTCTTATGACATTGATTTCATGGCTGAGGGATATTCCATCGTACGTAAGTACCACAATTTTTTGAACCAATTTTATATTTCCTGGGATATTTAAGGTGTACCCAAGTTGAGGTCCTTGTAAGCAGTGCAGCCCTAAATTTTGGGGTGGCTCTGTCTTATTGATTTTCAGTTTTTCCCAGGTATATTCCCTAGACTGGAAGTGCCCTTGGCTCTGTAGCTCTGTTGTTTACTTGTTTTAGGGAACACAATGCACTCCTCCAGAGAGGCAGTTGGCAATTTACATCCCGCCCATCAGCATAACAAGGCTCCCTGTTCTCCAGGGCCTGTCTTGCCTTTCTGGTTTTTACACATTTTGTGGATGTCCCTTTTGACCGGTGGGAAGTGATACTTCTTTGTAGTGCAGATTTGCATTGCCCGCTTGCTTGCTTGGCCAAAAAGTGCATATGCGTTTTCTCCTGAATATATTCAGGAGAAAACGCATACGCCCTTTTGGGCCAAGTTCATCATTGTCGAAGTTGTGCCCCTCTTCCTGTGCTTTAAAGGCGATTCCAACGTACCTCTTGAAATCTGTTTCCTGCTATTCTGCCTCGCTTTCAAGTCCGCCTCGTTGCCTTCCCTCAACAGATTTTTGGACGATAGTTGTCCTTTATTACTCAGCCAGTTTGTGAATTGCTGTGCCCCTGAGCACCATTTTGCAACTCGTTTTTGGTGAGCTGACCGCAAGTCCAAAATTTTGGTTCAGGATCTATACTGATTCTCGGTGGGTGGCTGAGACTTTGGTTAATTCTTCTTCCTGCCGGGAAATTACAGTGATATGTGCCCGTCCAAATGCCTAACAGCTACTCTCTCATTGGTTCTCCCTCTTCCCTTTCATCCTCTGCCAAATTGGCAACCTGTGCGAACCAGGAGGTTAAAGGGGCTGTCTCTCCAAGTTGGGAGGTTGATAATAAAGCAGATGGAAAGTCAAACCGGAGCACCAGGAGAGGGACTATGCTTTGAGTTTTAGAAACCTTTCGTATTCACAGTGTGTCCGTTCTCTAGGATTCCCGTACATGTTATATCTGTAGTAATATTCCCTTCAACCTGGAGAGTTGGGACCCATGGAATGTGTGCCATGCATTATTGCTTTAAATGGTCTGCATTTGCTCACCCAATCTCACCAATCCTCTCAGTCCCAAGTGTCCAGCCTTATGCCACATCCAACTGTCATTGTAGATAGGGTCATTTCAGGTTTCATCAGAGACCCTGAAGGAATTGTAAAGAATTTCCTGTTTTTTTGTTTTGTTTTTGAAATTCCTTTTTATAGTGGGTTTGAGCTGATTCTCGCTGCCATGTTTATGCCAGTCTAGACACACTTGATTCCCTTACGGAGACATATCAATACATAGGTTTTAAGATTCTTACTAGTCAGATACTTTCCTCTGCGGGAAATATGGGGTTTTGAGTCCCTTTCACTGAGGACGGTGTAGGTCTTGTCTATTCCATAGTTGGTTTTTGGAACGGTACCTGTGCTTATATCAAACTCTGGTTTTATGCATCACCCCACCTATCCTTCCCCCTTAAGCAGGCATAAGAGTGTTTTCTAAATGTGAGACACTGTTCTCTTTCCTAACTCAGTTCAAGTGTAGCCATGTTTACAGGATCTTCATAAGTGATATCTTATGATAAGTTTCTTTTTCTCTGTGACTTATTTCACTTAGAATCATCGTACCTGAATCCACCCATTTTGCTGCTACCTGTCTTATGACATTGATTTCATGGCTGAGGGATATTCCATCGTACGTAATTACCACAATTTTTTGAACCATTTTTATATTTCCTGGGATATTTAAGGTGTACCCAAGTTGAGGTCCTTGTAAGCAGTGCAGCCCTAAATTTTGGGGTGGCTCTGTCTTATTGATTTTCAGTTTTCCCAAGTTATATTCCCTAGACTGGAAGTGCCCTTGGCTCTGTAGTTCTGTTCTTTACTTGTTTTAGGGAACACAGTGCACTCCTCCAGAGAGGCAGTTGGCAATTTACATCCCGCCCATCAGCATAACAAGGCTCCCTGTTCTCCAGGGCCTGTCTTGCCTTTCTGGTTTTTACACATTTTGTGGATGTCCCTTTGACCTGTGGGAAGTGATACTTCTTTGTAGTGCAGATTTGCATTGCCCGCTTGCTTGCTTGGCCAAAAAGGGCATATGCGTTTTCTCCTGAATATATTCAGGAGAAAACGCATACGCCGTTTTTGGCCAAGTGCATCATTGTCGAAGTTGTGCCCCTCGTCCTGGGCTTTAAAGGCGATTCCAACGTACCTCTTGAAATATGTTTCCTTCTATTCTGCCTCACTTTCAAGTCCGTCTCGTTGCCTACCCTCAACAGATTTTTGGACGATAGTTGTCCTTTATTACTCGGCCATTTTGTGAATTGCTGGGCCCCTGAGCTCCATTTTTCAACTCGTTTTTTGTGAGGTGAGGGCAAGTCCAAAATTTTGGTTCAGGATCTATGCTGGTTCCCGGTGGGGGGCTGAGACTTTGGTTAATTTTTCTTCGTGCCGGGAAGTTAGAGTGTTATGTGCCCGTCCAAATGCCTAACAGCTACTCTCTCATTGGTTCTCCCTCTTCCCTTTCATCCTCTGCCAAATTGGCAACCTGTGCGAACCAGGAGGTTAAAGGGGCTGTCTCTCCAAGTTGGGAGGTTGATGGTAAAGCAGATGGCAAGTCAAACCGGAGCACCAGAGAGGGACTATTCGTTGAGTTTTAGAAACCTTTCGTATTCACAGTGTGTCTGTTCTCTAGGTTTCCCGTACATGTTATAGCTGTAGTAATATTCCCTTCAACCTGGAGAGTTGGGACCCATGGAATGTGTGCCAGGCATTTGTGCTTTAAAGGGTCTGCATTTGCTCACCCAATCTCACCAATCATCTAAGTCCCAAGTGTGCAGACTTATGCCACATCCAGCTGTCGTTGTAGATAGGGTCATTCCAGGTTTCATCATAGACCCTGAAGGAATTGTAAAGAATTTCCCAGTTTTTTTGTTTTGATTTTGAAATTCATTTTTATAGTGGGTTTGAGCTGATTCTCGCTGCCATGTTTATGCCAGTCTAGACACACTTGATTCCCTTACGGAGACATATCAATACATAGGTTTTAAGATTCTTACTAGTCAGATTTATTCCTCTGCGGGAAATATGGGGTTTTGAGTCCCTTTCACTGAGGAAGGTGTAGGTCTTGTCTATTCCATAGTTGGTTTTTGGAACGGTACCTGTGCTTATATCAAACTCTGGTTTTATTCATCACCCCACCTCTCCTTCCCCCTTAAGCAGGCAGAAGAGTGTTTTCTAAATGTGAGACACTGTTCTCTTTCTTAACTCAGTTCAAGTGTAGCCATGTTTACAGGATCTTCATAAGTGATATCTTATGATAAGTTTCTTTTTCTGTGTGACTTATTTCACTTAGAATCATCGTATCTGAATCCAACCATTTTGCTGCTACCTGTCTTATGACATTGATTTCATGGCTGAGGGTTATTCCATCGTACGTAAGTACCACAATTTTTTGAACCATTTTTATATTTCCTGGGATATTTAAGGTGTACCCAAGTTGAGGTCCTTGTAAGCAGTGCAGCCCTAAATTTTGGGGTGGCTCTGTCTTATTGATTTTCAGTTTTCCCAAGGTATATTCCCTAGTCTGGAAGTGCCCTTGGCTCTCTAGCTCTGTTCTTTACTTGTTTTAGGGAACACAATGCACTCCTCCAGAGAGGCAGTTGGCAATTTACATCCCGCTCATCAGCATAACAAGGCTCCCTGTTCTCCAGGGCCTGTCTTGCCTTTCTGGTTTTTACACATTTTGTGGATGTCCCATTTGACCGGTGGGAAGTGATACTTCTTTGTAGTGCAGATTTGCATTGCCCGCTTGCTTGCTTGGCCAAAAAGGGCGTATGCGTTTTCTACTGAATATATTCAGGAGAAAACGCATACGCCCTTTTTGGCCAAGTGCATGATTGTCGAAGTTGTACCCCTCTTCCTGTGCTTTAAAGGCGATTCCAACGTACCTCTTGAAATCTGTTTCCTGATATTCTGCCTTGCTTTCAAGTCCACCTCGTTGCCTTCCCTCAACAGAGTTTTGGACGATAGTTGTCCTTTATTACTCGGCCAGTTTGTGAATTGCTGTGCCCCTGAGCTCCATTTTTCAACTCGTTTTTGGTGAGCTGACCGCAAGTCCAAAATTTTGGTTCCAGATCTATACTGATTCCCGGTGGGTGGCTGAGACTTTGGTTAATTCTTCTTCCTGCCGGGAAATTACAGTGATATGTGCCCGTCCAAATGCCTAACAGCTACTCTCTCATTGGTTCTCCCTCTTCCCTTTCATCCTCTGCCAAATTGGCAACCTGTGCGAACCAGGAGGTTAAAGGGGCTGTCTCTCCAAGTTGGGAGGTTGATAATAAAGCAGATGGAAAGTCAAACCGGAGCACCAGGAGAGGGACTATTCGTTGAGTTTTAGAAACCTTTCGTATTCACAGTGTGTCCGTTCTCTAGGATTCCCGTACATGTTATATCTGTAGTAATATTCCCTTCAACCTGGAGAGTTGGGACCCATGGAATGTGTGCCATGCATTATTGCTTTAAATGGTCTGCATTTGTTCACCCAATCTCACCAATCCTCTCAGTCCAAAGTGTCCAGCCTTATGCCACATCCAGCTGTCGTTGTAGATAGGGTCATTTCAGGTTTCATCAGAGACCCTGAAGGAATTGTAAAGAATTTCCCAGTTTTTTTTTTTTTGTTTTTGAAATTCCTTTTTATAGTGGGTTTGAGCTGATTCTCGCTGCCATGTTTATGCCAGTCTAGACACACTTGATTCCCTTACGGAGACATATCAATACATAGGTTTTAAGATTCTTACTAGTCAGATATATTCCTCTGCGGGAAATATGGGGTTTTGAGTCCCTTTCACTGAGGAAGGTGTAGGTCTTGTCTATTCCATAGTTGGTTTTTGGAACGGTACCTGTGCTTATATCAAACTCTGGTTTTATGCATCACCCCACCTCTCCTTCCCCCTTAAGCAGGCATAAGAGTGTTTTCTAAATGTGAGACACTGTTCTCTTTCCTAACTCAGTTCAAGTGTAGCCATGTTTACAGGATCTTCATAAGTGATATCTTATGATAAGTTTCTTTTTCTGTGTGACTTATTTCACTTAGAATCATCGTACCTGAATCCACCCATTTTGCTGCTACTGGTCTTATGACATTGATTTCATGGCTGAGGGATATTCCATCGTACGTAAGTACCACAATTTTTTGAACCATTTTTATATTTCCTGGGATATTTAAGGTGTACCCAAGTTGAGGTCCTTGTAAGCAGTGCAGCCCTAAATTTTGGGGTGGCTGTGTCTTTTTGATATTCAGTTTTCCAAAGGTATATTCCTTAGACTGGAAGTGCCCTTGGCTCTGTAGCTCTGTTCTTTAGTTGTTTTAGGGAACACAATGTACTCCTCCAGAGAGGCAGTTGGCAATTTACATCCGCCCATCAGCATAACAAGGCTCCCTGTTCTCCAGTGCCTGTCTTGCATTTCTGGTTTTTACACATTTTGTGGATGTCCCTTTTGACAGGTGGTAAGTGATACTTCTTTGTAATGCAGATTTGCTTTGCCCGATTGCTTGCTTGGCCAAAAAGGGCGTATGCGTTTTCTCCTGAATATAATCAGGAGAAAACGCATACGCCCTTTTTGGCCACGTGCATCATTGCCGAAGTTGTGCCCCTCATCCGGTGCTTTAAAGGTGATTCCAACGTACCTCTTGAAATCTGTTTCCTGCTATTCTGCTTCGCTTTCAAGTCCACCTCGTTGCCTTCCCTCAACAGATTTTTGGACGATAGTTGTCCTTTATTACTCGGCCAGTTTGTGAATTGCTGTGCCCCTGAGCTCCATTTTTCAACTCGTTTTTGGTGAGCTGACCGCAGGTCCAAAATTTTGGTTCAGGATCTATGCTGGTTCCCGGTGGGGGGCTGAGACTTTGGTTAATTCTTCTTTCTGCTGGGAAATTAGAGTGATATGTGCCCGTCCAAATGCGTAACAGCTACTCTATCATTGGTTCTCCCTCTTCCCTTTCATCCTCTGCCAAATTGGCAACCTGTGCGAACCAGGAGGTTAAAGGGGCTGTCTCTCCAAGTTGGGAGGTTGATAGTAAAGCAGGTGGAAAGTCAAACCGGAGAACCAGGAGAGGGACTATTCGTTGAGTTTTAGAAACCTTTCGTATTCACAGTGTGTCCGTTCTCTAGGTTTCCCGTACATGTTATAACTGTAGTAATATTCCCTTCAACCTGGAGAGTTGGGACCCATGGAATGGGTGCCATGCATTAATGATTTAAAGGTTCTGCATTTGTTCACCCAATCTCACCAATCCTCTCAGTCCAAGTGTCCCGCCTTATGCCACATCCAGCTGTCGTTGTAGATAGGGTCAGTCCAGGTTTCATCAGAGACTCTGAATGAATTGTAAAGAATTTCCCAGTTTTTTGTTTTGTTTTTGAAATTCCTTTTTATAGTGGGTTTGAGCTGATTCTCGCTGCCATGTTTATGCCAGTCTAGACACACTTGGTTCCCTTACGGAGACATATCAATACATATGTATTAAGATTCTTACTAGTCAGATATATTCCTTTGCGGGAAATATGGAGTTTTGAGTCCCTTTCACTGAGGAAGGTGTAGGTCTTGCCTATTCCATAGTTGGTTTTTGGAACGGTACATGTGCTTATATCAAACTCTGGTTTTATGCATCACCCCACCTCTCCTTCCCCCTTAAGCAGGCATAAGAGTGTTTTCTAAATGTGAGACACTGTTCTCTTTCCTAACTCAGTTCAAGTGTAGCCATGTTTACAGGATCTTCATAAGTGATATCTTATGATAAGTTTCTTTTTCTGTGTGACTTATTTCACTTAGAATCATCGTACCTGAATCCAACCATTTTGCTGCTACTGGTCTTATGACATTGATTTCATGGCTGAGGGATATTCCATCGTATGTAAGTACCAAAATTTTTTGAACCATTTTTATATTTCCTGGGATAATTAAGGTGTACCCAAGTTGAGGTCCTTGTAAGCAGTGCAGCCCTAAATTTTGGGGTGGCTGTGTCTTTTTGATTTTCAGTTTTCCCAAGGTATATTCCCTAGACTGGAAGTGCCCTTGGCTCTGTAGCTCTGTTGTTTACTTGTTTTAGGGAACACAATGCACTCCTCCAGAGAGGCAGTTGGCAATTTACATCCCGCCCATCAGCATAACAAGGCTCCCTGTTCTCCAGGGCCTGTCTTGCCTTTCTGGTTTTTACACATTTTGTGGATGTCCCTTTTGACCGGTGGGAAGTGATACTTCTTTGTAGTGCAGATTTGCATTGCCTGCTTGCTTGCTTGGCCAAAAAGGGCGTATGCGTTTTCTCCTGAATATATTCAGGAGAAAACGCATACGCCCTTTTTGGCCAAGTGCATCATTGTCGCTGTTGTGCCCCTCTTCCTGTGCTTTAAAGGCGATTCCAACGTACCTCTTGAAATCTGTTTCCTGCTATTCTGCCTCGCTTTCAAGTCCGCCTCGTTGCCTTCCCTCAACAGATATTTGGACGATAGTTGTCCTTTATTACTCGGCCAGTTTGTGAATTGCTGTGCCCCTGAGCTCCATTTTTCAACTCGTTTTAGGTGAGCTGACCGCAAGTCCAAAATTTTGGTTCAGGACCTATACTGGTTCCCGGTGGGGGGCTGAGACTTTGGTTAATTATTTTTCCTGCCGGGAAATTACAGTGATATGTGCCCGTCCAAATGCCTAACAGCTACTCTCTCATTGGTTCTCCCTCTTCCCTTTCATCCTCTGCCAAATTGGCAACCTGTGCGAACCAGGAGGTTAAAGGGGCTGTCTCTCCAAGTTGGGAGGTTGATAGTAAAGCAGATGGAAATTCAAACCGGAGCACCAGGAGAGGGACTATTCGTTGAGTTTTAGAAACCTTTCGTATTCACAGTGGGTCCGTTCTCTAGGTTTCCCGTACATGTTATAACTGTAGTAATATGCCCTTCAACCTGGAGAGTTGGGACCCATGGAATGTGTGCCATGCATTATTGCTTTAAATGGTCTGCATTTGTTCACCCAATCTCACCAATCCTCTCAGTCCAAAGTGTCCAGCCTTATGCCACATCCAGCTGTCGTTGTAGATAGGGTCATTCCAGGTTTCATCAGAGACCCTGAAGGAATTGTAAAGAATTTCCCAGTTTTTTGTTTTGTTTTTGAAATTCCTTTTTATAGTGGGTTTGAGCTGATTCTCGCTGCCATGTTTATGCCATTCTAGACACACTTGATTCCCTTACGGAGACATATCAATACATAGGTTTTAAGATTCTTACTAGACAGATATATTCCTCTGCGGGAAATATGGGGTTTTGAGTCCCTTTCACTGAGGAAGGTGTAGGTCTTGTCTATTCCATAGTTGGTTTTTGGAACGGTACCTGTGCTTATATCAAACTCTGGTTTTATTCATCACCCCACCTCTCCTTCCCCCTTAAGCAGGCAAAAGAGTGTTTTCTAAATGTGAGACACTGTTCTCTTTCCTAACTCAGTTCAAGTGTAGCCATGTTTACAGGATCTTCATAAGTGATATCTTATGATAAGTTTCTTTTTCTGTGTGACTTATTTCACTTAGAATCATCGTACCTGAATCCACCCATTTTGCTGCTACTGGTCTTATGACATTGATTTCATGGCTGAGGGATATTCCATCGTACGTAAGTACCACAATTTTTTGAACCATTTTTATATTTCCTGGGATATTTAAGGTGTACCCAAGTTGAGGTCCTTGTAAGCAGTGCAGCCCTAAATTTTGGGGTGGCTGTGTCTTTTTGATTTTCAGTTTTCCCAAGGTATATTCCCTAGACTGGAAGTGCCCTTGGCTCTGTAGCTCTGTTGTTTACTTGTTTTAGGGAACACAATGCACTCCTCCAGAGAGGCAGTTGGCAATTTACATCCCGCCCATCAGCATAACAAGGCTCCCTGTTCTCCAGGGCCTGTCTTGCCTTTCTGGTTTTTACACATTTTGTGGATATCCCTTTTGACTGGTGGGAAGTGATACTTCTTTGTAGTGCAGATTTGCATTGCCCGCTTGCTTGCTTGGCCAAAAAGGGCGTATGCGTTTTCTCCTGAATATATTCAGGAGAAAACGCATACGCCGTTTTTGGCCAAGTGCATCATTGTCGAAGTTGTGCCCCTCTTCCTGTGCTTTAAATGTGATTCCAACGTACCTCTTGAAATCTGTTTCCTGCTATTCTCCCTCGCTTTCAAGTCCACCTCGTTGCCTTCCCTCAACAGATTTTTGGACGATAGTTGTCCTTTATTACTCGGCCAGTTTGTGAATTGCTGTGCCCCTGAGCTCCATTTTTCAACTCGTTTTTGGTGAGCTGACCGCAAGTCCAAAATTTTGGTTCAGGATCTATACTGATTCCCGGTGGGTGGCTGAGACTTTGGTTAATTCTTCTTCCTGCCGGGAAATTACAGTGATATGTGCCCGTCCAAATGCCTAACAGCTACTCTTTCATTGGTTCTCCCTCTTCCCTTTCATCCTCTGCCAAATTGGCAACCTGTGCGAACCAGGAGGTTAAAGGGGCTGTCTCTCCAAGTTGGGAGGTTGATAATAAAGCAGATGGAAAGTCAAACCGGAGCACCAGGAGAGGGACTATTCGTTGAGTTTTAGAAACCTTTCGTATTCACAGTGTGTCCGTTCTCTAGGATTCCCGTACATGTTATATCTGTAGTAATATTCCCTTCAACCTGGAGAGTTGGGACCCATGGAATGTGTGCCATGCATTATTGCTTTAAAGGGTCTGCATTTGCTCACCCAATCTCACCAATCCTCTCAGTCCCAAGTGTCCAGCCTTATGCCACATCCAGCTGTCATTGTAGATAGGGTCATTTCAGGTTTCATCAGAGACCCTGAAGGAATTGTAAAGAATTTCCCAGTTTTTTTGTTTTGTTTTTGAAATTCCTTTTTATAGTGGGTTTGAGCTGATTCTCGCTGCCATGTTTATGCCAGTCTAGACACACTTGATTCCCTTACGGAGACATATCAATACATAGGTTTTAAGATTCTTACTAGTCAGATATATTCCTCTGCGGGAAATATGGGGTTTTGAGTCCCTTTCACTGAGGAAGGTGTAGGTCTTGTCTATTCCATAGTTGGTTTTTGGAGCGGTACCTGTGCTTATATCAAACCCTGGTTTTATGCATCACCCCACCTCTCCTTCCCCCTTAAGCAGGCATAAGAGTGTTTTCTAAATGTGAGACACTGTTCTCTTTCCTAACTCAGTTCAAGTGTAGCCATGTTTACAGGATCTTCATAAGTGATAACTTATGATAAGTTTCTTTTTCTCTGTGACTTATTTCACTTAGAATCATCGTACCTGAATCCACCCATTTTGCTGCTACTGGTCTTATGACATTGATTTCATGGCTGAGGGATATTCCATCGTACGTAAGTACCACAATTTTTTGAACCAATTTTATATTTCCTGGGATATTTAAGGTGTACCCAAGTTGAGGTCCTTGTAAGCAGTGCAGCCCTAAATTTTGGGGTGGCTCTGTCTTATTGATTTTCAGTTTTTCCCAGGTATATTCCCTAGACTGGAAGTGCCCTTGGCTCTGTAGCTCTGTTGTTTACTTGTTTTAGGGAACACAATGCACTCCTCCAGAGAGGCAGTTGGCAATTTACATCCCGCCCATCAGCATAACAAGGCTCCCTGTTCTCCAGGGCCTGTCTTGCCTTTCTGGTTTTTACACATTTTGTGGATGTCCCTTTTGACCGGTGGGAAGTGATACTTCTTTGTAGTGCAGATTTGCATTGCCCGCTTGCTTGCTTGGCCAAAAAGTGCATATGCGTTTTCTCCTGAATATATTCAGGAGAAAACGCATACGCCCTTTTGGGCCAAGTTCATCATTGTCGAAGTTGTGCCCCTCTTCCTGTGCTTTAAAGGCGATTCCAACGTACCTCTTGAAATCTGTTTCCTGCTATTCTGCCTCGCTTTCAAGTCCGCCTCGTTGCCTTCCCTCAACAGATTTTTGGACGATAGTTGTCCTTTATTACTCGGCCAGTTTGTGAATTGCTGTGCCCCTGAGCACCATTTTTCAACTCGTTTTTGGTGAGCTGACCGCAAGTCCAAAATTTTGGTTCAGGATCTATACTGATTCTCGGTGGGTGGCTGAGACTTTGGTTAATTCTTCTTCCTGCCGGGAAATTACAGTGATATGTGCCCATCCAAATGCCTAACAGCTACTCTCTCATTGGTTCTCCCTCTTCCCTTTCATCCTCTGCCAAATTGGCAACCTGTGCGAACCAGGAGGTTAAAGGGGCTGTCTCTCCAAGTTGGGAGGTTGATAATAAAGCAGATGGAAAGTCAAACCGGAGCACCAGGAGAGGGACTATTTGTTGAGTTTTAGAAACCTTTCGTATTCACAGTGTGTCCGTTCTCTAGGATTCCCGTACATGTTATATCTGTAGTAATATTCCCTTCAACCTGGAGAGTTGGGACCCATGGAATGTGTGCCATGCATTATTGCTTTAAATGGTCTGCATTTGCTCACCCAATCTCACCAATCCTCTCAGTCCCAAGTGTCCAGCCTTATGCCACATCCAACTGTCATTGTAGATAGGGTCATTTCAGGTTTCATCAGAGACCCTGAAGGAATTGTAAAGAATTTCCTGTTTTTTTGTTTTGTTTTTGAAATTCCTTTTTATAGTGGGTTTGAGCTGATTCTTGCTGCCATATTTATCCCAGTCTAGACACACTTGATTCCCTTACGGAGACATATCAATACATAGGTTTTAAGATTCTTACTAGTCAGATATATTCCTCTGCGGGAAATATGGGGTTTTGAGTCCCTTTCACTGAGGAAGGTGTAGGTCTTGTCTATTCCATAGTTGGTTTTTGGAACGGTACCTGTGCTTATATCAAACTCTGGTTTTATGCATCACCCCACCTCTCCTTCCCCCTTAAGCAGGCATAAGAGTGTTTTCTAAATGTGAGACACTGTTCTCTTTCCTAACTCAGTTCAAGTGTAGCCATGTTTACAGGATCTTCATAAGTGATATCTTATGATAAGTTTCTTTTTCTGTGTGACTTATTTCACTTAGAATCATCGTACCTGAATCCACCCATTTTGCTGCTACTGGTCTTATGACATTGATTTCATGGCTGAGGGATATTCCATCGTACGTAAGTACCACAATTTTTTGAACCATTTTTATATTTCCTGGGATATTTAAGGTGTACCCAAGTTGAGGTCCTTGTAAGCAGTGCAGCCCTAAATTTTGGGGTGGCTGTGTCTTTTTGATTTTCAATTTTCCCAAGGTATATTCCCTAGACTGGAAGTGCCCTTGGCTCTGTAGCTCTGTTGTTTACTTGTTTTAGGGAACACAATGCACTCCTCCAGAGAGGCAGTTGGCAATTTACATCCCGCCCATCAGCATAACAAGGCTCCCTGTTCTCCAGGGCCTGTCTTGCCTTTCTGGTTTTTACACATTTTGTGGATATCCCTTTTGACTGGTGGGAAGTGATACTTCTTTGTAGTGCAGATTTGCATTGCCCGCTTGCTTGCTTGGCCAAAATGGGCGTATGCGTTTTCTCCTGAATATATTCAGGAGAAAACGCATACGCCCTTTTTGGCCAAGTGCATCATTGTCGAAGTTGTGCCCCTCTTCCTGTGCTTTAAAGGTGATTCCAACGTACCTCTTGAAATCTGTTTCCTGCTATTCTGCCTCGCTTTCAAGTCCACCTCGTTGCCTTCCCTCAACAGATTTTTGGACGATAGTTGTCCTTTATTACTCGGCCAGTTTGTGAATTGCTGTGCCCCTGAGCTCCATTTTTCAACTCGTTTTTGGTGAGCTGACCGCAAGTCCAAAATTTTGGTTCAGGATCTATACTGATTCCCAGTGGGTGGCTGAGACTTTGGTTAATTCTTCTTCCTGCCGGGAAATTACAGTGATATGTGCCCGTCCAAATGCCTAACAGCTACTCTCTCATTGGTTCTCCCTCTTCCCTTTCATCCTCTGCCAAATTGGCAACCTGTGCGAACCAGGATGTTAAAGGGGCTGTCTCTCCAAGTTGGGAGGTTGATAATAAAGCAGATGGAAAGTCAAACCGGAGCACCAGGAGAGGGACTATTCGTTGAGTTTTAGAAACCTTTCGTATTCACAGTGTGTCCGTTCTCTAGGATTCCCGTACATGTTATATCTGTAGTAATATTCCCTTCAACCTGGAGAGTTGGGACCCATGGAATGTGTGCCATGCATTATTGCTTTAAAGGGTCTGCATTTGCTCACCCAATCTCACCAATCCTCTCAGTCCCAAGTGTCCAGCCTTATGCCACATCCAGCTGTCATTGTAGATAGGGTCATTTCAGGTTTCATCAGAGACCCTGAAGGAATTGTAAAGAATTTCCCAGTTTTTTTTGTTTTGTTTTTGAAATTCCTTTTTATAGTGGGTTTGAGCTGATTCTCGCTGCCATGTTTATGCCAGTCTAGACACACTTTATTCCCTTACGGAGACATATCAATACATAGGTTTTAAGATTCTTACTAGTCAGATATATTCCTCTGCGGGAAATATGGGGTTTTGAGTCCCTTTCACTGAGGAAGGTGTAGGTCTTGTCTATTCCATAGTTGGTTTTTGGAGCGGTACCTGTGCTTATATCAAACCCTGGTTTTATGCATCACCCCACCTCTCCTTCCCCCTTAAGCAGGCATAAGAGTGTTTTCTAAATGTGAGACACTGTTCTCTTTCCTAACTCAGTTCAAGTGTAGCCATGTTTACAGGATCTTCATAAGTGATAACTTATGATAAGTTTCTTTTTCTCTGTGACTTATTTCACTTAGAATCATCGTACCTGAATCCACCAATTTTGCTGCTACTGGTCTTATGACATTGATTTCATGGCTGAGGGATATTCCATCGTACGTAAGTACCACAATTTTTTGAACCAATTTTATATTTCCTGGGATATTTAAGGTGTACCCAAGTTGAGGTCCTTGTAAGCAGTGCAGCCCTAAATTTTGGGGTGGCTCTGTCTTATTGATTTTCAGTTTTTCCCAGGTATATTCCCTAGACTGGAAGTGCCCTTGGCTCTGTAGCTCTGTTGTTTACTTGTTTTAGGGAACACAATGCACTCCTCCAGAGAGGCAGTTGGCAATTTACATCCCGCCCATCAGCATAACAAGGCTCCCTGTTCTCCAGGGCCTGTCTTGCCTTTCTGGTTTTTACACATTTTGTGGATGTCCCTTTTGACCGGTGGGAAGTGATACTTCTTTGTAGTGCAGATTTGCATTGCCCGCTTGCTTGCTTGGCCAAAAAGTGCATATGCGTTTTCTCCTGAATATATTCAGGAGAAAACGCATACGCCCTTTTGGGCCAAGTTCATCATTGTCGAAGTTGTGCCCCTCTTCCTGTGCTTTAAAGGCGATTCCAACGTACCTCTTGAAATCTGTTTCCTGCTATTCTGCCTCGCTTTCAAGTCCGCCTCGTTGCCTTCCCTCAACAGATTTTTGGACGATAGTTGTCCTTTATTACTCAGCCAGTTTGTGAATTGCTGTGCCCCTGAGCACCATTTTGCAACTCGTTTTTGGTGAGCTGACCGCAAGTCCAAAATTTTGGTTCAGGATCTATACTGATTCTCGGTGGGTGGCTGAGACTTTGGTTAATTCTTCTTCCTGCCGGGAAATTACAGTGATATGTGCCCGTCCAAATGCCTAACAGCTACTCTCTCATTGGTTCTCCCTCTTCCCTTTCATCCTCTGCCAAATTGGCAACCTGTGCGAACCAGGAGGTTAAAGGGGCTGTCTCTCCAAGTTGGGAGGTTGATAATAAAGCAGATGGAAAGTCAAACCGGAGCACCAGGAGAGGGACTATGCTTTGAGTTTTAGAAACCTTTCGTATTCACAGTGTGTCCGTTCTCTAGGATTCCCGTACATGTTATATCTGTAGTAATATTCCCTTCAACCTGGAGAGTTGGGACCCATGGAATGTGTGCCATGCATTATTGCTTTAAATGGTCTGCATTTGCTCACCCAATCTCACCAATCCTCTCAGTCCCAAGTGTCCAGCCTTATGCCACATCCAACTGTCATTGTAGATAGGGTCATTTCAGGTTTCATCAGAGACCCTGAAGGAATTGTAAAGAATTTCCTGTTTTTTTGTTTTGTTTTTGAAATTCCTTTTTATAGTGGGTTTGAGCTGATTCTTGCTGCCATATTTATCCCAGTCTAGACACACTTGATTCCCTTACGGAGACATATCAATACATAGGTTTTAAGATTCTTACTAGTCAGATATATTCCTCTGCGGGAAATATGGGGTTTTGAGTCCCTTTCACTGAGGAAGGTGTAGGTCTTGTCTATTCCATAGTTGGTTTTTGGAACGGTACCTGTGCTTATATCAAACTCTGGTTTTATGCATCACCCCACCTCTCCTTCCCCCTTAAGCAGGCATAAGAGTGTTTTCTAAATGTGAGACACTGTTCTCTTTCCTAACTCAGTTCAAGTGTAGCCATGTTTACAGGATCTTCATAAGTGATATCTTATGATAAGTTTCTTTTTCTGTGTGACTTATTTCACTTAGAATCATCGTACCTGAATCCACCCATTTTGCTGCTACTGGTCTTATGACATTGATTTCATGGCTGAGGGATATTCCATCGTACGTAAGTACCACAATTTTTTGAACCATTTTTATATTTCCTGGGATATTTAAGGTGTACCCAAGTTGAGGTCCTTGTAAGCAGTGCAGCCCTAAATTTTGGGGTGGCTGTGTCTTTTTGATTTTCAATTTTCCCAAGGTATATTCCCTAGACTGGAAGTGCCCTTGGCTCTGTAGCTCTGTTGTTTACTTGTTTTAGGGAACACAATGCACTCCTCCAGAGAGGCAGTTGGCAATTTACATCCCGCCCATCAGCATAACAAGGCTCCCTGTTCTCCAGGGCCTGTCTTGCCTTTCTGGTTTTTACACATTTTGTGGATATCCCTTTTGACCGGTGGGAAGTGATACTTCTTTGTAGTGCAGATTTGCATTGCCCGCTTGCTTGCTTGGCCAAAAAGGGCGTATGCGTTTTCTCCTGAATATATTCAGGAGAAAACACATACGCCCTTTTTGGCCAAGTGCATCATTGTCGAAGTTGTGCCCCTCTTCCTGTGCTTTAAAGGTGATTCCAACGTACCTCTTGAAATCTGTTTCCTGCTATTCTGCCACGCTTTCAAGTCCGCCTCGTTGCCTTCCCTCAACAGATTTTTGGACGATAGTTGTCCTTTATTACTCGGCCAGTTTGTGAATTGCTGTGCCCCTGAGCTCCATTTTTCAACTCGTTTTTGGTGAGCTGACCGCAAGTCCAAAATTTTGGTTCCGGATCTATACTGATTCCCGGTGGGTGGCTGAGACTTTGGTTAATTCTTCTTCCTGCCGGGAAATTACAGTGATATGTGCCCGTCCAAATGCCTAACAGCTACTCTCTCATTAGTTCTCCCTCTTCCCTTTCATCCTCTGCCAAATTGGCAACTTGTGCGAACCAGGAGGTTAAAGGAGCTGTCTCTCCAAGTTGGGAGGTTGATAATAAAGCAGATGGAAAGTCAAACTGGAGCACCAGGAGAGGGACTATTCGTTGAGTTTTAGAAACCTTTCATATTCACAGTGTGTCCGTTCTCTAGGATTGCCATACATGTTATATCTGTAGTAATATTCCCTTCAACCTGGAGAGTTGGGACCCATGGAATGTGTGCCATGAATTATTGCTTTAAAGGGTCTGCATTTGCTCACCCAATCTCACCAATCCTCTCAGTCCCAAGTGTCCAGCCTTATGCCACATCCAGCTGTCATTGTAGATAGGGTCATTTCAGGTTTCATCAGAGACCCTGAAGGAATTGTAAAGAATTTCCCAGTTTTTTTTGTTTTGTTTTTGAAATTCCTTTTTATAGTGGGTTTGAGCTGATTCTCGCTGCCATGTTTGTGCCAGTCTAGACACACTTGATTCCCTTACGGAGACATATCAATACATAGGTTTTAAGATTCTTACTAGTAAGATATATTCTTCTCCTGGAAATATGGGGTTTTGAGTCCCTTTCACTGAGGAAGGTGTAGGTCTTGTCTATTCCATAGTTGGTTTTTGGAACGGTACCTGTGCTTATATCAAACTCTGGTTTTATGCATCACCCCACCTCTCCTTCCCCCTTAAGCAGGCATAAGAGTGTTTTCTAAATGTGAGACACTGTTCTCTTTCCTAACTCAGTTCAAGTGTAGCCATGTTTACAGGATCTTCATAAGTGATAACTTATGATAAGTTTCTTTTTCTCTGTGACTTATTTCACTTAAAATCATCGTACCTGAATCCACCCATTTTGCTGCTACTGGTCTTATGACATTGATTTCATGGCTGAGGGATATTCCATCGTACGTAAGTACCACAATTTTTTGAACCAATTTTATATTTCCTGGGATATTTAAGGTGTACCCAAGTTGAGGTCCTTGTAAGCAGTGCAGCCCTAAATTTTGGGGTGGCTCTGTCTTATTGATTTTCAGTTTTTCCCAGGTATATTCCCTAGACTGGAAGTGCCCTTGGCTCTGTAGCTCTGTTGTTTACTTGTTTTAGGGAACACAATGCACTCCTCCAGAGAGGCAGTTGGCAATTTACATCCCGCCCATCAGCATAACAAGGCTCCCTGTTCTCCAGGGCCTGTCTTGCCTTTCTGGTTTTTACACATTTTGTGGATGTCCCTTTTGACCGGTGGTAAGTGATACTTCTTTGTAATGCAGATTTGCATTGCCCAATTGCTTGCTTGGCCAAAAAGGGCGTATGCGTTTTCTCCTGAATATATTCAGGAGAAAACGCATACGCCCTTTTTGGCCACGTGCATCATTGCCGAAGTTGTGCCCCTCATGCAGTGCTTTAAAAGTGATTCCAACGTACCTCTCGAAATCTGTTTCCTGCTATTCTGCTTCGTTTTCAAGTCCACCTCGTTGCCTTCCCTCAACAGATTTTTGGACGATAGTTGTCCTTTATTACTCGGCCAGTTTGTGAATTGCTGTGCCCCTGAGCTCCATTTTTCAACTCGTTTTTGGTGAGCTGACCGCAGGTCCAAAATTTTGGTTCAGGATCTATGCTGGTTCCCGGTGGGGGGCTAAGACTTTGGTTAATTCTTCTTTCTCCCGGGAAATTAGAGTGATATGTGCCCGTCCAAATGCGTAACAGCTACTCTCTCATTGGTTCTCCCTCTTCCCTTTCATCCTCTGCCAAATTGGCAACCTGTGCGAACCAGGAGGTTAAAGGGGCTTTCTCTCCAAGTTGGGAGGTTGATAGTAAAGCAGGTGGAAAGTCAAACCGGAATACCAGGAGAGGGACTATTCGTTGAGTTTTAGAAACCTTTTGTATTCACAGTGTGTCCGTTCTCTAGGTTTCCCGTACATGTTATAACTGTAGTAATATTCCCTTCAACCTGGAGAGTTGGGACCCATGGAATGGGTGCCATGCATTAATGCTTTAAAGGTTCTGCATTTGTTCACCTAATCTCACCAATCCTCTCAGTCCAAGTGTCCCGCCTTATGCCACATCCAGCTGTCGTTGTAGATAGGGTCAGTCCAGGTTTCATCAGAGACTCTGAATGAATTGTAAAGAATTTCCCAGTTTTTTGTTTTGTTTTTGAAATTCCTTTTTATAGTGGGTTTGAGCTGATTCTCACTGCCATGTTTATGCCAGTCTAGACACACTTGGTTCCCTTATGGAGACATATCAATACATAGGTTTTAAGATTCTTACTAGTCAGATATATTCCTCTGCGGGAAATATGGGGTTTTGAGTCCCTTTCACTGAGGAAGGTGTAGGTCTTGCTTATTCCATAGTTGGTTTTTGGAACGGTACCTCTGCTTATATCAAACTCTGGTTTTATGCATCACCCCACCTCTCCTTCCCCCTTAAGCAGGCATAAGAGTGTTTTCTAAATGTGAGACACTGTTCTCTTTCCTAACTCAGTTCAAGTGTAGCCATGTTTACAGGATCTTCATAAGTGATATCTTATGATTAGTTTCTTTTTCTCTGTGACTTATTTCACTTAGAATCATCGTACCTGAATCCACCCATTTTGCTGCTACTGGTCTTATGACATTGATTTCATGGCTGAGGGATATTCCATCGTATGTAAGTACCAAAATTTTTTGAACCATTTTTATATTTCCTGGGATATTTAAGGTGTACCCAAGTTGAGGTCCTTGTAAGCAGTGCAGCCCTAAATTTTGGGGTGGCTGTGTCTTTTTGATTTTCAGTTTTCCCAAGGTATATTCCCTAGACTGGAAGTGCCCTTGGCTCTGTAGCTCTGTTGTTTACTTGTTTTAGGGAACACAATGCACTCCTCCAGAGAGGCAGTTGGCAATTTACATCCCGCCCATCAGCATAACAAGGCTCCCTGTTCTCCAGTGCCTGTCTTGCCTTTCTGGTTTTTACACATTTTGTGGATGTCCCTTTTGACCGGTGGTAAGTGATACTTCTTTGTAATGCAGATTTGCATTGCCCAATTGCTTGCTTGGCCAAAAAGGGCGTATGCGTTTTCTCCTGAATATATTCAGGAGAAAACGCATACGCCCTTTTTGGCCACGTGCATCATTGCCGAAGTTGTGCCCCTCATGCAGTGCTTTAAAGGTGATTCCAACGTACCTCTTGAAATCTGTTTCCTGCTATTCTCCCTCGCTTTCAAGTCCACCTCGTTGCCTTCCCTCAACAGATTTTTGGACGATAGTTGTCCTTTATTACTCGGCCAGTTTGTGAATTGCTGTGCCCCTGAGCTCCATTTTTCAACTCGTTTTTGGTGAGCTGACCGCAAGTCCAAAATTTTGGTTCAGGATCTATACTGATTCCCGGTGGGTGGCTGAGACTTTGGTTAATTCTTCTTCCTGCCGGGAAATTACAGTGATATGTGCCCGTCCAAATGCCTAACAGCTACTCTTTCATTGGTTCTCCCTCTTCCCTTTCATCCTCTGCCAAATTGGCAACCTGTGCGAACCAGGAGGTTAAAGGGGCTGTCTCTCCAAGTTGGGAGGTTGATAATAAAGCAGATGGAAAGTCAAACCGGAGCACCAGGAGAGGGACTATTCGTTGAGTTTTAGAAACCTTTCGTATTCACAGTGTGTCCGTTCTCTAGGATTCCCGTACATGTTATATCTGTAGTAATATTCCCTTCAACCTGGAGAGTTGGGACCCATGGAATGTGTGCCATGCATTATTGCTTTAAAGGGTCTGCATTTGCTCACCCAATCTCACCAATCCTCTCAGTCCCAAGTGTCCAGCCTTATGCCACATCCAGCTGTCATTGTAGATAGGGTCATTTCAGGTTTCATCAGAGACCCTGAAGGAATTGTAAAGAATTTCCCAGTTTTTTTGTTTTGTTTTTGAAATTCCTTTTTATAGTGGGTTTGAGCTGATTCTCGCTGCCATGTTTATGCCAGTCTAGACACACTTGATTCCCTTACGGAGACATATCAATACATAGGTTTTAAGATTCTTACTAGTCAGATATATTCCTCTGCGGGAAATATGGGGTTTTGAGTCCCTTTCACTGAGGAAGGTGTAGGTCTTGTCTATTCCATAGTTGGTTTTTGGAGCGGTACCTGTGCTTATATCAAACCCTGGTTTTATGCATCACCCCACCTCTCCTTCCCCCTTAAGCAGGCATAAGAGTGTTTTCTAAATGTGAGACACTGTTCTCTTTCCTAACTCAGTTCAAGTGTAGCCATGTTTACAGGATCTTCATAAGTGATAACTTATGATAAGTTTCTTTTTCTCTGTGACTTATTTCACTTAGAATCATCGTACCTGAATCCACCCATTTTGCTGCTACTGGTCTTATGACATTGATTTCATGGCTGAGGGATATTCCATCGTACGTAAGTACCACAATTTTTTGAACCAATTTTATATTTCCTGGGATATTTAAGGTGTACCCAAGTTGAGGTCCTTGTAAGCAGTGCAGCCCTAAATTTTGGGGTGGCTCTGTCTTATTGATTTTCAGTTTTTCCCAGGTATATTCCCTAGACTGGAAGTGCCCTTGGCTCTGTAGCTCTGTTGTTTACTTGTTTTAGGGAACACAATGCACTCCTCCAGAGAGGCAGTTGGCAATTTACATCCCGCCCATCAGCATAACAAGGCTCCCTGTTCTCCAGGGCCTGTCTTGCCTTTCTGGTTTTTACACATTTTGTGGATGTCCCTTTTGACCGGTGGGAAGTGATACTTCTTTGTAGTGCAGATTTGCATTGCCCGCTTGCTTGCTTGGCCAAAAAGTGCATATGCGTTTTCTCCTGAATATATTCAGGAGAAAACGCATACGCCCTTTTGGGCCAAGTTCATCATTGTCGAAGTTGTGCCCCTCTTCCTGTGCTTTAAAGGCGATTCCAACGTACCTCTTGAAATCTGTTTCCTGCTATTCTGCCTCGCTTTCAAGTCCGCCTCGTTGCCTTCCCTCAACAGATTTTTGGACGATAGTTGTCCTTTATTACTCGGCCAGTTTGTGAATTGCTGTGCCCCTGAGCACCATTTTTCAACTCGTTTTTGGTGAGCTGACCGCAAGTCCAAAATTTTGGTTCAGGATCTATACTGATTCTCGGTGGGTGGCTGAGACTTTGGTTAATTCTTCTTCCTGCCGGGAAATTACAGTGATATGTGCCCATCCAAATGCCTAACAGCTACTCTCTCATTGGTTCTCCCTCTTCCCTTTCATCCTCTGCCAAATTGGCAACCTGTGCGAACCAGGAGGTTAAAGGGGCTGTCTCTCCAAGTTGGGAGGTTGATAATAAAGCAGATGGAAAGTCAAACCGGAGCACCAGGAGAGGGACTATTTGTTGAGTTTTAGAAACCTTTCGTATTCACAGTGTGTCCGTTCTCTAGGATTCCCGTACATGTTATATCTGTAGTAATATTCCCTTCAACCTGGAGAGTTGGGACCCATGGAATGTGTGCCATGCATTATTGCTTTAAATGGTCTGCATTTGCTCACCCAATCTCACCAATCCTCTCAGTCCCAAGTGTCCAGCCTTATGCCACATCCAACTGTCATTGTAGATAGGGTCATTTCAGGTTTCATCAGAGACCCTGAAGGAATTGTAAAGAATTTCCTGTTTTTTTGTTTTGTTTTTGAAATTCCTTTTTATAGTGGGTTTGAGCTGATTCTTGCTGCCATATTTATCCCAGTCTAGACACACTTGATTCCCTTACGGAGACATATCAATACATAGGTTTTAAGATTCTTACTAGTCAGATATATTCCTCTGCGGGAAATATGGGGTTTTGAGTCCCTTTCACTGAGGAAGGTGTAGGTCTTGTCTATTCCATAGTTGGTTTTTGGAACGGTACCTGTGCTTATATCAAACTCTGGTTTTATGCATCACCCCACCTCTCCTTCCCCCTTAAGCAGGCATAAGAGTGTTTTCTAAATGTGAGACACTGTTCTCTTTCCTAACTCAGTTCAAGTGTAGCCATGTTTACAGGATCTTCATAAGTGATATCTTATGATAAGTTTCTTTTTCTGTGTGACTTATTTCACTTAGAATCATCGTACCTGAATCCACCCATTTTGCTGCTACTGGTCTTATGACATTGATTTCATGGCTGAGGGATATTCCATCGTACGTAAGTACCACAATTTTTTGAACCATTTTTATATTTCCTGGGATATTTAAGGTGTACCCAAGTTGAGGTCCTTGTAAGCAGTGCAGCCCTAAATTTTGGGGTGGCTGTGTCTTTTTGATTTTCAATTTTCCCAAGGTATATTCCCTAGACTGGAAGTGCCCTTGGCTCTGTAGCTCTGTTGTTTACTTGTTTTAGGGAACACAATGCACTCCTCCAGAGAGGCAGTTGGCAATTTACATCCCGCCCATCAGCATAACAAGGCTCCCTGTTCTCCAGGGCCTGTCTTGCCTTTCTGGTTTTTACACATTTTGTGGATATCCCTTTTGACTGGTGGGAAGTGATACTTCTTTGTAGTGCAGATTTGCATTGCCCGCTTGCTTGCTTGGCCAAAAAGGGCGTATGCGTTTTCTCCTGAATATATTCAGGAGAAAACGCATACGCCCTTTTTGGCCAAGTGCATCATTGTCGAAGTTGTGCCCCTCTTCCTGTGCTTTAAAGGTGATTCCAACGTACCTCTTGAAATCTGTTTCCTGCTATTCTGCCTCGCTTTCAAGTCCACCTCGTTGCCTTCCCTCAACAGATTTTTGGACGATAGTTGTCCTTTATTACTCGGCCAGTTTGTGAATTGCTGTGCCCCTGAGCTCCATTTTTCAACTCGTTTTTGGTGAGCTGACCGCAAGTCCAAAATTTTGGTTCAGGATCTATACTGATTCCCAGTGGGTGGCTGAGACTTTGGTTAATTCTTCTTCCTGCCGGGAAATTACAGTGATATGTGCCCGTCCAAATGCCTAACAGCTACTCTCTCATTGGTTCTCCCTCTTCCCTTTCATCCTCTGCCAAATTGGCAACCTGTGCGAACCAGGATGTTAAAGGGGCTGTCTCTCCAAGTTGGGAGGTTGATAATAAAGCAGATGGAAAGTCAAACCGGAGCACCAGGAGAGGGACTATTCGTTGAGTTTTAGAAACCTTTCGTATTCACAGTGTGTCCGTTCTCTAGGATTCCCGTACATGTTATATCTGTAGTAATATTCCCTTCAACCTGGAGAGTTGGGACCCATGGAATGTGTGCCATGCATTATTGCTTTAAAGGGTCTGCATTTGCTCACCCAATCTCACCAATCCTCTCAGTCCCAAGTGTCCAGCCTTATGCCACATCCAGCTGTCATTGTAGATAGGGTCATTTCAGGTTTCATCAGAGACCCTGAAGGAATTGTAAAGAATTTCCCAGTTTTTTTTGTTTTGTTTTTGAAATTCCTTTTTATAGTGGGTTTGAGCTGATTCTCGCTGCCATGTTTATGCCAGTCTAGACACACTTTATTCCCTTACGGAGACATATCAATACATAGGTTTTAAGATTCTTACTAGTCAGATATATTCCTCTGCGGGAAATATGGGGTTTTGAGTCCCTTTCACTGAGGAAGGTGTAGGTCTTGTCTATTCCATAGTTGGTTTTTGGAGCGGTACCTGTGCTTATATCAAACCCTGGTTTTATGCATCACCCCACCTCTCCTTCCCCCTTAAGCAGGCATAAGAGTGTTTTCTAAATGTGAGACACTGTTCTCTTTCCTAACTCAGTTCAAGTGTAGCCATGTTTACAGGATCTTCATAAGTGATAACTTATGATAAGTTTCTTTTTCTCTGTGACTTATTTCACTTAGAATCATCGTACCTGAATCCACCAATTTTGCTGCTACTGGTCTTATGACATTGATTTCATGGCTGAGGGATATTCCATCGTACGTAAGTACCACAATTTTTTGAACCAATTTTATATTTCCTGGGATATTTAAGGTGTACCCAAGTTGAGGTCCTTGTAAGCAGTGCAGCCCTAAATTTTGGGGTGGCTCTGTCTTATTGATTTTCAGTTTTTCCCAGGTATATTCCCTAGACTGGAAGTGCCCTTGGCTCTGTAGCTCTGTTGTTTACTTGTTTTAGGGAACACAATGCACTCCTCCAGAGAGGCAGTTGGCAATTTACATCCCGCCCATCAGCATAACAAGGCTCCCTGTTCTCCAGGGCCTGTCTTGCCTTTCTGGTTTTTACACATTTTGTGGATGTCCCTTTTGACCGGTGGGAAGTGATACTTCTTTGTAGTGCAGATTTGCATTGCCCGCTTGCTTGCTTGGCCAAAAAGTGCATATGCGTTTTCTCCTGAATATATTCAGGAGAAAACGCATACGCCCTTTTGGGCCAAGTTCATCATTGTCGAAGTTGTGCCCCTCTTCCTGTGCTTTAAAGGCGATTCCAACGTACCTCTTGAAATCTGTTTCCTGCTATTCTGCCTCGCTTTCAAGTCCGCCTCGTTGCCTTCCCTCAACAGATTTTTGGACGATAGTTGTCCTTTATTACTCAGCCAGTTTGTGAATTGCTGTGCCCCTGAGCACCATTTTGCAACTCGTTTTTGGTGAGCTGACCGCAAGTCCAAAATTTTGGTTCAGGATCTATACTGATTCTCGGTGGGTGGCTGAGACTTTGGTTAATTCTTCTTCCTGCCGGGAAATTACAGTGATATGTGCCCGTCCAAATGCCTAACAGCTACTCTCTCATTGGTTCTCCCTCTTCCCTTTCATCCTCTGCCAAATTGGCAACCTGTGCGAACCAGGAGGTTAAAGGGGCTGTCTCTCCAAGTTGGGAGGTTGATAATAAAGCAGATGGAAAGTCAAACCGGAGCACCAGGAGAGGGACTATGCTTTGAGTTTTAGAAACCTTTCGTATTCACAGTGTGTCCGTTCTCTAGGATTCCCGTACATGTTATATCTGTAGTAATATTCCCTTCAACCTGGAGAGTTGGGACCCATGGAATGTGTGCCATGCATTATTGCTTTAAATGGTCTGCATTTGCTCACCCAATCTCACCAATCCTCTCAGTCCCAAGTGTCCAGCCTTATGCCACATCCAACTGTCATTGTAGATAGGGTCATTTCAGGTTTCATCAGAGACCCTGAAGGAATTGTAAAGAATTTCCTGTTTTTTTGTTTTGTTTTTGAAATTCCTTTTTATAGTGGGTTTGAGCTGATTCTTGCTGCCATATTTATCCCAGTCTAGACACACTTGATTCCCTTACGGAGACATATCAATACATAGGTTTTAAGATTCTTACTAGTCAGATATATTCCTCTGCGGGAAATATGGGGTTTTGAGTCCCTTTCACTGAGGAAGGTGTAGGTCTTGTCTATTCCATAGTTGGTTTTTGGAACGGTACCTGTGCTTATATCAAACTCTGGTTTTATGCATCACCCCACCTCTCCTTCCCCCTTAAGCAGGCATAAGAGTGTTTTCTAAATGTGAGACACTGTTCTCTTTCCTAACTCAGTTCAAGTGTAGCCATGTTTACAGGATCTTCATAAGTGATATCTTATGATAAGTTTCTTTTTCTGTGTGACTTATTTCACTTAGAATCATCGTACCTGAATCCACCCATTTTGCTGCTACTGGTCTTATGACATTGATTTCATGGCTGAGGGATATTCCATCGTACGTAAGTACCACAATTTTTTGAACCATTTTTATATTTCCTGGGATATTTAAGGTGTACCCAAGTTGAGGTCCTTGTAAGCAGTGCAGCCCTAAATTTTGGGGTGGCTGTGTCTTTTTGATTTTCAATTTTCCCAAGGTATATTCCCTAGACTGGAAGTGCCCTTGGCTCTGTAGCTCTGTTGTTTACTTGTTTTAGGGAACACAATGCACTCCTCCAGAGAGGCAGTTGGCAATTTACATCCCGCCCATCAGCATAACAAGGCTCCCTGTTCTCCAGGGCCTGTCTTGCCTTTCTGGTTTTTACACATTTTGTGGATATCCCTTTTGACCGGTGGGAAGTGATACTTCTTTGTAGTGCAGATTTGCATTGCCCGCTTGCTTGCTTGGCCAAAAAGGGCGTATGCGTTTTCTCCTGAATATATTCAGGAGAAAACACATACGCCCTTTTTGGCCAAGTGCATCATTGTCGAAGTTGTGCCCCTCTTCCTGTGCTTTAAAGGTGATTCCAACGTACCTCTTGAAATCTGTTTCCTGCTATTCTGCCACGCTTTCAAGTCCGCCTCGTTGCCTTCCCTCAACAGATTTTTGGACGATAGTTGTCCTTTATTACTCGGCCAGTTTGTGAATTGCTGTGCCCCTGAGCTCCATTTTTCAACTCGTTTTTGGTGAGCTGACCGCAAGTCCAAAATTTTGGTTCCGGATCTATACTGATTCCCGGTGGGTGGCTGAGACTTTGGTTAATTCTTCTTCCTGCCGGGAAATTACAGTGATATGTGCCCGTCCAAATGCCTAACAGCTACTCTCTCATTAGTTCTCCCTCTTCCCTTTCATCCTCTGCCAAATTGGCAACTTGTGCGAACCAGGAGGTTAAAGGAGCTGTCTCTCCAAGTTGGGAGGTTGATAATAAAGCAGATGGAAAGTCAAACTGGAGCACCAGGAGAGGGACTATTCGTTGAGTTTTAGAAACCTTTCATATTCACAGTGTGTCCGTTCTCTAGGATTGCCATACATGTTATATCTGTAGTAATATTCCCTTCAACCTGGAGAGTTGGGACCCATGGAATGTGTGCCATGAATTATTGCTTTAAAGGGTCTGCATTTGCTCACCCAATCTCACCAATCCTCTCAGTCCCAAGTGTCCAGCCTTATGCCACATCCAGCTGTCATTGTAGATAGGGTCATTTCAGGTTTCATCAGAGACCCTGAAGGAATTGTAAAGAATTTCCCAGTTTTTTTTGTTTTGTTTTTGAAATTCCTTTTTATAGTGGGTTTGAGCTGATTCTCGCTGCCATGTTTGTGCCAGTCTAGACACACTTGATTCCCTTACGGAGACATATCAATACATAGGTTTTAAGATTCTTACTAGTAAGATATATTCTTCTCCTGGAAATATGGGGTTTTGAGTCCCTTTCACTGAGGAAGGTGTAGGTCTTGTCTATTCCATAGTTGGTTTTTGGAACGGTACCTGTGCTTATATCAAACTCTGGTTTTATGCATCACCCCACCTCTCCTTCCCCCTTAAGCAGGCATAAGAGTGTTTTCTAAATGTGAGACACTGTTCTCTTTCCTAACTCAGTTCAAGTGTAGCCATGTTTACAGGATCTTCATAAGTGATAACTTATGATAAGTTTCTTTTTCTCTGTGACTTATTTCACTTAAAATCATCGTACCTGAATCCACCCATTTTGCTGCTACTGGTCTTATGACATTGATTTCATGGCTGAGGGATATTCCATCGTACGTAAGTACCACAATTTTTTGAACCAATTTTATATTTCCTGGGATATTTAAGGTGTACCCAAGTTGAGGTCCTTGTAAGCAGTGCAGCCCTAAATTTTGGGGTGGCTCTGTCTTATTGATTTTCAGTTTTTCCCAGGTATATTCCCTAGACTGGAAGTGCCCTTGGCTCTGTAGCTCTGTTGTTTACTTGTTTTAGGGAACACAATGCACTCCTCCAGAGAGGCAGTTGGCAATTTACATCCCGCCCATCAGCATAACAAGGCTCCCTGTTCTCCAGGGCCTGTCTTGCCTTTCTGGTTTTTACACATTTTGTGGATGTCCCTTTTGACCGGTGGTAAGTGATACTTCTTTGTAATGCAGATTTGCATTGCCCAATTGCTTGCTTGGCCAAAAAGGGCGTATGCGTTTTCTCCTGAATATATTCAGGAGAAAACGCATACGCCCTTTTTGGCCACGTGCATCATTGCCGAAGTTGTGCCCCTCATGCAGTGCTTTAAAAGTGATTCCAACGTACCTCTCGAAATCTGTTTCCTGCTATTCTGCTTCGTTTTCAAGTCCACCTCGTTGCCTTCCCTCAACAGATTTTTGGACGATAGTTGTCCTTTATTACTCGGCCAGTTTGTGAATTGCTGTGCCCCTGAGCTCCATTTTTCAACTCGTTTTTGGTGAGCTGACCGCAGGTCCAAAATTTTGGTTCAGGATCTATGCTGGTTCCCGGTGGGGGGCTAAGACTTTGGTTAATTCTTCTTTCTCCCGGGAAATTAGAGTGATATGTGCCCGTCCAAATGCGTAACAGCTACTCTCTCATTGGTTCTCCCTCTTCCCTTTCATCCTCTGCCAAATTGGCAACCTGTGCGAACCAGGAGGTTAAAGGGGCTTTCTCTCCAAGTTGGGAGGTTGATAGTAAAGCAGGTGGAAAGTCAAACCGGAATACCAGGAGAGGGACTATTCGTTGAGTTTTAGAAACCTTTTGTATTCACAGTGTGTCCGTTCTCTAGGTTTCCCGTACATGTTATAACTGTAGTAATATTCCCTTCAACCTGGAGAGTTGGGACCCATGGAATGGGTGCCATGCATTAATGCTTTAAAGGTTCTGCATTTGTTCACCTAATCTCACCAATCCTCTCAGTCCAAGTGTCCCGCCTTATGCCACATCCAGCTGTCGTTGTAGATAGGGTCAGTCCAGGTTTCATCAGAGACTCTGAATGAATTGTAAAGAATTTCCCAGTTTTTTGTTTTGTTTTTGAAATTCCTTTTTATAGTGGGTTTGAGCTGATTCTCACTGCCATGTTTATGCCAGTCTAGACACACTTGGTTCCCTTATGGAGACATATCAATACATAGGTTTTAAGATTCTTACTAGTCAGATATATTCCTCTGCGGGAAATATGGGGTTTTGAGTCCCTTTCACTGAGGAAGGTGTAGGTCTTGCTTATTCCATAGTTGGTTTTTGGAACGGTACCTCTGCTTATATCAAACTCTGGTTTTATGCATCACCCCACCTCTCCTTCCCCCTTAAGCAGGCATAAGAGTGTTTTCTAAATGTGAGACACTGTTCTCTTTCCTAACTCAGTTCAAGTGTAGCCATGTTTACAGGATCTTCATAAGTGATATCTTATGATTAGTTTCTTTTTCTCTGTGACTTATTTCACTTAGAATCATCGTACCTGAATCCACCCATTTTGCTGCTACTGGTCTTATGACATTGATTTCATGGCTGAGGGATATTCCATCGTATGTAAGTACCAAAATTTTTTGAACCATTTTTATATTTCCTGGGATATTTAAGGTGTACCCAAGTTGAGGTCCTTGTAAGCAGTGCAGCCCTAAATTTTGGGGTGGCTGTGTCTTTTTGATTTTCAGTTTTCCCAAGGTATATTCCCTAGACTGGAAGTGCCCTTGGCTCTGTAGCTCTGTTGTTTACTTGTTTTAGGGAACACAATGCACTCCTCCAGAGAGGCAGTTGGCAATTTACATCCCGCCCATCAGCATAACAAGGCTCCCTGTTCTCCAGTGCCTGTCTTGCCTTTCTGGTTTTTACACATTTTGTGGATGTCCCTTTTGACCGGTGGTAAGTGATACTTCTTTGTAATGCAGATTTGCATTGCCCAATTGCTTGCTTGGCCAAAAAGGGCGTATGCGTTTTCTCCTGAATATATTCAGGAGAAAACGCATACGCCCTTTTTGGCCACGTGCATCATTGCCGAAGTTGTGCCCCTCATGCAGTGCTTTAAAGGTGATTCCAACGTACCTCTTGAAATCTGTTTCCTGCTATTCTGCTTCGCTTTCAAGTCCACCTCGTTGCCTTCCCTCAACAGATTTTTGGACGATAGTTGTCCTTTATTACTCGGCCAGTTTGTGAATTGCTGTGCCCCTGAGCTCCATTTTTCAACTCGTTTTAGGTGAGCTGACCGCAAGTCCAAAATTTTGGTTCAGGACCTATACTGGTTCCCGGTGGGGGGCTGAGACTTTGGTTAATTCTTCTTCCTGCTGGGAAATTACAGTGATATGTGCCCGGCCAAATGCCTAACAGCTACTCTCTCATTGGTTCTCCCTCTTCCCTTTCATCCTCTGCCAAATTGGCAACCTGTGCGAACCAGGAGGTTAAAGGGTCTGTCTCTCCAAGTTGGGAGGTTGATAGTAAAGCAGATGGAAAGTCAAACCGGAGCACCAGGAGAGGGACTATTCGTTGAGTTTTAGAAACCTTTCGTATTCACAGTGTGTCCGTTCTCTAGGTTTCCTGTACATGTTATAACTGTAGTAATATTCCCTTCAACCTGGAGACTTGGGACCCATGGAATGTGTGCCATGCATTATTGCTTTAAATGGTCTGCATTTGTTCACCCAATCTCACAAATCCTCTCAGTCCAAAGTGTCCAGCCTTATGCCACATCCAGCTGTCGTTGTAGATAGGGTCATTCCAGGTTTCATCAGAGACCCTGAAGGAATTGTAAAGAATTTCCCAGCTTTTTTGTTTTGTTTTTGAAATTCCTTTTTATAGTGGGTTTGAGCTGATTCTCGCTGCCATGTTTATGCCATTCTAGACACACTTGATTCCCTTACGGAGACATATCAATACATAGGTTTTAAGATTCTTACTAGTCAGATATATTCCTCTGCGGGAAATATGGGGTTTTGAGTCCCTTTCACTGAGGAAGGTGTAGGTCTTGTCTATTCCATAGTTGGTTTTTGGAACGGTACCTGTGCTTATATCAAACTCTGGTTTTATGCATCACCCCACCTCTCCTTCCCCCTTAAGCAGGCATAAGAGTGTTTTCTAAATGTGAGACACTGTTCTCTTTCCTAACTCAGTTCAAGTGTAGTCATGTTTACAGGATCTTCATAAGTGATATCTTATGATAAGTTTCTTTTTCTGTGTGACTTATTTCACTTAGAATCATCGTACCTGAATCCACCCATTTTGCTGCTACTGGTCTTATGACATTGATTTCATGGCTGAGGGATATTCCATCGTACGTAAGTACCACAATTTTTTGAACCATTTTTATATTTCCTGGGATATTTAAGGTGTACCAAAGTTGAGGTCCTTGTAAGCAGTGCAGCCCTAAATTTTCGGGTGGCTCTGTCTTATTGATTTTCAGATTTCCCAAGGTATATTCCCTAGACTGGAAGTGCCCTTGGCTCTGTAGCTCTGTTCTTTACTTGTTTTAGGGAACACAATGCACTCCTCCAGAGAGGCAGTTGGCAATTTACATCCCACCCATCAGCATAACAAGGCTGCCTCTTCTCCAGGGCCTGTCTTGCCTTTCTGGTTTTTACACATTTTGTGGATGTCCCTTTTGACCGGTGGGAAGTGATACTTCTTTGTAGTGCAGATTTGCATTGCAGGCTTGCTTGCTTGGCCAAGAAGGGCGTATGAGTTTTCTCCTGTATATATTCAGGAGAAAACACATACGCCCTTTTTGGCAAGTGCATCATTTTCGAAGTTGTGCCCCTCTTCCTGTGCTTTAAAGGCGATTCCAACGTACCTCTTGAAATCTGTTTCCTGCTATTCTGCCTCGCTTTCAAGTCCGCCTCGTTGCCTTCCCTCAACAGATTTTTGGACGATAGTTGTCCTTTATTACTCGGCCAGTTTGTGAATTGCTGTGCCCCTGAGCTCCATTTATCAACTTGTTTTTTGTGAGCTGACCGCAAGTCCAAAATTTTGCTTCAGGACCTATACTGGTTCCTGGTGGGTGGCTGAGACTTTGGTTAATTCTTCTTTCTGCCGGGAAATTACAGTGATATGTGCCCGTCCAAATGCCTAACAGCTACTCTCTCATTGGTTCTCCCTCTTCCCTTTCATCCTCTGCCAAATTGGCAACCTGTGCGAACCAGGAGGTTAAAGGGGCTGTCTCTCCAAGTTAGGAGGTTGATAGTAAATCAGATGGAAAGTCAAACTGGAGCACCAGGAGAGGGTCTATTCGTTGAGTTTTAGAAACCTTTCGTATTCACAGTGTGTCCGTTCTCTAGGTTTCCCGTACATGTTATAGCTTTAGTAATATTCCCTTCAACCTGGAGAGTTGGGACCCATGGAATGGGTGCCAGGCATTTGTGCTTTAAAGGGTCTGCATTTGCTCACCCAATCTCACCAATCATCTCAGTCCCAAGTGTCCCTCCTTATGCCACATCCAGCTGTCGTTGTAGATACGGTCATTCCCGGTTTCATCAGAGACCCTGAAGGAATTGTAAAGAATTTCCCAGTTTTTTTGTTTTGTTTTTGAAATTCCTTTTTATAGTGGGTTTGAGCTGATTCTCGCTGCCATGTTTATGCCAGTCTAGACACACTTGATTCCCTTACGGAGACATATCAATACATAGGTTTTAAGATTCTTACTAGTCAGATATATTCCTCTGCGGGAAATATGGGGTTTTGAGTCCCTTTCACTGAGGAAGGTGTAGGTCTTCTCTATTCCATAGTTGGTTTTTGGAACGGTACCTGTGCTTATATCAAACTCTGGTTTTATGCATCACCCCACCTCTCCTTCCCCCTTAAGCAGGCATAAGAGTGTTTTCTAAATGTGAGACACTCTTCTCTTTCCTAACTCAGTTCAATTGTAGCCATGTTTACAGGATCTTCATAAGTGATATCTTATGATATGTTTCTTTTTCTCAGTGACTTATTTCCTTAGAATCATCGAACCTGAATCCACCCATTTTGCTGCTACTGGTCTTATGACATTGATTTCATGGCTGAGGGATATTCCATCGTACGTAAGTACCACAATTTTTTGAACCATTTTTATATTTCCTGGGATATTTAAGGTGTACCCAAGTTGAGGTCCTTGTAAGCAGTGCAGCCCTAAATTTTGGGGTGGCTCTGTCTTATTGATTTTCAGTTTTCCCAAGGTATATTCCCTAGTCTGGAAGTGCCCTTGGCTCTGTAGCTCTGTTGTTTACTTGTTTTAGGGAACACAATACACTCCTTCAGGGAGGCAGTTGGCAATTTACATCCCGCCCATCAGCATAACAAGGCTCCCTGTTCTCCAGGGCCTGTCTTGCCTTTCTTGTTCTTACACATTTTGTGGATGTCCCTTTTGACCGGTGGGAAGTGATACTTCTTTGTAGTGCAGATTTGCATTACCCGCTTGCTTGCTTGGCCAAAAAGGGCGTATGCGTTTTCTCCTGAATATATTCAGGAGAAAACGCATACGCCCTTTTTGGCCAAGTGCGTCATTGTCGAAGTTGTGCCCCTCTTCCTGTGCTTTAAAGGCGATTCCAACGTACCTCTTGAAATCTGTTTCCTGCTATTCTGCCTCACTTTCAAGTCCGCCTCGTTGCCTTCCCTCAACAGATTTTTGGACGATATTTGTCCTTTATTACTCGCCCAGTTTGTGAATTGCTGTGCCCCTGAGCTCCATTTTTCAACTCGTTTTTGGTGAGCTGACCGCAAGTCCAAAATTTTGGTTCAGGACCTATACTGGTTCCCGGTGGGTGGCTGAGAATTTGGTTAATTCTTCTTCCTGCCGGGAAATTACAGTGATATGTGCCCGTCCAAATGCCTAACAGCTACTCTCTCATTGGTTCTCCCTCTTCCCTTTCATCCTCTGCCAAATTGGCAACCTGTGCGAACCAAGAGGTTAAAGGGGCTGTCTCTCCAAGTTGGGAGGTTGATAGTAAAGCAGCCGGAAAGTCAAACCGGAGCACCAGGAGAGGGTTTATTCTTTGAGTTTTAGAAACCTTTCGTATTCACAGTGTGTCCGTTCTCTAGGTTTCCCGCACATGTTATAGCTGTAGTAATATTCCCTTCAACCTGGAGAGTTCGGACCCATGGAATGGGTGCCATGCATTATTGCTTTAAAGGGTCTGCATTTGCTCACCCAATCTCACCAATCGTCTCAGTCCCAAGTGTCCCTCCTTATGCCACATCCAGCTGTCGTTGTAGATAGGGTCATTCCAGCTTTCATCAGAGACCCTGAAGGAATTGTAAAGAATTTCCCAGTTTTTTTGTTTTGTTTTTGAAATTCCTTTTTATAGTGGGTTTGAGCTGATTCTCGCTGCCATGTTTATGCGAGTCTAGACACACTTGATTCCCTTACGGAGACATATCAATACATAGGTTTTAAGATTCTTACTAGTCAGATATTTTCCTCTGCGGGAAATATGGGGTTTTGAGTCCCTTTCACTGAGGACGGTGTAGGTCTTGTCTATTCCATAGTTGGTTTTTGGAACGGTACCTGTGCGTATATCAAACTCTGGTTTTATGCATCACCCCACCTCTCCTTCCCCCTTAAGCAGGTATAAGAGTGTTTTCTAAATGTGAGACACTGTTCTCTTTCCTAACTCAGTTCAAGTGTAGCCTTGTTTACAGGATCTTCATAAGTGATATCTTATGATAAGTTTCCTTTTCTGTGTGACTTATTTCACTTAGAATCATCGTACCTGAATCCACCCATTTTGCTGCTACTGGTCTTATGACATTGATTTCATGGCTGAGGGATATTCCATCGTACGTAAGTACCACAATTTTTTGAACCATGTTTATATTTTCTGGGATACTTAAGGTGTATCCAAGTTGAGGTCCTTGTATGCAGTGCAGCCCTAAATTTTGGGGTGGCTCTGTCTTATTGATTTTCAGTTTTCCCAAGGTATATTCCCTAGACTGGTAGTGCCCTTGGCTCTGTAGCTCTGTTCTTTACTTGTTTTAGGGAACAGAATGCACTCCTCCAGAGAGGCAGTTGGCAATTTACATCCCGCCCATCAGCATAACAAGGCTCCCTGTTCTCCAGGGCCTGTCTTGCCTTTCTTGTTCTTACACATTTTGTGGATGTCCCTTTTGACCGGTGGGAAGTGATACTTCTTTGTAGTGCAGATTTGCATTGCCCGCTTGCTTGCTTGGCCAAAAAGGGCGTATGCGTTTTCTCCTGAATATATTCAGGAGAAAACGCATACGCCCTTTTTGGCCAAGTGCATCATTGTCGAAGTTGTGCCCCTCTTCCTGTGCTTTAAAGGCGATTCCAACGTACCTCTTGAAATCTGTTTCCTGCTATTCTGCCTCGCTTTCAAGTCCGCCTCGTTGCCTTCCCTCAACAGATTTTTGGACGATAGTTGTCCTTTATTACTCGGCCAGTTTGTGAATTGCTGTGCCCCTGAGCTCCATTTTTCAACTCGATTTTGGTGAGCTGACCGCAAGTCCAAAATTTTGGTTGAGGACCTATACTGGTTTCCGGTGGGTGGCTGAGAATTTGGTTAATTCTTCTTCCTGCCAAGAAATTACAGTGATATGTGCCCGTCCAAATGCCTAACAGCTACTCTCTCATTGGTTCTCCCTCTTCCCTTTCATCCTCTGCCAAATTGGCAACCTGTGCGAACCAAGAGGTTAAAGGGGCTGTCTCTCCAAGTTGGGAGGTTGATAGTAAAGCAGACGGAAAGTCAAACCGGAGCACCAGGAGAGGGACTATGCGTTGAGTTTTAGAAACCTTTCGTATTCACAGTGTGTCCGTTCCCTAGGTTTCCCGCACATGTTATAGCTGTAGTAATATTCCCTTCAACCTGGAGAGTTCGGACCCATGGAATGGGTGTCATGCATTATTGCTTTAAAGGGTCTGCATTTGCTCACCCAATCTCACCAATCATCTCAGTCCCAAGTGTCCCTCCTTATGCCACATCCAGCTGTCGTTGTAGATAGGGTCATTCCAGCTTTCATCAGAGACCCTGAAGGAATTGTAAAGAATTTCCCAGTTTTTTTGTTTTGTTTTTGAAATTCCTTTTTATAGTGGGTTTGAGCTGATTCTCGCTGCCATGTTTATGCCAGTCTAGACACACTTGATTCCCTTACAGAGACATATCAATACATAGGTTTTAAGTTTCTTACTAGTCAGATACTTTCCTCTGCGGGAAATATGGGGTTTTGAGTCCCTTTCACTGAGGACGGTGTAGGTCTTGTCTATTCCATAGTTGGTTTTTGGAACGGTACCTGTGCGTATATCAAACTCTGGTTTTATGCATCACCCCACCTCTCCTTCCCCCTTAAGCAGGTATAAGAGTTTTTTCTAAATGTGAGACACTGTTCTCTTTCCTAACTCAGTTCAAGTGTAGCCATGTTTACAGGATCTTCATAAGTGATATCTTATGATAAGTTTCTTTTTCTGTGTGACTTATTTCACTTAGAATCATCTTACCTGAATCCACCCATTTTGCTGCTACTGGTATTATGACATTGATTTCATGGCTGAAAGATATTCCATCGTACGTAAGTACCACAATTTTTTGAACCATGTTTATATTTTCTGGGATACTTAAGGTGTATCCAAGTTGAGGTCCTTGTATGCAGTGCAGCCCTAAATTTTGGGGTGGCTCTGTCTTATTGATTTTCAGTTTTCCCAAGGTATATTCCCTAGACTGGCAGTGCCCTTGGCTCTGTAGCTCTGTTCTTTACTTGTTTTAGGGAACAGAATGCACTCCTCCAGAGAGGCAGTTGGCAATTTACATCCCGCCCATCAGCATAACAAGGCTCCCTGTTCTCCAGGGCCTGTCTTGCCTTTCTTGTTCTTACACATTTTGTGGATGTCCCTTTTGACCGGTGGGAAGTGATACTTCTTTGTAGTGCAGATTTGCATTGCCCGCTTGCTTGCTTGGCCAAAAAGGGCGTATGCGTTTTCTCCTGAATATATTCAGGAGAAAACGCATACGCCCTTTTTGGCCAAGTGCATCATTGTAGAAGTTGTGCCCCTCTTCCTGTGCTTTAAAGGCGATTCCAACGTACCTCTTGAAATCTGTTTCCTGCTATTCTGCCTCGCTTTCAAGTCCGCCTCGTTGCCTTCCCTCAACAGATTTTTGGACGATAGTTGTCCTTTATTACTCGGCCAGTTTGTGAATTGCTGTGCCCCTGAGCTCCATTTTTCAACTCGTTTTTGGTGAGCTGACCGCAAGTCCAAAATTTTGGTTCAGGAACTATACTGGTTCCCGGTGGGTGGCTGAGAATTTGGTTAATTCTTCTTCCTGCCGGGAAATTACAGTGATATGTGCCCGTCCAAATGCCTAACAGCTACTCTCTCATTGGTTCTCCCTCTTCCCTTTCATCCTCTGCCAAATTGGCAACCTGTGCGAACCAAGAGGTTAAAGGGGCTGTCTCTCCAAGTTGGGAGGTTGATAGTAAAGCAGACGGAAAGTCAAATCGGAGCACCAGGAGAGGGAATATTCGTTGAGTTTTAGAAACCTTCCGTATTCACAGTGTGTCCGTTCTCTAGGTTTCCCGCACATGTTACAGCTGCAGTAATATTCCCTTCAACCTGGAGAGTTCGGACCCATGGAATGGGTGCCATGCATTATTGCTTTAAAGGGTCTGCATTTGCTCACCCAATCTCACCAATCGTCTCAGTCCCAAGTGTCCCTCCTTATGCCACATCCAGCTGTCGTTGTAGATAGGGTCATTCCAGCTTTCATCAGAGACCCTGAAGGAATTGTAAAGAATTTCCCAGTTTTTTTGTTTTGTTTTTGAAATTCCTTTTTATAGTGGGTTTGAGCTGATTCTCTCTGCCATGTTTATGCCAGTCTAGACACACTTGATTCCCTTACGGAGACATATCAATACATAGGTTTTAAGATTCTTTCTAGTCAGATATATTCCTCTGCGGGAAATATGGGGTTTTGAGTCCCTTTCACTGAGGAAGGTGTAGGTCTTGTCTATTCCATAGTTGGTTTTTGGAACGGTACCTGTGCTTATATCAAACTCTGGGTTTATGCATCACCCCACCTCTCCTTCCCCCTTAAGCAGGCATAAGAGTGTTTTCTAAATGTGAGACACTGTTCTCTTTCCTAACTCAGTTCAAGTGTAGCCATGTTTACAGGATCTTCATAAGTGATATCTTATGATAAGTTTCTTTTTCTGTGTGACTTATTTCACTTAGAATCATCGTACCTGAATCCACCCATTTTGCTGCTACTGGTCTTATGACATTGATTTCATGGCTGAGGGATATTCCATCGTACGTAAGTACCACAATTTTTTGAACCATGTTTATATTTTCTGGGATACTTAAGGTGTATCCAAGTTGAGGTCCTTGTATGCAGTGCAGCCCTAAATTTTGGGGTGGATCTGTCTTATTGATTTTCAGTTTTCCCAAGGTATATTCCCTAGACTGGTAGTGCCCTTGGCTCTGTAGCTCTGTTCTTTACTTGTTTTAGGGAACAGAATGCACTCCTCCAGAGAGGCAGTTGGCAATTTACATCCCGCCCATCAGCATAACAAGGCTCCCTGTTCTCCAGGGCCTGTCTTGCCTTTCTTGTTCTTACACATTTTGTGGATGTCCCTTTTGACCGGTGGGAAGTGATACTTCTTTGTAGTGCAGATTTGCATTGCCCGCTTGCTTGCTTGGCCAAAAAGGGCGTATGCGTTTTCTCCTGAATATATTCAGGAGAAAACGCATACGCCCTTTATGGCCAAGTGCATCATTGTCGAAATTGTGCCCCTCTTCCTGTGCTTTAAAGGCGATTCCAACGTACCTCTTGAAATCTGTTTCCTGCTATTCTGCCTCGCTTTCAAGTCCGCCTCGTTGCCTTCCCTCAACAGATTTTTGGACGATAGTTGTCCTTTATTACTCGGCCAGTTTGTGAATTGCTGTGTCCCTGAGCTCCATTTTTCAACTTGTTTTTGGTGAGCTGACCGCAAGTCCAAAATTTTGGTTCAGGACCTATACTGGTTCCCGGTGGGTGGCTGAGAATTTGGTTAATTCTTCTTCCTGCCGGGAAATTACAGTGATATGTGCCCGTCCAAATGCCTAACAGCTACTCTCTCATTGGTTCTCCCTCTTCCCTTTCATCCTCTGCCAAATTGGCAACCTGTGCGAACCAAGAGGTTAAAGGGGCTGTCTCTCCAAGTTGGGAGTTTGATAGTAAAGCAGACGGAAAGTCAAACCGGAGCACCAGGAGAGGGACTATTCGTTGAGTTTTAGAAACCTTCCGTATTCACAGTGTGTCCGTTCTCTAGGTTTCCCGCACATGTTATAGCTGTAGTAATATTCCCTTCAACCTGGAGAGTTCGGACCCATGGAATGGGTGCCATGCATTATTGCTTTAAAGGGTCTGCATTTGCTCGCCAAATCTCACCAATCGTCTCAGTCCCAAGTGTCCCTCCTTATGCCACATCAAGCTGTCGTTGTAGATAGGGTCATTCCAGCTTTCATCAGAGACCCTGAAGGAATTGTAAAGAATTTCCCAGTTTTTTTCTTTTGTTTTTGAAATTCCTTTTTATAGTGGGTTTGAGCTGATTCTCGCTGCCATGTTTATGCCAGTCTAGACACACTTGATTCCCTTACGGAGACATATCAATACATAGGTTTTAAGATTCTTACTAGTCAGATATTTTCCTCTGCGGGAAATATGGGGTTTTGAGTCCCTTTCACTGAGGACGGTGTAGGTCTTGTCTATTCCATAGTTGGTTTTTGGAATGGTACCTGTGCTTATATCAAACTCTGGTTTTATGCATCACCCCACCTCTCCTTCCCCCCTTAAGCAGGTATAAGAGTGTTTTCTAAATGTGAGACACTGTCCTCTCTCCTAACTCAGTTCAAGTGTAGCCATGTTTACAGGATCTTCATAAGTGATATCTTATGATAAGTTTCTTTTTCTGTGTGACTTATTTCACTTAGAATCATCGTACCTGAATCCACCCATTTTGCTGCTACTGGTCTTATGACATTGATTTCATGGCTGAGGGATATTCCATCGTACGTAAGTACTACAATTTTTTGACCCATGTTTATATTTTCTGGGATACTTAAGGTGTATCCAAGTTGAGGTCCTTGTATTCAGTGCAGCCCTAAATTTTGGGGTGGCTCTGTCTTATTGATTTTCAGTTTTCCCAAGGTATATTCCCTAGACTGGTAGTGCCCTTGGCTCTGTAGCTCTGTTCTTTACTTCTTTTAGGGAACAGAATGCACTCCTCCGCAGAGGCAGTTGGCAATTTACATCCCGCCCATCAGCATAACAAGGCTCCCTGTTCTCCAGGGCCTGTCTTGCCTTTCTTGTTCTTACACATTTTGTGGATGTCCCTTTTGACCGGTGGGAAGTGATACTTCTTTGTAGTGCAGATTTGCATTGCCCGCTTGCTTGCTTGGCCAAAAAGGGCGTATGCGTTTTCTCCTGAATATATTCAGGAGAAAATGCATACGCCCTTTTTGGCCAAGTGCATCATTGTCGAAGTTGTGCCCCTCTTCCTGTGCTTTAAAGGCGATTCCAACGTACCTCTTGAAATCTGTTTCCTGCTATTCTGCCTCGCTTTCAAGTCCGCCTCGTTGCCTTCCCTCAACAGATTTTTGGACGATAGTTGTCCTTTATTACTCGGCCAGTTTGTGAATTGCTGTGCCCCTGAGCTCCATTTTTCAACTCGTTTTTGGTGAGCTGACCGCAAGTCCAAAATTTTGGTTCAGGACCTATACTGGTTTCGGGTGGGTGGCTGAGAATTTGGTTAATTCTTCTTCCTGCCGGGAAATTACAGTGATATGTGCCCGTCCAAATGCCTAACAGCTACTCTCTCATTGGTTCTCCCTCTTCCCTTTCATCCTCTGCCAAATTGGCAACCTGTGCGAACCAAGAGGTTAAAGGGGCTGTCTCTCCAAGTTGGGAGGTTGATAGTAAAGCAGACGGAAAGTCAAACCGGAGCACCAGGAGAGGGACTATGCGTTGAGTTTTAGAAACCTTCCGTATTCACAGTGTGTCCCTTCTCTAGGTTTCCCGCACATGTTATAGCTGTAGTAATATTCCCTTCAACCTGGAGAGTTCGGACCCTTGGAATGGGTGCCATGCATTATTGCTTTAAAGGGTCTGCATTTGCTCGCCAAATCTCACCAATCGTCTCAGTCCCAAGTGTCCCTCCTTATGCCACATCCAGCTGTCGTTGTAGATAGGGTCATTCCAGCTTTCATCAGAGACCCTGAAGGAATTGTAAAGAATTTCCCAGTTTTTTTGTTTTGTTTTTGAAATTCCTTTTTATAGTGGGTTTGACCTGATTCTCGCTGCCATGTTTATGCCAGTCTAGACACACTTGATTCCCTTACGGAGACATATCAATACATAGGTGTTAAGATTCTTACTAGTCAGATATTTTCCTCTGCGGGAAATATGGGATTTTGAGTCCCTTTCACTGAGGACGGTGTAGGTCTTGTCTATTCCATTGTTGGTTTTTGGAACGGTACCTGTGCTTATATCAAACTCTGGTTTTATGCATCACCCCACCTCTCCTTCCCCCTTAAGCAGGTATAAGAGTGTTTTCTAAATGTGAGACACTGTTCTCTTTCCTAACTCAGTTCAAGTGTAGCCATGTTTACAGGATCTTCATAAGTGATATCTTATGATAAGTTTCTTTTTCTGTGTGACTTATTTCACTAGGAATCATCGTACCTGAATCCACCCATTTTGCTGCTACTGGTCTTATGACATTGATTTCATGGCTGAGGGATATTCCATCGTACGTAAGTACCACAATTTTTTGAACCATGTTTATATTTTCTGGGATACTTAAGGTGTATCCAAGTTGAGGTCCTTGTATTCAGTGCAGCCCTAAATTTTGGGGTGGCTCTGTCTTATTGATTTTCAGTTTTCCCAAGGTATATTCCCTAGACTGGTAGTGCCCTTGGCTCTGTAGCTCTGTTCTTTACTTGTTTTAGGGAACAGAATGCACTCCTCCAGAGAGGCAGTTGGCAATTTACATCCCGCCCATCAGCATAACAAGGCTCCCTGTTCTCCAGGGCCTGTCTTGCCTTTCTTGTTCTTACACATTTTGTGGATGTCCCTTTTGACCGGTGGGAAGTGATACTTCTTTGTAGTGCAGATTTGCATTGCCCGCTTGCTTGCTTGGCCATAAAGGGCGTATGCGTTTTCTCCTGAATATATTCAGGAGAAAATGCATACGCCCTTTATGGCCAAGTGCATCATTGTCGAAGTTGTGCCCCTCTTCCTGTGCTTTAAAGGCGATTCCAATGTACCTCTTGAAATCTGTTTCCTGCTATTCTGCCTCGCTTTCAAGTCCGCCTCGTTGCCTTCCCTCAACAGATTTTTGGACGATAGTTGTCCTTTATTACTCGGCCAGTTTGTGAATTGCTGTGCCCCTGAGCTCCATTTTTCAACTCGTTTTTGGTGAGCTGACCGCAAGTCCAAAATTTTGGTTCAGGACCTATACTGGTTCCCGGTGGGTGGCTGAGAATTTGGTTAATTCTTCTTCCTGCCGGGAAATTACAGTGATATGTGCCCGTCCAAATGCCTAACAGCTACTCTCTCATTGGTTCTCCCTCTTCCCTTTCATCCTCTGCCAAATTGGCAACCTGTGCGAACCAAGAGGTTAAAGGTGCTGTCTCTCCAAGTTGGGAGGTTGATAGTAAAGCAGACGGAAAGTCAAACCGGAGCACCAGGAGAGGGACTATTCGTTGAGTTTTAGAAACCTTTTGTATTCACAGTGTGTCCGTTCTCTAGGTTTCCCGCACATGTTATAGCTGTAGTAATATTCCCTTCAACCTGGAGAGTTCGGACCCATGGAATGGGTGCCATGCATTATTGCTTTAAAGGGTCTGCATTTGCTCACCCAATCTCACCAATCGTCTCAGTCCCAAGTGTCCCTCCTTATGCCACATCCAGCTGTCGTTGTAGATAGGGTCATTCCAGCTTTCATCAGAGACCCTGAAGGAATTGTAAAGAATTTCCCAGTTTTTTTGTTTTGTTTTTGAAATTCCTTTTTATAGTGGGTTTGAGCTGATTCTCGCTGCCATGTTTATGCCAGTCTAGACACACTTGATTCCCTTATGGAGACATATCAATACATAGGTTTTAAGATTCTTACTAGTCAGATATTTTCCTCTGCGGGAAATATGGGGTTTTGAGTCCCTTTCACTGAGGACGGTGTAGGTCTTGTCTATTCCATAGTTGGTTTTTGGAACGGTCCCTGTGCTTATATCAAACTCTGGTTTTATGCATCACCCCACCTCTCCTTCCCCCTTAAGCAGGTATAAGAGTGTTTTCTAAATGTGAGACACTGTCCTCTTTCCTAACTCAGTTCAAGTGTAGCCATGTTTACAGGATCTTCATAAGTGATATCTTATGATAAGTTTCTTTTTCTGTGTGACTTATTTCACTTAGAATGATCGTACATGAATCCACCATTTTGCTGCTACTGGTCTTATGACATTGATTTCATGGCTGAGGGATATTCCATCGTACGTAAGTACCACAATTTTTTGAACCATGTTTATATTTTCTGGGATACTTAAGGTGTATCCAAGTTGAGGTCCTTGTATGCAGTGCAGCCCTAAATTTTGGGGTGGCTCTGTCTTATTGATTTTCAGTTTTCCCAAGGTATATTCCCTAGACTGGTAGTGCCCTTGTCTCTGTAGCTCTGTTCTTTACTTGTTTTAGGGAACAGAATGCACTCCTCCAGAGAGGCAGTTGGCAATTTACATCCCGCCCATCAGCATAACAAGGCTCCCTGTTCTCCAGGGCCTGTCTTGCCTTTCTTGTTCTTACACATTTTGTGGATGTCCCTTTTGACCGGTGGGAAGTGATACTTCTTTGTAGTGCAGATTTGCATTGCCCGCTTGCTTGCTTGGCCAAAAAGGGCGTATGCGTTTTCTCCTGAATATATTCAGGAGAAAACGCATACGCACTTTTTGGCCAAGTGCATCATTGTTGAAGTTGTGCCCCTCTTCCTGTGCTTTAAAGGCGATTCCAACGTACCTCTTGAAATCTGTTTCCTGCTATTCTGCCTCGCTTTCAAGTCCGCCTCGTTGCCTTCCCTCAACAGATTTTTGGACGATAGTTGTCCTTTATTACTCGGCCAGTTTGTGAATTGCTGTGCCCCTGAGCTCCATTTTTCAACTCGTTTTTGGTGAGCTGACCGCAAGTCCAAAATTTTGGTTCAGGACCTATACTGGTTCCCGGTGGGTGGCTGAGAATTTGGTTAATTCTTCTTCCTGCCGGGAAATTACAGTGATATGTGCCCGTCCAAATGCCTAACAGCTACTCTCTCATTGGTTCTCCCTCTTCCCTTTCATCCTCTGCCAAATTGGCAACCTGTGTGAACCAAGAGGTTAAAGGGGCTGTCTCTCCAAGTTGGGAGGTTGATAGTAAAGCAGACGGAAAGTCAAACTGGAGCACCAGGAGAGGGACTATTCGTTGAGTTTTAGAAACCTTCCGTATTCACAGTGTGTCCGTTCTCTAGGTTTCCCGCACATGTTATAGCTGTAGTAATATTCCCTTCAACCTGGAGAGTTCGGACCCATGGAATGGGTGCCATGCATTATTGCTTTAAAGGGTCTGCATTTGCTCGCCAAATCTCACCAATGGTCACAGTCCCAAGTGTCCCTCCTTATGCCACATCCAGCTGTCGTTGTAGATAGGGTCATTCCAGCTTTCATCAGAGACCCTGAAGGAATTGTAAAGAATTTCCCAGTTTTTTTGTTTTGTTTTTGAAATTCCTTTTTATAGTGGGTTTGAGCTGATTCTCGCTGCCATGTTTATGCCAGTCTAGACACACTTGATTCCCTTACGGAGACATATCAATACATAGGTGTTAAGATTCTTACTAGTCAGATATTTTCCTCTGCGGGAAATATGGGATTTTGAGTCCCTTTCACTGAGGACGGTGTAGGTCTTGTCTATTCCATTGTTGGTTTTTGGAACGGTACCTGTGCTTATATCAAACTCTGGTTTTATGCATCACCCCACCTCTCCTTCCCCCTTAAGCAGGTATAAGAGTGTTTTCTAAATGTGAGACACTGTTCTCTTTCCTAACTCAGTTCAAGTGTAGCCATGTTTACAGGATCTTCATAAGTGATATCTTATGATAAGTTTCTTTTTCTGTGTGACTTATTTCACTAGGAATCATCGTACCTGAATCCACCCATTTTGCTGCTACTGGTCTTATGACATTGATTTCATGGCTGAGGGATATTCCATCGTACGTAAGTACCACAATTTTTTGAACCATGTTTATATTTTCTGGGATACTTAAGGTGTATCCAAGTTGAGGTCCTTGTATTCAGTGCAGCCCTAAATTTTGGGGTGGCTCTGTCTTATTGATTTTCAGTTTTCCCAAGGTATATTCCCTAGACTGGTAGTGCCCTTGGCTCTGTAGCTCTGTTCTTTACTTGTTTTAGGGAACAGAATGCACTCCTCCAGAGAGGCAGTTGGCAATTTACATCCCGCCCATCAGCATAACAAGGCTCCCTGTTCTCCAGGGCCTGTCTTGCCTTTCTTGTTCTTACACATTTTGTGGATGTCCCTTTTGACCGGTGGGAAGTGATACTTCTTTGTAGTGCAGATTTGCATTGCCCGCTTGCTTGCTTGGCCATAAAGGGCGTATGCGTTTTCTCCTGAATATATTCAGGAGAAAATGCATACGCCCTTTATGGCCAAGTGCATCATTGTCGAAGTTGTGCCCCTCTTCCTGTGCTTTAAAGGCGATTCCAATGTACCTCTTGAAATCTGTTTCCTGCTATTCTGCCTCGCTTTCAAGTCCGCCTCGTTGCCTTCCCTCAACAGATTTTTGGACGATAGTTGTCCTTTATTACTCGGCCAGTTTGTGAATTGCTGTGCCCCTGAGCTCCATTTTTCAACTCGTTTTTGGTGAGCTGACCGCAAGTCCAAAATTTTGGTTCAGGACCTATACTGGTTCCCGGTGGGTGGCTGAGAATTTGGTTAATTCTTCTTCCTGCCGGGAAATTACAGTGATATGTGCCCGTCCAAATGCCTAACAGCTACTCTCTCATTGGTTCTCCCTCTTCCCTTTCATCCTCTGCCAAATTGGCAACCTGTGCGAACCAAGAGGTTAAAGGTGCTGTCTCTCCAAGTTGGGAGGTTGATAGTAAAGCAGACGGAAAGTCAAACCGGAGCACCAGGAGAGGGACTATTCGTTGAGTTTTAGAAACCTTTTGTATTCACAGTGTGTCCGTTCTCTAGGTTTCCCGCACATGTTATAGCTGTAGTAATATTCCCTTCAACCTGGAGAGTTCGGACCCATGGAATGGGTGCCATGCATTATTGCTTTAAAGGGTCTGCATTTGCTCACCCAATCTCACCAATCGTCTCAGTCCCAAGTGTCCCTCCTTATGCCACATCCAGCTGTCGTTGTAGATAGGGTCATTCCAGCTTTCATCAGAGACCCTGAAGGAATTGTAAAGAATTTCCCAGTTTTTTTGTTTTGTTTTTGAAATTCCTTTTTATAGTGGGTTTGAGCTGATTCTCGCTGCCATGTTTATGCCAGTCTAGACACACTTGATTCCCTTACGGAGACATATCAATACATAGGTTTTAAGATTCTTACTAGTCAGATATTTTCCTCTGCGGGAAATATGGGGTTTTGAGTCCCTTTCACTGAGGACGGTGTAGGTCTTGTCTATTCCATAGTTGGTTTTTGGAACGGTCCCTGTGCTTATATCAAACTCTGGTTTTATGCATCACCCCACCTCTCCTTCCCCCTTAAGCAGGTATAAGAGTGTTTTCTAAATGTGAGACACTGTCCTCTTTCCTAACTCAGTTCAAGTGTAGCCATGTTTACAGGATCTTCATAAGTGATATCTTATGATAAGTTTCTTTTTCTGTGTGACTTATTTCACTTAGAATGATCGTACATGAATCCACCATTTTGCTGCTACTGGTCTTATGACATTGATTTCATGGCTGAGGGATATTCCATCGTACGTAAGTACCACAATTTTTTGAACCATGTTTATATTTTCTGGGATACTTAAGGTGTATCCAAGTTGAGGTCCTTGTATGCAGTGCAGCCCTAAATTTTGGGGTGGCTCTGTCTTATTGATTTTCAGTTTTCCCAAGGTATATTCCCTAGACTGGTAGTGCCCTTGTCTCTGTAGCTCTGTTCTTTACTTGTTTTAGGGAACAGAATGCACTCCTCCAGAGAGGCAGTTGGCAATTTACATCCCGCCCATCAGCATAACAAGGCTCCCTGTTCTCCAGGGCCTGTCTTGCCTTTCTTGTTCTTACACATTTTGTGGATGTCCCTTTTGACCGGTGGGAAGTGATACTTCTTTGTAGTGCAGATTTGCATTGCCCGCTTGCTTGCTTGGCCAAAAAGGGCGTATGCGTTTTCTCCTGAATATATTCAGGAGAAAACGCATACGCACTTTTTGGCCAAGTGCATCATTGTTGAAGTTGTGCCCCTCTTCCTGTGCTTTAAAGGCGATTCCAACGTACCTCTTGAAATCTGTTTCCTGCTATTCTGCCTCGCTTTCAAGTCCGCCTCGTTGCCTTCCCTCAACAGATTTTTGGACGATAGTTGTCCTTTATTACTCGGCCAGTTTGTGAATTGCTGTGCCCCTGAGCTCCATTTTTCAACTCGTTTTTGGTGAGCTGACCGCAAGTCCAAAATTTTGGTTCAGGACCTATACTGGTTCCCGGTGGGTGGCTGAGAATTTGGTTAATTCTTCTTCCTGCCGGGAAATTACAGTGATATGTGCCCGTCCAAATGCCTAACAGCTACTCTCTCATTGGTTCTCCCTCTTCCCTTTCATCCTCTGCCAAATTGGCAACCTGTGCGAACCAAGAGGTTAAAGGGTCTGTCTCTCCAAGTTGGGAGGTTGATAGTAAAGCAGACGGAAAGTCAAACTGGAGCAACAGGAGAGGGACTATTCGTTGAGTTTTAGAAACCTTCCGTATTCACAGTGTGTCCGTTCTCTATGTTTCCCGCACATGTTATAGCTGTAGTAATATTCCCTTCAACCTGGAGAGTTCGGACCCATGGAATGGGTGCCATGCATTATTGCTTTAAAGGGTCTGCATTTGCTCGCCAAATCTCACCAATGGTCACAGTCCCAAGTGTCCCTCCTTATGCCACATCCAGCTGTCGTTGTTGATAGGGTCATTCCAGCTTTCATCAGAGACCCTGAAGGAATTGTAAAGAATTTCCCAGTTTTTTTGTTTTGTTTTTGAAATTCCTTTTTATAGTGGGTTTGAGCTGATTCTCGCTGCCATGTTTATGCCAGTCTAGACACACTTGATTCCCTTACGGAGACATATCAATACATAGGTTTTAAGATTCTTACTAGTCAGATATTTTCCTCTGCAGGAAATATGGGGTTTTGAGTCCCTTTCACTGAGGACGGTGTAGGTCTTGTCTATTCCATAGTTGGTTTTTGGAACGGTACCTGTGCTTATATCAAACTCTGGTTTTATGCATCACCCCACCTCTCCTTCCCCCTTAAGCAGGTATAAGAGTGTTTTCTAAATGTGAGACACTGTCCTCTCTCCTAACTCAGATCAAGTGTAGCCATGTTTACAGGATCTTCATAAGTGATATCTTATGATAAGTTTCTTTTTCTGTGTGACTTATTTCACTTAGAATCATCGTACCTGAATCCACCCATTTTGCTGCTACTGGTCTTATGACATTGATTTCATGGCTGAGGGATATTCCATCGTACGTAAGTACCACAATTTTTTGAACCATGTTTATATTTTCTGGGATACTTAAGGTGTATCCAAGTTGAGGTCCTTGTATTCAGTGCAGCCCTAAATTTTGGGGTGGCTCTGTCTTATTGATTTTCACTTTTCCCAAGGTATATTCCCTAGACTGGTAGTGCCCTTGGCTCTGTAGCTCTGTTCTTTACTTGTTTTAGGGAACAGAATGCACTCCTCCAGAGAGGCAGTTGGCAATTTACATCCCGCCCATCAGCATAACAAGGCTCCCTGTTCTCCAGGGCCTGTCTTGCCTTTCTTGTTCTTACACATTTTGTGGATGTCCCTTTTGACCGGTGGGAAGTGATACTTCTTTGTAGTGCAGATTTGCATTGCCCGCTTGCTTGCTTGGCCAAAAAGGGCGTATGCGTTTTCTCCTGAATATATTCAGGAGAAAATGCATACGCCCTTTTTGGCCAAGTGCATCATTGCCGAAGTTGTGCCCCTCTTCCTGTGCTTTAAAGGCGATTCCAACGTATCTCTTGAAATCTGTTTCCTGCTATTCTGCCTCGCTTTCAAGTCCGCCTCGTTGCCTTCCCTCAACAGATTTTTGGACGATAGTTGTCCTTTATTACTCGGCCAGTTTGTGAATTGCTGTGCCCCTGAGCTCCATTTTTCAACTCGTTTTTGGTGAGCTGACCGCAAGTCCAAAATTTTGGTTCAGGACCTATACTGGTTTCCGGTGGGTGGCTGAGAATTTGGTTAATTCTTCTTCCTGCCGGGAAATTACAGTGATATGTGCCCGTCCAAGTGCCTAACAGCTACTCTCTCATTGATTCTCCCTCTTCTCTTTCATCCTCTGCCAAATTGGCAACCTGTGCGAACCAAGAGGTTAAAGGGGCTGTCTCTCCAAGTTGGGAGGTTGATAGTAAAGCAGACGGAAAGTCAAACCGGAGCACCAGGAGAGGGACTATGCGTTGAGTTTTAGAAACCTTTCGTATTCACAGTGTGTCCGTTCCCTAGGTTTCCCGCACATGTTATAGCTGTAGTAATATTCCCTTCAACCTGGAGAGTTCGGACCCATGGAATGGGTGCCATGCATTATTGCTTTAAAGGGTCTGCATTTGCTCACCCAATCTCACCAATCATCTCAGTCCCAAGTGTCGCTCCTTATGCCACATCCAGCTGTCGTTGTAGATAGGGTCATTCCAGCTTTCATCAGAGACCCTGAAGGAATTGTAAAGAATTTCCCAGTTTTTTGTTTTGTTTTTGAAATTCCTTTTTATAGTGGGTTTGACCTGATTCTCGCTGCCATGTTTATGCCAGTCTAGACACACTTGATTCCCTTACGGAGACATATCAATACATAGGTTTTAAGATTCTTACTAGTCAGATATTTTCCTCTGCGGGAAATATGGGGTTTTGAGTCCCTTTCACTGAGGACGGTGTAGGTCTTGTCTATTCCATAGTTGGTTTTTGGAACGGTACCTGTGCTTATATCAAACTCTGGTTTTATGCATCACCCCACCTCTCCTTCCCCCTTAAGCAGGTATAAGAGTGTTTTCTAAATGTGAGACACTGTCCTCTCTCCTAACTCAGTTCAAGTGTAGCCATGTTTACAGGATCTTCATAAGTGATATCTTATGATAAGTTTCTTTTTCTGTGTGACTTATTTCACTTAGAATCATCGTACCTGAATCCACCCATTTTGCTGCTACTGGTCTTATGACATTGATTTCATGGCTGAGGGATATTCCATCGTACGTAAGTACCACAATTTTTTGAACCATGTTTATATTTTCTGGGATACTTAAGGTGTATCCAAGTTGAGGTCCTTGTATGCAGTGCAGCCCTAAATTTTGGGGTGGCTCTGTCTTATTGATTTTCAGTTTTCCCAAGGTATATTCCCTAGACTGGTAGTGCCCTTGGCTCTGTAGCTCTGTTATTTCCTTGATTTAGGGGACAGAATGCACTCCTCCAGAGAGGCCGTTGGCAATTTACATCCCGCCCATCAGCATAACAAGGCTCCCTGTTCTCCAGGGCCTGTCTTGCCTTTCTTGTTCTTACACATTTTGTGGATGTCCCTTTTGACCGGTGGGAATTGATACTTCTTTGTAGTGCAGATTTGCATTGCCCGCTTGCTTGCTTGGCCAAAAAGGGCGTATGCGTTTTCTCCTGAATATATTCAGGAGAAAATGCATACGCCCTTTTTGGCCAAGTGCATCATTGTCGAAGTTGTGCCCCTCTTCCTGTGCTTTAAAGGCGATTCCAACGTACCTCTTGAAATCTGTTTCCTGCTATTCTGCCTCGCTTTCAAGTCCGCCTCGTTGCCTTGCTTCAACATATTTTTGGACGATAGTTGTCCTTTATTACTCGGCCAGTTTGTGAATTGCTGTGCCCCTGAGCTCCATTTTTCAACTCGTTTTTGGTGAGCTGACCGCAAGTCCAAAATTTTGGTTCAGGACCTATACTGGTTCCCGGTGGGTGGCTGAGAATTTGGTTAATTCTTCTTCCTGCCGGGAAATTACAGTGATATGTGCCCGTCCAAATGCCTAACAGCTACTCTCTCATTGGTTCTCCCTCTTCCCTTTCATCCTCTGCCAAATTGGCAACCTGTGCGAACCAAGAGGTTAAAGGGGTTGTCTCTCCAAGTTGGGAGGTTGATAGTAAAGCAGACGGAAAGTCAAACCGGAGCACCAAGAGAGGGACTATGCGTTGAGTTTTAGAAACCTTTCGTATTCACAGTGTGTCCGTTCCCTAGGTTTCCCGCACATTTTATAGCTGTAGTAATATTCCCTTCAACATGGAGAGTTCGGACCCATGGAATGGGTGCCATGCATTATTGCTTTAAAGGGTCTGCATTTGCTCACCCAATCTCACCAATCATCTCAGTCCCAAGTGTCCCTCATTATGCCACATCCAGCTGTCGTTGTAGATAGGGTCATTCCAGCTTTCATCAGAGACCCTGAAGGAATTGTAAAGAATTTCCCAGTTTTTTTGTTTTGTTTTTGAAATTCCTTTTTATAGTGGGTTTGAGCTGATTCTCGCTGCCATGTTTATGCCAGTCTAGACACACTTGATTCCCTTACGGAGACATATCAATACATAGGTTTTAAGATTCATACTAGTCAGATACTTTCCTCTGCGGGAAATATGGGGTTTTGAGTCCCTTTCACTGAGGACGGTGTAGGTCTTGTCTATTCCATAGTTGGTTTTTGGAATGGTACCTGTGCGTATATCAAACTCTGGTTTTATGCATCACCCCACCTCTCCTTCCCCCTTAAGCAGGTATAAGAGTGTTTTCTAAATGTGAGACACTGTTCTATTTCCTAACTCAGTTCAAGTGTAGCCATGTTTACAGGATCTTCATAAGTGATATCTTATGATAAGTTTCTTTTTCTGTGTGACTTATTTCACTTAGAATCATCGTACCTGAATCCACCCATTTTGCTGCTACTGGTCTTATGACATTGATTTCATGGCTGAGGGATATTCCATCGTACGTAAGTACCACAATTTTTTGAACCATGTTTATATTTTCTGGGATACTTAAGGTGTATCCAAGTTGAGGTCCTTGTATGCAGTGCAGCCCTAAATTTTGGGGTGGCTCTGTCTTATTGATTTTCAGTTTTCCCAAGGTATATTCCCTAGACTGGTAGTGCCCTTGGCTCTGTAGCTCTGTTCTTTACTTGTTTTAGGGAACAGAATTCACTCCTCCAGAGAGGCAGTTGGCAATTTACATCCCGCCCATCAGCATAACAAGGCTCCCTGTTCTCCAGGGCCTGTCTTGCCTTTCTTGTTCTTACACATTTTGTGGATGTCCCTTTTGACCGGTGGGAAGTGATACTTCTTTGTAGTGCAGATTTGCATTGCCCGCTTGCTTGCTTGGCCAAAAAGGGCGTATGCGTTTTCTCCTGAATATATTCAGGAGAAAACGCATACGCCCTTTTTGGCCAAGTGCATCATTGTTGAAGTTGTGCCCCTCTTCCTGTGCTTTAAAGGCGATTCCAACGTACCTCTTGAAATCTGTTTCCTGCTATTCTGCCTCGCTTTCAAGTCCGCCTCGTTGCCTTCCCTCAACAGATTTTTGGACGATAGTTGTCCTTTATTACTCGGCCAGTTTGTGAATTGCTGTGCCCCTGAGCTCCATTTTTCAACTCGTTTTTGGTGAGCTGACCGCAAGTCCAAAATTTTGGTTCAGGACCTATACTGGTTCCCGGTGGGTGGCTGAGAATTTGGTTAATTCTTCTTCCTGCCGGGAAATTACAGTGATATGTGCCCGTCCAAATGACTAACAGCTACTCTCTCATTGGTTCTCCCTCTTCCCTTTCATCCTCTGCCAAATTGGCAACCTGTGTGAACCAAGAGGTTAAAGGGGCTGTCTCTCCAAGTTGGGAGGTTGATAGTAAAGCAGACGGAAAGTCAAACCGGAGCACCAGGAGAGGGACTATTCGTTGATTTTTAGAAACCTTCCGTATTCACAGTGTGTCCGTTCTCTAGGTTTCCCGCACATGTTATAGCTGTAGTAATATTCCCTTCAACCTGGAGAGTTCGGACCCATGGAATGGGTGCCATGCATTATTGCTTTAAAGGGTCTGCATTTGCTCGCCAAATCTCACCAATGGTCACAGTCCCAAGTGTCCCTCCTTATGCCACATCCAGCTGTCGTTGTAGATAGGGTCATTCCAGCTTTCATCAGAGACCCTGAAGGAATTGTAAAGAATTTCCCAGTTTTTTTGTTTTGTTTTTGAAATTCCTTTTTATAGTGGGTTTGACCTGATTCTCGCTGCCATGTTTATGCCAGTCTAGACACACTTGGTTCCCTTACGGAGACATATCTATACATAGGTATTAAGATTCTTACTAGTCAGATATTTTCCTCTGCGGGAAATATGGGATTTTGAGTCCCTTTCACTGAGGACGGTGTAGGTCTTGTCTATTCCATAGTTGGTTTTTGGAACGGTACCTGTGCTTATATCAAACTCTGGTTTTATGCATCACCCCACCTCTCCTTCCCCCTTAAGCAGGTATAAGAGTGTTTTCTAAATGTGAGACACTGTTCTCTTTCCTAACTCAGTTCAAGTGTAGCCATGTTTACAGGATCTTCATAAGTGATATCTTATGATAAGTTTCTTTTTCTGTGTGACTTATTTCACTAGGAATCATCGTACCTGAATCCACCCATTTTGCTGCTACTGGTCTTATGACATTGATTTCATGGCTGAGGGATATTACATCGTACGTAAGTACCACAATTTTTTGAACCATGTTTATATTTTCTGGGATACTTAAGGTGTATCCAAGTTGAGGTCCTTGTATGCAGTGCAGCCCTAAATTTTGGGGTGGCTCTGTCTTATTGATTTTCAGTTTTCCCAAGGTATATTCCCTAGACTGGTAGTGCCCTTGGCTCTGTAGCTCTGTTCTTTACTTGTTTTAGGGAACAGAATGCACTCCTCCAGAGAGGCAGTTGGCAATTTACATCCCTCCCATCAGCATAACAAGGCTCCCTGTTCTCCAGGGCCTGTCTTGCCTTTCTTGTTCTTACACATTTTGTGGATGTCCCTTTTGACCGGTGGGATGTGATACTTCTTTGTAGTGCAGATTTGCATTGCCCACTTGCTTGCTTGGCCAAAAAGGGCGTATGCGTTTTCTCCTGAATATATTCAGGAGAAAATGCATACGCCCTTAATGGCCAAGTGCATCATTGTCGAAGTTGTGCCCCTCTTCCTGTGCTTTAAAGGCGATTCCAACGTACCTCTTGAAATCTGTTTCCTGCTATTCTGCCTCGCTTTCAAGTCCGCCTCGGTGCCTTCCCTCAACATATTTTTGGACGATAGTTGTCCTTTATTACTCGGCCAGTTTGTGAATTGCTGTGCCCCTGAGCTCCATTTTTCAACTCGTTTTTGGTGAGCTGACCGCAAGTCCAAAATTTTGGTTCAGGACCTATACTGGTTCCCGGTGGGTGGCTGAGAATTTGGTTAATTCTTCTTCCTGCCGGGAAATTACAGTGATATGTGCCCGTCCAAATGCCTAACAGCTACTCTATCATTGGTTCTCCCTCTTCCCTTTCATCCTCTGCCAAATTGGCAACCTGTGCGAACCAAGAGGTTAAAGGGGCTGTCTCTCCAAGTTGGGAGGTTGATAGTAAAGCAGACGGAAATTCAAACCGGAGCACCAGGAGAGGGACTATGCGTTGAGTTTTAGAAACTTTTCGTATTCACAGTGTGTCCGTTCCCTATGTTTCCCGCACATGTTATAGCTGTAGTAATATTCCCTTCAACCTGGAGAGTTCGGACCCATGGAATGGGTGCCATGCATTATTGCTTTAAAGGGTCTGCATTTGCTCACCCAATCTCACCAATCATCTCAGTCCCAAGTGTCCCTCCTTATGCCACATCCAGCTGTCGTTGTAGATAGGGTCATTCCAGCTTTCATCAGAAACCCTGAAGGAATTGTAAAGAATTTCCCAGTTTTTTTGTTTTGTTTTTGAAATTCCTTTTTATAGTGGGTTTGAGCTGATTCTCGCTGCCATGTTTATGCCAGTCTAGACACACTTGATTCCCTTACGGAGACATATCAATACATAGGTTTTAAGATTCTTACTAGTCAGATACTTTCCTCTGCGGGAAATATGGGGTTTTGAGTCCCTTTCACTGAGGACGGTGTAGGTCTTGTCTATTCCATAGTTGGTTTTTGGAACGGTCCCTGTGCTTATATCAAACTCTGGTTTTATGCATCACGCCACCTCTCCTTCCCCGTTAAGCAGGTATAAGAGTGTTTTCTAAATGTGAGACACTGTCCTCTTTCCTAACTCAGTTCAAGTGTAGCCTTGTTTACAGGATCTTCATAAGTGATATCTTATGATAAGTTTCTTTTTCTGTGTGACTTATTTCACTTAGAATCATCGTACCTGAATCCACCCATTTTGCTGCTACTGGTCTTATGACATTGATTTCATGGCTGAGGGATATTCCATCGTACGTAAGTACCACAATTTTTTGAACCATGTTTATATTTTCTGGGATACTTAAGGTGTATCCAAGTTGAGGTCCTTGTATGCAGTGCAGCCCTAAATTTTGGGGTGGCTCTGTCTTATTGATTTTCAGTTTTCCCAAGGTATATTCCCTAGACTGGTAGTGCCCTTGGCTCTGTAGCTCTGTTCTTTACTTGTTTTAGGGAACAGAATGCACTCCTCCAGAGAGGCCGTTGGCAATTTACATCCCGCCCATCAGCATAACAAGGCTCCCTGTTCTCCAGGGCCTGTCTTGCCTTTCTTGTTCTTACACATTTTGTGGATGTCCCTTTTGACCGGTGGGAAGTGATACTTCTTTGTAGTGCAGATTTGCATTGCCCGCTTGCTTGCTTTGCCAAAAAGGGCGTATGCGTTTTCTCCTGAATATATTCAGGAGAAAACGCATACGCCCTTTTTGGCCAAGTGCATCATTGTCGAAGTTGTGCCCCTCTTCCTGTGCTTTAAAGGCGATTCCAACGTACCTCTTGAAATCTGTTTCCTGCTATTCTGCCTCGCTTTCAAGTCCGCCTCGTTGCCTTCCCTCAACTGATTTTTGGACGATAGTTGTCTTTATTACTCGGCCAGTTTGTGAATTGCTGTGCCCCTGAGCTCCATTTTTCAACTCGTTTTTGGTGAGCTGACCGCAAGTCCAAAATTTTGGTTCAGGAGCTATACTGGTTCCCGGTGGGTGGCTGAGAATTTGGTTAATTCTTCTTCCTGCAGGGAAATTACAGTGATATGTGCCCGTCCAAATGCCTAACAGCTACTCTCTCATTGGTTCTCCCTCTTCCCTTTCATCCTCTGCCAAATTGGCAACCTGTGCGAACCAAGAGGTTAAAGGGTCTGTCTCTCCAAGTTGGGAGGTTGATAGTAAAGCAGACGGAAAGTCAAACCGGAGCACCAGGAGAGGGACTATTCGTTGATTTTTAGAAACCTTCCGTATTCACAGTGTGTCCGTTCTCTAGGTTTCCCGCACATGTTATAGCTGTAGTAATATTCCCTTCAACCTGGAGAGTTCGGACCCATGGAATGGGTGCCATGCATTATTGCTTTAAAGGGTCTGCATTTGCTCACCCAATCTCACCAATCGTCTCAGTCCCAAGTGTCCCTCCTTATGCCACATCCAGCTGTCGTTGTAGATAGGGTCATTCCAGCTTTCATCAGAGACCCTGAAGGAATTGTAAAGAATTTCCCAGAGTTTTTGTTTTGTTTTTGAAATTCCTTTTTATAGTGGGTTTGAGCTGATTCTCGCTGCCATGTTTATGCCAGTCTAGACACACTTGATTCCCTTACGGAGACATATCAATACATAGGTTTTAAGATTCTTACTAGTCAGATATTTTCCTCTGCGGGAAATATGGGGTTTTGAGTCCCTTTCACTGAGGACGGTGTAGGTCTTGTCTATTCCATAGTTGGTTTTTGGAACGTAACCTGTGCTTATATCAAACTCTGGTTTTATGCATCACCCCACCTCTCCTTCCCCCTTAAGCAGGCATAAGAGTGTTTTCTAAATGTGAGACACTGTTCTCTTTCCTAACTCAGTTCAAGTGTAGCCATGTGTACAGGATCTTCATAAGTGATATCTTATGATAAGTTTCTTTTTCTGTGTGACTTATTTCACTTAGAATCATCGTACCTGAATCCACCCATTTTGCTGCTACTGGTCTTATGACATTGATTTCATGGCTGAGGGATATTCCATCATACGTAAGTACCACAATTTTTTGAACCATGTTTATATTTTCTGGGATACTTAAGGTGTATCCAAGTTGAGGTCCTTGTATGCAGTGCAGCCCTAAATTTTGGGGTGGCTCTGTCTTATTGATTTTCAGTTTTCCCAAGGTATATTCCCTAGACTGGTAGTGCCCTTGGCTCTGTAGCTCTGTTCTTTACTTGTTTTAGGGAACAGAATGCACTCCTCCAGAGAGGCAGTTGGCAATTTACATCCCGCCCATCAGCATAACAAGGCTCCCTGTTCTCCAGGGCCTGTCTTGCCTTTCTTGTTCTTACACATTTTGTGGATGTCCCTTTTGACCGGTGGGAAGTGATACTTCTTTGTAGTGCAGATTTGCATTGCCCGCTTGCTTGCTTGGCCAAAAAGGGCGTATGCGTTTTCTCCTGAATATATTCAGGAGAAAACGCATACGCCCTTTTTGGCCAAGTGCATCATTGTCGAAGTTGTGCCCCTCTTCCTGTGCTTTAAAGGCGATTCCAACGTACGTCTTGAAATCTGTTTCCTGCTATTCTGCCTCGCTTTCAAGTCCGCCTCGTTGGCTTCCCTCAACAGATTTTTGGACGATAGTTGTCCTTTATTACTCGGCCAGTTTGTGAATTGCTGTGCCCCTGAGCTCCATTTTTCAACTCGTTTTTGGTGAGCTGACCGCAAGTCCAAAATTTTGGTTCAGGACCTATACTGGTTCCCGGTGGGTGGCTGAGAATTTGGTTAATTCTTCTTCCTGCCGGGAAATTACAGTGATATGTGCCCGTCCAAATGCCTAACAGCTACTCTATCATTGGTTCTCCCTCTTCCCTTTCATCCTCTGCCAAATTGGCAACCTGTGCGAACCAAGAGGTTAAAGGGGCTGTCTCTCCAAGTTGGGAGGTTGATAGTAAAGCAGACGGAAAGTCAAACCGGAGCACCAGGAGAGGGACTATGCGTTGAGTTTTAGAAACCTTTCGTATTCACAGTGTGTCCGTTCCCTAGGTTTCCCGCACATGTTATAGCTGTAGTAATATTCCCTTCAACCTGGAGAGTTCGGACCCATGGAATGGGTGCCATGCATTATTGCTTTAAAGGGTCTGCATTTGCTCGCCAAATCTCACCAATGGTCACAGTCCCAAGTGTCCCTCCTTATGCCACATCCAGCTGTCGTTGTAGATAGGGTCATTCCAGCTTTCATCAGAGACCCTGAAGGAATTGTAAAGAATTTCCCAGTTTTTTTGTTTTGTTTTTGAAATTCCTTTTTATAGTGGGTTTGAGTTGATTCTCGCTGCCATGTTTATGCCAGTCTAGACACACTTGATTCCCTTACGGAGACATATCAAAACATAGGTTTTAAGATTCTTACTAGTCAGATATTTTCCTCTGCGGGAAATATGGGGTTTTGAGTCCCTTTCACTGAGGACGGTGTAGGTCTTGTCTATTCCATAGTTGGTTTTTGGAACGGTACCTGTGCTTATATCAAACTCTGGTTTTATGCATCACCCCACCTCTCCTTCCCCCTTAAGCAGGTATAAGAGTGTTTTCTAAATGTGAGACACTGTCCTCTCTCCTAACTCAGTTCAAGTGTAGCCATGTTTACAGGATCTTCATAAGTGATATCTTATGATAAGTTTCTTTTTCTGTGTGACTTATTTCACTTAGAATCATCGTACCTGAATCCACCCATTTTGCTGCTACTGGTCTTATGACATTGATTTCATGGCTGAGGGATATTCCATCGTACGTAAGTACCACAATTTTTTGAACCATGTTTATATTTTCTGGGATACTTAAGGTGTATCCAAGTTGAGGTCCTTGTATTCAGTGCAGCCCTAAATTTTGGGGTGGCTCTGTCTTATTGATTTTCAGTTTTCCCAAGGTATATTCCCTAGACTGGTAGTGCCCTTGGCTCTGTAGCTCTGTTCTTTACTTGTTTTAGGGAACAGAATGCACTCCTCCAGAGAGGCAGTTGGCAATTTACATCCCGCCCATCAGCATAACAAGGCTCCCTGTTCTCCAGGGCCTGTCTTGCCTTTCTTGTTCTTACACATTTTGTGGATGTCCCTTTTGACCGGTGGGAAGTGATACTTCTTTGTAGTGCAGATTTGCATTGCCCGCTTGCTTGCTTGGCCAAAAAGGGCGTATGCGTTTTCTCCTGAATATATTCAGGAGAAAATGCATACGCCCTTTTTGGCCAAGTGCATCATTGTCGAAGTTGTGCCCCTCTTCCTGTGCTTTAAAGGCGATTCCAACGTACCTCTTGAAATCTGTTTCCTGCTATTCTGCCTCGCTTTCAAGTCCGCCTCGTTGCCTTCCCTCAACAGATTTTTGGACGATAGTTGTCCTTTATTACTCGGCCAGTTTGTGAATTGCTGTGCCCCTGAGCTCCATTTTTCAACTCGTTTTTGGTGAGCTGACCGCAAGTCCAAAATTTTGGTTCAGGACCTATACTGGTTCCCGGTGGGTGGCTGAGAATTTGGTTAATTCTTCTTCCTGCCGGGAAATTACAGTGATATGTGCCCGTCCAAATGCCTAACAGCTACTCTCTCATTGGTTCTCCCTCTTCCCTTTCATCCTCTGCCAAATTGGCAACCTGTGCGAACCAAGAGGTTAAAGGGGCTGTCTCTCCAAGTTGGGAGGTTGATAGTAAAGCAGACGGAAAGTCAAACCGGAGCACCAGGAGAGGGACTATGCGTTGAGTTTTAGAAACCTTTCGTATTCACAGTGTGTCCGTTCCCTAGGATTCCCGCACATGTTATAGCTGTAGTAATATTCCCTTCAACCTGGAGAGTTCGGACCCATGGAATGGGTGCCATGCATTATTGCTTTAAAGGGTCTGCATTTGCTCGCCAAATCTCACCAATGGTCACAGTCCCAAGTGTCCCTCCTTATGCCACATCCAGCTGTCGTTGTAGATAGGGTCATTCCAGCTTTCATCAGAGACCCTGAAGGAATTGTAAAGAATTTCCCAGTTTTTTTTGTTTTGTTTTTGAAATTCCTTTTTATAGTGGGTTTGAGTTGATTCTCGCTGCCATGTTTATGCCAGTCTAGACACACTTGATTCCCTTACGGAGACATATCAATACATAGGTTTTAAGATTCTTACTAGTCAGATATTTTCCTCTGCGGGAAATATGGGGTTTTGAGTCCCTTTCACTGAGGACGGTGTAGGTCTTGTCTATTCCATAGTTGGTTTTTGGAACGGTACCTGTGCTTATATCAAACTCTGGTTTTATGCATCACCCCACCTTTCCTTCCCCCTTAAGCAGGTATAAGAGTGTTTTCTAAATGTGAGACACTGTCCTCTCTCCTAACTCAGTTCAAGTGTAGCCATGTTTACAGGATCTTCATAAGTGATATCTTATGATAAGTTTCTTTTTCTGTGTGACTTATTTCACTTAGAATCATCGTACCTGAATCCACCCATTTTGCTGCTACTGGTCTTATGACATTGATTTCATGGCTGAGGGATATTCCATCGTACGTAAGTACCACAATTTTTTGAACCATGTTTATATTTTCTGGGATACTTAAGGTGTATCCAAGTTGAGGTCCTTGTATTCAGTGCAGCCCTAAATTTTGGGGTGGCTCTGTCTTATTGATTTTCAGTTTTCCCAAGGTATATTCCCTAGACTGGTAGTGCCCTTGGCTCTGTAGCTCTGTTCTTTACTTGTTTTAGGGAACAGAATGCACTCCTCCAGAGAGGCAGTTGGCAATTTACATCCCGCCCATCAGCATAACAAGGCTCCCTGTTCTCCAGGGCCTGTCTTGCCTTTCTTGTTCTTACACATTTTGTGGATGTCCCTTTTGACCGGTGGGAAGTGATACTTCTTTGTAGTGCAGATTTGCATTGCCCGCTTGCTTGCTTGGCCAAAAAGGGCGTATGCGTTTTCTCCTGAATATATTCAGGAGAAAATGCATACGCCCTTTTTGGCCAAGTGCATCATTGTCGAAGTTGTGCCCCTCTTCCTGTGCTTTAAAGGCGATTCCAACGTACCTCTTGAAATCTGTTTCCTGCTATTCTGCCTCGCTTTCAAGTCCGCCTCGTTGCCTTCCCTCAACAGATTTTTGGACGATAGTTGTCCTTTATTACTCGGCCAGTTTGTGAATTGCTGTGCCCCTGAGCTCCATTTTTCAACTCGTTTTTGGTGAGCTGACCGCAAGTCCAAAATTTTGGTTCAGGACCTATACTGGTTTCCGGTGGGTGGCTGAGAATTTGGTTAATTCTTCTTCCTGCCGGGAAATTACAGTGATATGTGCCCGTCCAAATGCCTAACAGCTACTCTCTCATTGGTTCTCCCTCTTCCCTTTCATCCTCTGCCAAATTGGCAACCTGTGCGAACCAAGAGGTTAAAGGGGCTGTCTCTCCAAGTTGGGAGGTTGATAGTAAAGCAGACGGAAAGTCAAACCGGAGCACCAGGAGAGGGACTATGCGTTGAGTTTTAGAAACCTTTCGTACTCACAGTGTGTCCGTTCCCTAGGTTTCCCGCACATGTTATAGCTGTAGTAATATTCCCTTCAACCTGGAGAGTTCGGACCCATGGAATGGGTGCCATGCATTATTGCTTTAAAGGATCTGCATTTGCTCACCCAATCTCACCAATCATCTCAGTCCCAAGTGTCCCTCCTTATGCCACATCCAGCTGTCGTTGTAGATAGGGTCATTCCAGCTTTCATCAGAGACCCTGAAGGAATTTAAAAGAATTTCCCAGTTTTTTTGTTTTGTTTTTGAAATTCCTTTTTATAGTGGGTTTGAGCTGATTCTCGCTGCCATGTTTATGCCAGTCTAGACACACTTGATTCCCTTACGGAGACATATCAATACATAGGTTTTAAGATTCTTACTAGTCAGATACTTTCCTCTGCGGGAAATATGGGGTTTTGAGTCCCTTTCACTGAGGACGGTGTAGGTCTTGTCTATTCCATAGTTGGTTTTTGGAACGGTCCCTGTGCTTATATCAAACTCTGGTTTTATGCATCACCCCACCTCTCCTTCCCCCTTAAGCAGGTATAAGAGTGTTTTCTAAATGTGAGACACTGTCCTCTTTCCTAACTCAGTTCAAGTGTAGCCATGTTTACAGGATCTTCATAAGTGATATCTTATGATAAGTTTCTTTTTCTGTGTGACTTATTTCACTTAGAATGATCGTACCTGAATCCACCATTTTGCTGCTACTGGTCTTATGACATTGATTTCATGGCTGAGGGATATTCCATCGTACGTAAGTACCACAATTTTTTGAACCATGTTTATATTTTCTGGGATACTTAAGGTGTATCCAAGTTGAGGTCCTTGTATGCAGTGCAGCCCTAAATTTTGGGGTGTCTCTGTCTTATTGATTTTCAGTTTTCCCAAGGTATATTCCCTAGACTGGTAGTGCCCTTGGCTCTGTAGCTCTGTTCTTTACTTGTTTTAGGGAACAGATGCACTCCTCCAGAGAGGCCGTTGGCAATTTACATCCCGCCCATCAGCATAACAAGGCTCCCTGTTCTCCAGGGCCTGTCTTGCCTTTCTTGTTCTTACACATTTTGTGGATGTCCCTTTTGACTGGTGGGAAATGATACTTCTTTGTAGTGCAGATTTGCATTTCCCGCTTGCTTGCTTGGCCAAAAAGGGCGTATGCGTTTTCTCCTGAATATATACAGGAGAAAACGCATACGCCCTTTTTGGCCAAGTGCATCATTGTCGAAGTTGTGCCCCTCTTCCTGTGCTTTAAAGGCGATTCCAACGTACCTCTTGAAATCTGTTTCCTGCTATTCTGCCTCGCTTTCAAGTCCGCCTCGTTGCCTTCCCTCAACAGATTTTTGGACGATAGTTGTCCTTTATTACTCGGCCAGTTTGTGAATTGCTGTGCCCCTGAGCTCCATTTTTCAACTCGTTTTTGGTGAGCTGACCGCAAGTCCAAAATTTTGGTTCAGGACCTATACTGGTTCCCGGTGGGTGGCTGAGAATTTGGTTAATTCTTCTTCCTGCCGGGAAATTACAGTGATATGTGCCCGTCCAAATGCCTAACAGCTACTCTCTCATTGGTTCTCCCTCTTCCCTTTCATCCTCTGCCAAATTGGCAACCTGTGCGAACCAAGAGGTTAAAGGGGCTGTCTCTCCAAGTTGGGAGGTTGATAGTAAAGCAGACGGAAAGTCAAACCGGAGCACCAGGAGAGGGACTATTCGTTGAGTTTTAGAAACCTTTCGTATTCACAGTGTGTCCGTTCTCTAGGTTTCCCGCACATGTTATAGCTGTAGTAATATTCCCTTCAACCTGGAGAGTTCGGACCCATGGAATGGGTGAGATGCATTATTGCTTTAAAGGGTCTGCATTTGCTCACCCAATCTCACCAATCGTCTCAGTCCCAAGTGTCCCTCCTTATGCCACATCCAGCTGTCGTTGTAGATAGGGTCATTCCAGCTTTCATCAGAGACCCTGAAGGAATTGTAAAGAATTTCCCAGTTTTTTTGTTTTGTTTTTGAAATTCCTTTTTATAGTGGGTTTGAGCTGATTCTCGCTGCCATGTTTATGCCAGTCTAGACACACTTGATTCCCTTACGGAGACATATCAATACATAGGTTTTAAGATTCTTACTAGTCAGATATTTTCCTCTGCGGGAAATATGGGGTTTTGAGTCCCTTTCACTGAGGACGGTGTAGGTCTTGTCTATTCCATAGTTGGTTTTTGGAACGGTACCTGTGCGTATATCAAACTCTGGTTTTATGCATCACCCCACCTCTCCTTCCCCCTTAAGCAGGTATAAGAGTGTTTTCTAAATGTGAGACACTGTTCTCTTTCCTAACTCAGTTCAAGTGTAGCCATGTTTACAGGATCTTCATAAGTGATATCTTATGATAAGTTTCTTTTTCTGTGTGACTTATTTCACTTAGAATCATCGTACCTGAATCCACCCATTTTGCTGCTACTGGTCTTATGACATTGATTTCATGGCTGAGGGATATTCCATCGTACGTAAGTACCACAATTTTTTGAACCATGTTTATATTTTCTGGGATACTTAAGGTGTATCCAAGTTGAGGTCCTTGTATGCAGTGCAGCCCTAAATTTTGGGGTGGCTCTGTCTTATTGATTTTCAGTTTTCCCAAGGTATATTCCCTAGACTGGTAGTGCCCTTGGCTCTGTAGCTCTGTTCTTTACTTGTTTTAGGGAACAGAATGCACTCCTCCAGAGAGGCAGTTGCCAATTTACATCCCGCCCATCAGCATAACAAGGCTCCCTGTTCTCCAGGGCCTGTCTTGCCTTTCTTGTTCTTACACATATTGTGGATGTCCCTTTTGACCGGTGGGAAGTGATACTTCTTTGTAGTGCAGATTTGCCTTGCCCGCTTGCTTGCTTGGCCAAAAAGGGCGTATGTGTTTTCTCCTGAATATATTCAGGAGAAAACGCATACGCCCTTTTTGGCCAAGTACAACATTGTTGAAGTTGTGCCCCTCTTCCTGTGCTTTAAAGGCGATTCCAACGTACCTCTTGAAATCTGTTTCCTGCTATTCTGCCTCGCTTTCAAGTCCGCCTCGTTGCCTTCCCTCAACAGATTTTTGGACGATAGTTGTCCTTTATTACTCGGCCAGTTTGTGAATTGCTGTGTCCCTGAGCTCCATTTTTCAACTCGTTTTTGGTGAGCTGACCGCAAGTCCAAAATTTTGGTTCAGGACCTATACTGGTTCCCGGTGGGTGGCTGAGAATTTGGTTAATTCTTCTTCCTGCCGGGAAATTACAGTGATATGTGCCCGTCCAAATGCCTAACAGCTACTCTCTCATTGGTTCTCCCTCTTCCCTTTCATCCTCTGCCCAATTGGCAACCTGTGCGAACCAACAGGTTAAAGGGGCTGTCTCTCCAAGTTGGGAGGTTGATAGTAAAGCAGATGGAAAGTCAAACCGGAGCACCAGGAGAGGGACTATTCGTTGAGTTTTAGAAACCTTTCGTATTCACAGTGTGTCGTTCTCTAGGTTTCCCGCACATGTTATAGCTGTAGTAATATTCCCTTCAACCTGGAGAGTTCGGACCCATGGAATGGGTGCCATGCATTATTGCTTTAAAGGGTCTGCATTTGCTCACCCAATCTCACCAATCGTTTCAGTCCCAAGTGTCCCTCCTTATGCCACATCCAGCTGTCGTTGTAGATAGGGTCATTCCAGCTTTCATCAGAGACCCTGAAAGAATTGTAAAGAATTTCCCAGTTTTTTTGTTTTGTTTTTGAAATTCCTTTTTATAGTGGGTTTGAGCTGATTCTCGCTGCCATGTTTATGCCAGTCTAGACACACTTGATTCCCTTACGGAGACATATCAATACATAGGTTTTAAGATTCTTACTAGTCAGATATTTTCCTCTGCGGGAAATATGGGGTTTTGAGTTCCTTTCACTGAGGAAGGTGTAGGTCTTGCCTATTCCATAGTTGGTTTTTGGAACGGTACCTGTGCTTATATAAAACTCTGGTTTTATGCATCACCCCACCTCTCCTTCCCCCTTAAGCAGGTATAAGAGTGTTTTCTAAATGTGAGACACTGTTCTCTTTCCTAACTCAGTTCAAGTGTAGCCATGTTTACAGGATGTTCATAAGTGATATCTTATGATAAGTTTCTTTTTCTGTGTGACTTATTTCACTTAGAATCATCGTACCTGAATCCACCCATTTTGCTGCTACTGGTCTTATGACATTGATTTCATGGCTGAGGGATATTCCATCGTACGTAAGTACCACAATTTTTTGAACCATGTTTATATTTTCTGGGATACTTAAGGTGTATCCAAGTTGAGGTCCTTGTATGCAGTGCAGCCCTAAATTTTGGGGTGGCTCTGTCTTATTGATTTTCAGTTTTCCCAAGGTATATTCCCTAGACTGGTAGTGCCCTTGGCTCTGTAGCTCTGTTCTTTACTTGTTTTAGGGAACAGAATGCACTCCTCCAGAGAGGCAGTTGCCAATTTACATCCCGCCCATCAGCATAACAAGGCTCCCTGTTCTCCAGGGCCTGTCTTGCCTTTCTTGTTCTTACACATATTGTGGATGTCCCTTTTGACCGGTGGGAAGTGATACTTCTTTGTAGTGCAGATTTGCCTTGCCCGCTTGCTTGCTTGGCCAAAAAGGGCGTATGTGTTTTCTCCTGAATATATTCAGGAGAAAACGCATACGCCATTTTTGGCCAAGTACAACATTGTTGAAGTTGTGCCCCTCTTCCTGTGCTTTAAAGGCGATTCCAACGTACCTCTTGAAATCTGTTTCCTGCTATTCTGCCTCGCTTTCAAGTCCGCCTCGTTGCCTTCCCTCAACAGATTTTTGGACGATAGTTGTCCTTTATTACTCGGCCAGTTTGTGAATTGCTGTGTCCCTGAGCTCCATTTTTCAACTCGTTTTTGGTGAGCTGACCGCAAGTCCAAAATTTTGGTTCAGGACCTATACTGGTTCCCGGTGGGTGGCTGAGAATTTGGTTAATTCTTCTTCCTGCCGGGAAATTACAGTGATATGTGCCCGTCCAAATGCCTAACAGCTACTCTCTCATTGGTTCTCCCTCTTCCCTTTCATCCTCTGCCCAATTGGCAACCTGTGCGAACCAACAGGTTAAAGGGGCTGTCTCTCCAAGTTGGGAGGTTGATAGTAAAGCAGATGGAAAGTCAAACCGGAGCACCAGGAGAGGGACTATTCGTTGAGTTTTAGAAACCTTTCGTATTCACAGTGTGTCGTTCTCTAGGTTTCCCGCACATGTTATAGCTGTAGTAATATTCCCTTCAACCTGGAGAGTTCGGACCCATGGAATGGGTGCCATGCATTATTGCTTTAAAGGGTCTGCATTTGCTCACCCAATCTCACCAATCGTTTCAGTCCCAAGTGTCCCTCCTTATGCCACATCCAGCTGTCGTTGTAGATAGGGTCATTCCAGCTTTCATCAGAGACCCTGAAAGAATTGTAAAGAATTTCCCAGTTTTTTTGTTTTGTTTTTGAAATTCCTTTTTATAGTGGGTTTGAGCTGATTCTCGCTGCCATGTTTATGCCAGTCTAGACACACTTGATTCCCTTACGGAGACATATCAATACATAGGTTTTAAGATTCTTACTAGTCAGATATTTTCCTCTGCGGGAAATATGGGGTTTTGAGTTCCTTTCACTGAGGAAGGTGTAGGTCTTGCCTATTCCATAGTTGGTTTTTGGAACGGTACCTGTGCTTATATAAAACTCTGGTTTTATGCATCACCCCACCTCTCCTTCCCCCTTAAGCAGGTATAAGAGTGTTTTCTAAATGTGAGACACTGTTCTCTTTCCTAACTCAGTTCAAGTGTAGCCATGTTTACAGGATGTTCATAAGTGATATCTTATGATAAGTTTCTTTTTCTGTGTGACTTATTTCACTTAGAATCATCGTACCTGAATCCACCCATTTTGCTGCTACTGGTCTTATGACATTGATTTCATGGCTGAGGGATATTCCATCGTACGTAAGTACCACAATTTTTTGAACCATGTTTATATTTTCTGGGATACTTAAGGTGTATCCAAGTTGAGGTCCTTGTATGCAGTGCAGCCCTAAATTTTGGGGTGGCTCTGTCTTATTGATTTTCAGTTTTCCCAGGGTATATTCCCTAGACTGGTAGTGCCCTTGGCTCTGTAGCTCTGTTCTTTACTTGTTTTAGGGAACAGAATGCACTCCTCCAGAGAGGCAGTTGGCAATTTACATCCCGCCCATCAGCATAACAGGGCTCCCTGTTCTCCAGGGCCTGTCTTGCCTTTCTTGTTCTTACACATTTTGTGGATGTCCCTTTTGACCGGTGGGAAGTGATACTTCTTTGTAGTGCAGATTTGCATTGCCCGCTTGCTTGCTTGGCCAAAAAGGGCGTATGCGTTTTCTCCTGAATATATTCAGGAGAAAATGCATACGCCCTTTTTGGCCAAGTGCATCATTGTCCAAGTTGTGCCCCTCTTCCTGTGCTTTAAAGGCGATTCCAACGTACCTCTTGAAATCTGTTTCCTGCTATTCTGCCTCGGTTTCAAGTCCACCTCGTTGCCTTCCCTCAACAGATTTTTGGACGATAGTTGTCCTTTATTACTCGGCCAGTTTGTGAATTGCTGTGCCCCTGAGCTCCATTTTTCAACTCGTTTTTGGTGAGCTGACCGCAAGTCCAAAATTTTGGTTCAGGACCTATACTGGTTCCCGGTGGGTGGCTGAGAATTTGGTTAATTCTTCTTCCTGCCAGGAAATTACAGTGATATGTGCCCGTCCAAATGCCTAACAGCTACTCTCTCATTGGTTCTCCCTCTTCCCTTTCATCCTCTGCCAAATTGGCAACCTGTGCGAAACAAGAGGTTAAAGGGGCTGTCTCTCCAAGTTGGGAGGTTGATAGTAAAGCAGACGGAAAGTCAAACCGGAGAACCAGGAGAGGGACTATTCGTTGAGTTTTAGAAACCTTCCATATTCACAGTGTGTCCGTTCTCTAGGTTTCCCGCACATGTTATAGCTGTAGTAATATTCCCTTCAACCTGGAGAGTTCGGACCCATGGAATGGGTGCCATGCATTATTGCTTTAAAGGGTCTGCATTTGCTCGCCAAATCTCACCAATCGTCTCAGTCCCAAGTGTCCCTCCTTATGCCACATCCAGCTGTCGTTGTAGATAGGGTCATTCCAGCTTTCATCAGGGACCCTGAAGGAATTGTAAAGAATTTCCCAGTTTTTTTGTTTTGTTTTTGAAATTCCTTTTTATAGTGGGTTTGAGCTGATTCTCGCTGCCATGTTTATGCCAGTCTAGACACACTTGATTCCCTTACGGAGACATATCAATACATAGGTTTTAAGATTCTTACTAGTCAGATATTTTCCTATGCGGGAAATATGGGGTTTTGAGTCCCTTTCACTGAGGACGGTGTAGGTCTTGTCTATTCCATAGTTGGTTTTTGGAACGGTACCTGTGCTTATATCAAACTCTGGTTTTATGCATCACCCCACCTCTCCTTCCCCCTTAAGCAGGTATAAGAGTGTTATCTAAATGTCAGACACTGTTCTCTTTCCTAACTCAGTTCAAGTGTAGCCATGTTTACAGGATCTTCATAAGTGATATCTTATGATAAGTTTCTTTTTCTCTGTGACTTATTTCACTTAGAATCATCGTACCTGAATCCACCCATTTTGTTGCTACTGGTCTTATGACATTGATTTCATGGCTGAGGGATATTCCATCGTACGTAAGTACCACAATTTTTTGAACCATGTTTATATTTTCTGGGATACTTAAGGTGTATCCAAGTTGAGGTCCTTGTATGCAGTGCAGCCCTAAATTTTGGGGTGGCTCTGTCTTATTGATTTTCAGTTTTCCCAAGGTATATTCCCTAGACTGGTAGTGCCCTTGGCTCTGTAGCTCTGTTCTTTACTTGTTTTAGGGAACAGAATGCACTCCTCCAGAGAGGCAGTTGGCAATTTACATCCCGCCCATCAGCATAACAAGGCTCCCTGTTCTCCAGGGCCTGTCTTGCCTTTCTTGTTCTTACACATTTTGTGGATGTCCCTTTTGACCGGTGGGAAGTGATACTTCTTTGTAGTGCAGATTTGCATTGCCCGCTTGCTTGCTTGGCCAAAAAGGGCGTATGCGTTTTCTCCTGAATATATTCAGGAGAAAACGCATACGCCCATTTTGGCCAAGTGCATCATTGTCGAAGTTGTGCCCCTCTTCCTGTGCTTTAAAGGCGATTCCAACGTACCTCTTGAAATCTGTTTCCTGCTATTCTGCCTCGCTTTCAAGTCCGCCTCGTTGCCTTCCCTCAGCAGATTTTTGGACGATAGTTGTCCTTTATTACTCGGCCACTTTGTGAACTGCTGTGCCCCTGAGCTCCATTTTTTAACTCGTTTTTGGTGAGCTGACCGCAAGTCCAAAATTTTGGTTCAGGATCTATACTGGTTCCCGGTGGGTGGCTGAGAATTTGGTTAATTCTTCTTCCTGCCGGGAAATTACAGTGATATGTGCCCGTCCAAATGCCTAACAGCTACTCTCTCATTGGTTCTCCCTCTTCCCTTTCATCCTCTGCCAAATTGGCAACCTGTGCGAACCAAGAGGTTAAAGGGGCTGTCTCTCCAAGTTGGGAGGTTGATAGTAAAGCAGACGGAAAGTCAAACCGGAGCACCAGGAGAGGGACTATTCGTTGAGTTTTAGAAACCTTCCATATTCACAGTGTGTCCGTTCTCTAGGTTTCCCGCACATGTTATAGCTGTAGTAATATTCCCTTCAACCTGGAGAGTTCGGACCCATGGAATGGGTGCCATGCATTATTGCTTTAAAGGGTCTGCATTTGCTCGCCAAATCTCACCAATCTTCTCAGTCGCAAGTGTCCCTCCTTATGCCACATCCAGCTGTCGTTGTAGATAGGGTCATTCCAGCTTTCATCAGGGACCCTGAGGGAATTGTAAAGAATTTCCCAGTTTTTTTGTTTTGTTTTTGAAATTCCTTTTTATAGTGGGTTTGAGCTGATTCTCGCTGCCATGTTTATGCCAGTCTAGACACACTTGATTCCCTTACGGAGACATATCCATACATAGGTTTTAAGATTCTTACTAGTCAGATATTTTCCTCTGCGGGAAATATGGGGTTTTGAGTCCCTTTCACTGAGGACGGTGTAGGTCTTGTCTATTCCATAGTTGGTTTTTCGAACGGTACCTGTGCGTATATCAAACTCTGGTTTTATGCATCACCCCACCTCTCCTTCCCCCTTAAGCAGGTATAAGAGTGTTTTCTAAATGTGAGACACTGTTCTCTTTCCTAACTCAGTTCAAGTGCAGCCTTGTTTACAGGATCTTCATAAGTGATATCTTATGATAAGTTTCTTTTTCTGTGTGACTTATTTCACTTAGAATCATCGTACCTGAATCCACCCATTTTGCTGCTACTGGTCTTATGACATTGATTTCATGGCTGAGGGATATTCCATCGTACGTAAGTACCACAATTTTTTGAACCATGTTTATATTTTCTGGGATACTTAAGGTGTATCCAAGTTGAGGTCCTTGTATGCAGTGCAGCCCTAAATTTTGGGGTGGCTCTGTCTTATTGATTTTCAGTTTTCCCAAGGTATATTCCCTAGACTGGTAGTGCCCTTGGCTCTGTAGCTCTGTTCTTTACTTGTTTTAGGGAACAGAATGCACTCCTCCAGAGAGGCAGTTGGCAATTTACATCCCGCCCATCAGCATAACAAGGCTCCCTGTTCTCCAGGGCCTGTCTTGCCTTTCTTGTTCTTACACATTTTGTGGATGTCCCTTTTGACCGGTGGGAAGTGATACTTCTGTGTAGTGCAGATTTGCATTGCCCGCTTGCTTGCTTGGCCAAAAAGGGCGTATGCGTTTTCTCCTGAATATATTCAGGAGAAAACGCATACGCCCTTTTTGGCCAAGTGCATCATTGTCGAAGTTGTGCCCCTCTTCCTGTGCTTTAAAGGCGATTCCAACGTACCACTTGAAATCTGTTTCCTGCTATTCTGCCTCACATTCAAGTCCGCCTCGTTGCCTTCCCTCAACAGATTTTTGGACGATAGTTGTCCTTTATTACTCGGCCAGTTTGTGAATTGCTGTGCCCCTGAGCTCCATTTTTCAACTCTTTTTTTGTGAGCTGACCGCAAGTCCAAAATTTTGGTTCAGGACATATGCTGGTTCCCAGTGGGGGGCTGAGGCTTTGGTTAATTCTTCTTCCTGCCGGGAAATTACAGTGATATGTGCCCGTCCAAATGCCGAACAGCTACTCTCTCATTGGTTCTCCCTCTTCCCTTTCATCCTCTGCCAAATTGGCAACCTGTGCGAACCAAGAGGTTAAAGGGGCTGTCTCTCCAAGTTGGGAGGTTGATAGTAAAGCAGACGGAAAGTCAAACCGGAGCACCAGGAGAGGGACTATTCGTTGAGTTTTAGAAACCTTTCGTATTCACAGTGTGTCCGTTCCCTAGGTTTCCCGCACATGTTATAGCTGTAGTAATATTCCCTTCAACCTGGAGAGTTCGGACCCATGGAATGGGTGCCATGCATTATTGCTTTAAAGGGTCTGCATTTGCTCACCCAATCTCACCAAGCATCTCAGTCCCAAGTGTCCAGCCTTATGCCACATCCAGCTGTCGTTGTAGATAGGGTCATTCCAGCTTTCATCAGAGACCCTGAAGGAATTGTAAAGAATTTCCCAGTTTTTTTGTTTTGTTTTTGAAATTCCTTTTTATAGTGGGTTTGAGCTGATTCTCGCTGCCATGTTTATGCCAGTCTAGACACACTTGATTCCCTTACGGAGACATATCAATACATAGGTTTTAAGATTCTTACTAGTCAGATATTTTCCTCTGCGGGAAATATGGGGTTTTGAGTCCCTTTCACTGAGGACGGTGTAGGTCTTGTCTATTCCATAGTTGGTTTTTGGAACGGTACCTGTGCTTATATCAAACTCTGGTTTTATGCATCACCCCACCTCTCCTTCCCCCTTAAGCAGGTATAAGAGTGTTATCTAAATGTCAGACACTGTTCTCTTTCCTAACTCAGTTCAAGTGTAGCCATGTTTACAGGATCTTCATAAGTGATATCTTATGATAAGTTTCTTTTTCTGTGTGACTTATTTCACTTAGAATCATCGTACCTGAATCCACCCATTTTGTTGCTACTGGTCTTATGACATTGATTTCATGGCTGAGGGATATTCCATCGTACGTAAGTACCACAATTTTTTGAACCATGTTTATATTTTCTGGGATACTTAAGGTGTATCCAAGTTGAGGTCCTTGTATGCAGTGCAGCCCTAAATTTTGGGGTGGCTCTGTCTTATTGATTTTCAGTTTTCCCAAGGTATATTCCCTAGACTGGTAGTGCCCTTGGCTCTGTAGCTCTGTTCTTTACTTGTTTTAGGGAACAGAATGCACTCCTCCAGAGAGGCAGTTGGCAATTTACATCCCGCCCATCAGCATAACAAGGCTCCCTGTTCTCCAGGGCCTGTCTTGCCTTTCTTGTTCTTACACATTTTGTGGATGTCCCTTTTGACCGGTGGGAAGTGATACTTCTTTGTAGTGCAGATTTGCATTGCCCGCTTGCTTGCTTGGCCAAAAAGGGCGTATGCGTTTTCTCCTGAATATATTCAGGAGAAAACGCATACGCCCATTTTGGCCAAGTGCATCATTGTCGAAGTTGTGCCCCTCTTCCTGTGCTTTAAAGGCGATTCCAACGTACCTCTTGAAATCTGTTTCCTGCTATTCTGCCTCGCTTTCAAGTCCGCCTCGTTGCCTTCCCTCAGCAGATTTTTGGACGATAGTTGTCCTTTATTACTCGGCCACTTTGTGAACTGCTGTGCCCCTGAGCTCCATTTTTTAACTCGTTTTTGGTGAGCTGACCGCAAGTCCAAAATTTTGGTTCAGGACCTATACTGGTTCCCGGTGGGTGGCTGAGAATTTGGTTAATTCTTCTTCCTGCCGGGAAATTACAGTGATATGTGCCCGTCCAAATGCCTAACAGCTACTCTCTCATTGGTTCTCCCTCTTCCCTTTCATCCTCTGCCAAATTGGCAACCTGTGCGAACCAAGAGGTTAAATGGGCTGTCTCTCCAAGTTGGGAGGTTGATAGTAAAGCAGACGGAAAGTCAAACCGGAGCACCAGGAGAGGGACTATTCGTTGAGTTTTAGAAACCTTCCGTATTCACAGTGTGTCCGTTCTCTAGGTTTCCCGCACATGTTATAGCTGTAGTAATATTCCCTTCAACCTGGAGAGTTGGGACCCATGGAATGGGTGCCATGCATTATTGCTTTAAAGGGTCTGCATTTGGTCACCCAATCTCACCAATCGTCTCAGTCCCAAGTGTCCCTCCTTATGCCACATCCAGCTGTCGTTGTAGATAGGGTCATTCCAGCTTTCATCAGAGACCCTGAAGGAATTGTAAAGAATTTCCCAGTTTTTTTGTTTTGTTTTTGAAATTCCTTTTTATAGTGGGTTTGAGCTGATTCTCGCTGCCATGTTTATGCCAGTCTAGACACACTTGATTCCCTTACGGAGACATATCAATACATAGGTTTTAAGATTCTTACTAGTCAGATATTTTCCTCTGCGGGAAATATGGGGTTTTGAGTCCCTTTCACTGAGGACGGTGTAGGTCTTGTCTATTCCATAGTTGGTTTTTGGAACGGTACCTGTGCTTATATCAAACTCTGGTTTTATGCATCACCCCACCTTTCCTTCCCCCTTAAGCAGGTATAAGAGTGTTTTCTAAATATGAGACACTGTTCTCTTTCCTAACTCAGTTCAAGTGTAGCCATGTTTACAGGATCTTCATAAGTGATATCTTATGATAAGTTTCTTTTTCTGTGTGACTTATTTCACTTAGAATCATCGTACCTGAATCCACCCATTTTGTTGCTACTGGTCTTATGACATTGATTTCATGGCTGAGGGATATTCCATCGTACGTAAGTACCACAATTTTTTGAACCATGTTTATATTTTCTGGGATACTTAAGGTGTATCCAAGTTGAGGTCCTTGTATGCAGTGCAGCCCTAAATTTTGGGGTGGCTCTGTCATATTGATTTTCAGTTTTCCCAAGGTATATTCCCTAGACTGGTAGTGCCCTTGGCTCTGTAGCTCTGTTCTTTACTTGTTTTAGGGAACAGAATGCACTCCTCCAGAGAGGCAGTTGGCAATTTACATCCCGCCCATCAGCATAACAAGGCTCCCTGTTCTCCAGGGCCTGTCTTGCCTTTCTTGTTCTTACACATTTTGTGGATGTCCCTTTTGACCGGTGGGAAATGATACTTCTTTGTAGTGCAGATTTGCATTGCCCGCTTGCTTGCTTGGCCAAAAAGGGCGTATGCGTTTTCTCCTGAATATATTCAGGAGAAAACGCATACGCCCTTTTTGGCCAAGTGCATCATTGTCGAAGTTGTGCCCCTCTTCCTGTGCTTTAAAGGCGATTCCAACGTACCTCTTGAAATCTGTTTCCTGCTATTCTGCCTCGCTTTCAAGTCCGCCTCGTTGCCTTCCCTCAACAGATTTTTGGACGATAGTTGTCCTTTATTACTCGGCCACTTTGTGAACTGCTGTGCCCCTGAGCTCCATTTTTTAACTCGTTTTTGGTGAGCTGACCGCAAGTCCAAAATTTTGGTTCAGGACCTATACTGGTTCCCGGTGGGTGGCTGAGAATTTGGTTAATTCTTCTTCCTGCCGGGAAATTACAGTGATATGTGCCCGTCCAAATGCCTAACAGCTACTCTCTCATTGGTTCTCCCTCTTCCCTTTCATCCTCTGCCAAATTGGAAACCTGTGCGAACCAAGAGGTTAAAGGGGCTGTCTCTCCAAGTTGGGAGGTTGATAGTAAAGCAGACGGAAAGTCAAACCGGAGCACCAGGAGAGGGACTATTCGTTGAGTTTTAGAAACCTTTCGTATTCACAGTGTGTCCGTTCCCTAGGTTTCCCGCACATGTTATAGCTGTAGTAATATTCCCTTCAACCTGGAGAGTTCGGACCCATGGAATGGGTGCCATGCATTATTGCTTTAAAGGGTCTGCATTTGCTCACCCAATCTCACCAAGCATCTCAGTCCCAAGTGTCCAGCCTTATGCCACATCCAGCTGTCGTTGTAGATAGGGTCATTCCAGCTTTCATCAGAGACCCTGAAGGAATTGTAAAGAATTTCCCAGTTTTTTTGTTTTGTTTTTGAAATTCCTTTTTATAGTGGGTTTGAGCTGATTCTTGCTGGCATGTTTATGCCTGTCTAGACACACTTGATTCCCTTACGGAGACATATCAATACATAGGTTTTAAGATTCTTACTAGTCAGATATTTTCCTCTGCGGGAAATATGGGGTTTTGAGTGCCTTTCACTGAGGACGGTGTAGGTCTTGTCTATTCCATAGTTGGTTTTTGGAACGGTACCTGTGCTTATATCAAACTCTGGTTTTATGCATCACCCCACCTTCCTTCCCCCTTAAGCAGGTATAAGAGTGTTTTCTAAATGTGAGACACTGTTCTCTTTCCTAACTCAGTTCAAGTGTAGCCATGTTTACAGGATCTTCATAAGTGATATCTTATGATAAGTTTCTTTTTCTGTGTGACTTATTTCACTTAGAATCATCGTACCTGAATCCTCCCATTTTGCTGCTACTGGTCTTATGACATTGATTTCATGGCTGAGGGATATTCCATCGTACGTAAGTACCACAATTTTTTGAACCATGTTTATATTTTCTGGGATACTTAAGGTGTATCCAAGTTGAGGTCCTTGTATGCAGTGCAGCCCTAAATTTTGGGGTGGCTCTGTCTTATTGATTTTCAGTTTTCCCAAGGTATATTCCCTAGACTGGTAGTGCCCTTGGCTCTGTAGCTCTGTTCTTTACTTGTTTTAGGGAACAGAATGCACTCCTCCAGAGAGGCAGTTGGCAATTTACATCCCGCCCATCAGCATAACAAGGCTCCCTGTTCTCCAGGGCCTGTCTTGCCTTTCTTGTTCTTACACATTTTGTGGATGTCCCTTTTGACCGGTGGGAAGTGATACTTCTTTGTAGTGCAGATTTGCATTGCCCGCTTGCTTGCTTGGCCAAAAAGGGCGTATGCGTTTTCTCCTGAATATATTCAGGAGAAAACGCATACGCACTTTTTGGCCAAGTGCATCATTGTCGAAGTTGTGCCCCTCTTCATGTGCTTTAAAGGCGATTCCAACGTACCTCTTGAAATCTGTTTCCTGCTATTCTGCCTCGCTTTCAAGTCCGCCTCGTAGCCTTCCCTCAACAGATTTTTGGACGATAGTTGTTCCTTATTACTCGGCCAGTTTGTGAATTGCTGTGCCCCTGAGCTCCATTTTTCAACTCGTTTTTGGTGAGCTGACCGCAAGTCCAAAATTTTGGTTCAGGACCTATACTGGTTTCCGGTGGGTGGCTGAGAATTTGGTTAATTCTTCTTCCTGCCGGGAAATTACAGTGATATGTGCCCGTCCAAATGCCTAACAGCTACTCTCTCATTGATTCTCCCTCTTCTCTTTCATCCTCTGCCAAATTGGCAACCTGTGCGAACCAAGAGGTTAAAGGGGCTGTCTCTCCAAGTTGGGAGGTTGATAGTAAAGCAGACGGAAAGTCAAACCGGAGCACCAGGAGAGGGACTATGCGTTGAGTTTTAGAAACCTTTCGTATTCACAGTGTGTCCGTTCCCTAGGTTTCCCGCACATGTTATAGCTGTAGTAATATTCCCTTCAACCTGGAGAGTTCGGACCCATGGAATGGGTGCCATGCATTATTGCTTTAAAGGGTCTGCATTTGCTCAGCCAATCTCACCAATCATCTCAGTCCCAAGTGTCACTCCTTATGCCACATCCAGCTGTCATTGTAGATAGGGTCATTCCAGCTTTCATCAGAGACCCTGAAGGAATTGTAAAGAATTTCCCAGTTTTTTGTTTTGTTTTTGAAATTCCTTTTTATAGTGGGTTTGACCTGATTCTCGCTGCCATGTTTATGCCAGTCTAGACACACTTGATTCCCTTACGGAGACATATCAATACATAGGTTTTAAGATTCTTACTAGTCAGATATTTTCCTCTGCGGGAAATATGGGATTTTGAGTCCCTTTCACTGAGGACGGTGTAGGTCTTGTCTATTCCATAGTTGGTTTTTGGAACGGTACCTTTGCTTATATCAAACTCTGGTTTTATGCATCACCCCACCTCTCCTTCCCCCTTAAGCAGGTATAAGAGTGTTTTCTAAATGTGAGACACTGTTCTCTTTCCTAACTCAGTTCAAGTGTAGCCATGTTTACAGGATCTTCATAAGTGATATCTTATGATAAGTTTCTTTTTCTGTGTGACTTATTTCACTAGGAATCATCGTACCTGAATCCACCCATTTTGCTGCTACTGGTCTTATGACATTGATTTCATGGCTGAGGGATATTCCATCGTACGTAAGTACCACAATTTTTTGAACCATGTTTATATTTTCTGGGATACTTAAGGTGTATCCAAGTTGAGGTCCTTGTATTCAGTGCAGCCCTAAATTTTGGGGTGGCTCTGTCTTATTGATTTTCAGTTTTCCCAAGGTATATTCCCTAGACTGGTAGTGCCCTTGGCTCTGTAGCTCTGTTCTTTACTTGTTTTAGGGAACAGAATGCACTCCTCCAGAGAGGCAGTTGGCAATTTACATCCCTCCCATCAGCATAACAAGGCTCCCTGTTCTCCAGGGCCTGTCTTGCCTTTCTTGTTCTTACACATTTTGTGGATGTCCCTTTTGACCGGTGGGATGTGATACTTCTTTGTAGTGCAGATTTGCATTGCCCGCTTGCTTGCTTGGCCAAAAAGGGCGTATGCGTTTTCTCCTGAATATATTCAGGAGAAAATGCATACGCCCTTAATGGCCAAGTGCATCATTGTCGAAGTTGTGCCCCTCTTCCTGTGCTTTAAAGGCGATTCCAACGTACCTCTTGAAATCTGTTTCCTGCTATTCTGCCTCGCTTTCAAGTCCGCCTCGGTGCCTTCCCTCAACATATTTTTGGACGATAGTTGTCCTTTATTACTCGGCCAGTTTGTGAATTGCTGTGCCCCTGAGCTCCATTTTTCAACTCGTTTTTGGTGAGCTGACCGCAAGTCCAAAATTTTGGTTCAGGACCTATACTGGTTTCCGGTGGGTGGCTGAGAATTTGGTTAATTCTTCTTCCTGCCGGGAAATTACAGTGATATGTGCCCGTCCAAATGCCTAACAGCTACTCTCTCATTGGTTCTCCCTCTTCCCTTTCATCCTCTGCCAAATTGGCAACCTGTGCGAACCAAGAGGTTAAAGGGGCTGTCTCTCCAAGTTGGGAGGTTGATAGTAAAGCAGACGGAAATTCAAACCGGAGCACCAGGAGAGGGACTATGCGTTGAGTTTTAGAAACTTTTCGTATTCACAGTGTGTCCGTTCCCTATGTTTCCCGCACATGTTATAGCTGTAGTAATATTCCCTTCAACCTGGAGAGTTCGGACCCATGGAATGGGTGCCATGCATTATTGCTTTAAAGGGTCTGCATTTGCTCACCCAATCTCACCAATCATCTCAGTCCCAAGTGTCCCTCCTTATGCCACATCCAGCTGTCGTTGTAGATAGGGTCATTCCAGCTTTCATCAGAAACCCTGAAGGAATTGTAAAGAATTTCCCAGTTTTTTTGTTTTGTTTTTGAAATTCCTTTTTATAGTGGGTTTGAGCTGATTCTCGCTGCCATGTTTATGCCAGTCTAGACACACTTGATTCCCTTACGGAGACATATCAATACATAGGTTTTAAGATTCTTACTAGTCAGATATTTTCCTCTGCGGGAAATATGGGGTTTTGAGTCCCTTTCACTGAGGACGGTGTAGGTCTTGTCTATTCCATAGTTGGTTTTTGGAACGGTCCCTGTGCTTATATCAAACTCTGGTTTTATGCATCACGCCACCTCTCCTTCCCCGTTAAGCAGGTATAAGAGTGTTTTCTAAATGTGAGACACTGTCCTCTTTCCTAACTCAGTTCAAGTGTAGCCTTGTTTACAGGATCTTCATAAGTGATATCTTATGATAAGTTTCTTTTTCTGTGTGACTTATTTCACTTAGAATCATCGTACCTGAATCCACCCATTTTGCTGCTACTGGTCTTATGACATTGATTTCATGGCTGAGGGATATTCCATCGTACGTAAGTACCACAATTTTTTGAACCATGTTTATATTTTCTGGGATACTTAAGGTGTATCCAAGTTGAGGTCCTTGTATGCAGTGCAGCCCTAAATTTTGGGGTGGCTCTGTCTTATTGATTTTCAGTTTTCCCAAGGTATATTCCCTAGACTGGTAGTGCCCTTGGCTCTGTAGCTCTGTTCTTTACTTGTTTTAGGGAACAGAATGCACTCCTCCAGAGAGGCCGTTGGCAATTTACATCCCGCCCATCAGCATAACAAGGCTCCCTGTTCTCCAGGGCCTGTCTTGCCTTTCTTGTTCTTACACATTTTGTGGATGTCCCTTTTGACCGGTGGGAAGTGATACTTCTTTGTAGTGCAGATTTGCATTGCCCGCTTGCTTGCTTGGCCAAAAAGGGCGTATGCGTTTTCTCCTGAATATATTCAGGAGAAAACGCATACGCCCTTTTTGGCCAAGGGCATCATTGTCGAAGTTGTGCCCCTCTTCCTGTGCTTTAAAGGCGATTCCAACGTACCTCTTGAAATCTGTTTCCTGCTATTCTGCCTCGCTTTCAAGTCCGCCTCGTTGCCTTCCCTCAACTGATTTTTGGACGATAGTTGTCTTTATTACTCGGCCAGTTTGTGAATTGCTGTGCCCCTGAGCTCCATTTTTCAACTCGTTTTTGGTGAGCTGACCGCAAGTCCAAAATTTTGGTTCAGGACCTATACTGGTTCCCGGTGGGTGGCTGAGAATTTGGTTAATTCTTCTTCCTGCCGGGAAATTACAGTGATATGTGCCCGTCCAAATGCCTAACAGCTACTCTCTCATTGGTTCTCCCTCTTCCCTTTCATCCTCTGCCAAATTGGCAACCTGTGCGAACCAAGAGGTTAAAGGGTCTGTCTCTCCAAGTTGGGAGGTTGATAGTAAAGCAGACGGAAAGTCAAACCGGAGCACCAGGAGAGGGACTATTCGTTGAGTTTTAGAAACCTTTTGTATTCACAGTGTGTCCGTTCCCTAGGTTTCCCGCACATGTTATAGCTGTAGTAATATTCCCTTCAACCTGGAGAGTTCGGACCCATGGAATGGGTGCCATGCATTATTGCTTTAAAGGGTCTGCATTTGCTCACCCAATCTCACCAATCGTCTCAGTCCCAAGTGTCCCTCCTTATGCCACATCCAGCTGTCGTTGTAGATAGGGTCATTCCAGCTTTCATCAGAGACCCTGAAGGAATTGTAAAGAATTTCCCAGTTTTTTTGTTTTGTTTTTAAAATTCCTTTTTATAGTGGGTTTGAGCTGATTCTCGCTGCCATGTTTATGCCAGTCTAGACACACTTGATTCCCTTACGGAGACATATCAATACATAGGTTTTAAGATTCTTACTAGTCAGATATTTTCCTCTGCGGGAAATATGGGGTTTTGAGTCCCTTTCACTGAGGACGGTGTAGGTCTTGTCTATTCCATAGTTGGTTTTTGGAACGGTACCTGTGCTTATATCAAACTCTGGTTTTATGCATCACCCCACCTCTCCTTCCCCCTTAAGCAGGCATAAGAGTGTTTTCTAAATGTGAGACACTGTTCTCTTTCCTAACTCAGTTCAAGTGTAGCCATGTGTACAGGATCTTCATAAGTGATATCTTATGATAAGTTTCTTTTTCTGTGTGACTTATTTCACTTAGAATCATCGTACCTGAATCCACCCATTTTGCTGCTACTGGTCTTATGACATTGATTTCATGGCTGAGGGATATTCCATCGTACGTAAGTACCACAATTTTTTGAACCATGTTTATATTTTCTGGGATACTTAAGGTGTATCCAAGTTGAGGTCCTTGTATGCAGTGCAGCCCTAAATTTTGGGGTGGCTCTGTCTTATTGATTTTCAGTTTTCCCAAGGTATATTCCCTAGACTGGTAGTGCCCTTGGCTCTGTAGCTCTGTTCTTTACTTGTTTTAGGGAACAGAATGCACTCCTCCAGAGAGGCCGTTGGCAATTTACATCCCGCCCATCAGCATAACAAGGCTCCCTGTTCTCCAGGGCCTGTCTTGCCTTTCTTGTTCTTACACATTTTGTGGATGTCCCTTTTGACCGGTGGGAAGTGATACTTCTTTGTAGTGCAGATTTGCATTGCCCGCTTGCTTGCTTGGCCAAAAAGGGCGTATGCGTTTTCTCCTGAATATATTCAGGAGAAAACGCATACGCCCTTTTTGGCCAAGGGCATCATTGTCGAAGTTGTGCCCCTCTTCCTGTGCTTTAAAGGCGATTCCAACGTACCTCTTGAAATCTGTTTCCTGCTATTCTGCCTCGCTTTCAAGTCCGCCTCGTTGCCTTCCCTCAACTGATTTTTGGACGATAGTTGTCTTTATTACTCGGCCAGTTTGTGAATTGCTGTGCCCCTGAGCTCCATTTTTCAACTCGTTTTTGGTGAGCTGACCGCAAGTCCAAAATTTTGGTTCAGGACCTATACTGGTTCCCGGTGGGTGGCTGAGAATTTGGTTAATTCTTCTTCCTGCCGGGAAATTACAGTGATATGTGCCCGTCCAAATGCCTAACAGCTACTCTCTCATTGGTTCTCCCTCTTCCCTTTCATCCTCTGCCAAATTGGCAACCTGTGCGAACCAAGAGGTTAAAGGGTCTGTCTCTCCAAGTTGGGAGGTTGATAGTAAAGCAGACGGAAAGTCAAACCGGAGCACCAGGAGAGGGACTATTCGTTGAGTTTTAGAAACCTTTTGTATTCACAGTGTGTCCGTTCCCTAGGTTTCCCGCACATGTTATAGCTGTAGTAATATTCCCTTCAACCTGGAGAGTTCGGACCCATGGAATGGGTGCCATGCATTATTGCTTTAAAGGGTCTGCATTTGCTCACCCAATCTCACCAATCGTCTCAGTCCCAAGTGTCCCTCCTTATGCCACATCCAGCTGTCGTTGTAGATAGGGTCATTCCAGCTTTCATCAGAGACCCTGAAGGAATTGTAAAGAATTTCCCAGTTTTTTTGTTTTGTTTTTAAAATTCCTTTTTATAGTGGGTTTGAGCTGATTCTCGCTGCCATGTTTATGCCAGTCTAGACACACTTGATTCCCTTACGGAGACATATCAATACATAGGTTTTAAGATTCTTACTAGTCAGATATTTTCCTCTGCGGGAAATATGGGGTTTTGAGTCCCTTTCACTGAGGACGGTGTAGGTCTTGTCTATTCCATAGTTGGTTTTTGGAACGGTACCTGTGCTTATATCAAACTCTGGTTTTATGCATCACCCCACCTCTCCTTCCCCCTTAAGCAGGCATAAGAGTGTTTTCTAAATGTGAGACACTGTTCTCTTTCCTAACTCAGTTCAAGTGTAGCCATGTGTACAGGATCTTCATAAGTGATATCTTATGATAAGTTTCTTTTTCTGTGTGACTTATTTCACTTAGAATCATCGTACCTGAATCCACCCATTTTGCTGCTACTGGTCTTATGACATTGATTTCATGGCTGAGGGATATTCCATCATACGTAAGTACCACAATTTTTTGAACCATGTTTATATTTTCTGGGATACTTAAGGTGTATCCAAGTTGAGGTCCTTGTATGCAGTGCAGCCCTAAATTTTGGGGTGGCTCTGTCTTATTGATTTTCAGTTTTCCCAAGGTATATTCCCTAGACTGGTAGTGCCCTTGGCTCTGTAGCTCTGTTCTTTACTTGTTTTAGGGAACAGAATGCACTCCTCCAGAGAGGCAGTTGGAAATTTACATCCCGCCCATCAGCATAACAAGGCTCCCTGTTCTCCAGGGCCTGTCTTGCCTTTCTTGTTCTTACACATTTTGTGGATGTCCCTTTTGACCGGTGGGAAGTGATACTTCTTTGTAGTGCAGATTTGCATTGCCCGCTTGCTTGCTTGGCCAAAAAGGGCGTATGCGTTTTCTCCTGAATATATTCAGGAGAAAACGCATATGCCCTTTTTGGCCAAGTGCATCATTGTCGAAGTTGTGCCCCTCTTCCTGTGCTTTAAAGGCGATTCCAACGTACCTCTTGAAATCTGTTTCCTGCTATTCTGCCTCGCTTTCAAGTCCGCCTCGTTGCCTTCCCTCAACAGATTTTTGGACGATAGTTGTCCTTTATTACTCGGCCAGTTTGTGAATTGCTGTGCCCCTGAGCTCCATTTTTCAACTCGTTTTTGGTGAGCTGACCGCAAGTCCAAAATTTTGGTTCAGGACCTATACTGGTTCCCGGTGGGTGGCTGAGAATTTGGTTAATTCTTCTTCCTGCCGGGAAATTACAGTGATATGTGCCCGTCCAAATGCCTAACAGCTACTCTATCATTGGTTCTCCCTCTTCCCTTTCATCCTCTGCCAAATTGGCAACCTGTGCGAACCAAGAGGTTAAAGGGGCTGTCTCTCCAAGTTGGGAGGTTGATAGTAAAGCAGACGGAAAGTCAAACCGGAGCACCAGGAGAGGGACTATGCGTTGAGTTTTAGAAACCTTTCGTATTCACAGTGTGTCCGTTCTCTAGGTTTCCCGCACATGTTATAGCTGTAGTAATATTCCCTTCAACCTGGAGAGTTCGGACCCATGGAATGGGTGCCATGCATTATTGCTTTAAAGGGTCTGCATTTGCTCGCCAAATCTCACCAATGGTCACAGTCCCAAGTGTCCCTCCTTATGCCACATCCAGCTGTCGTTGTAGATAGGGTCATTCCAGCTTTCATCAGAGACCCTGAAGGAATTGTAAAGAATTTCCCAGTTTTTTTGTTTTGTTTTTGAAATTCCTTTTTATAGTGGGTTTGAGTTGATTCTCGCTGCCATGTTTATGCCAGTCTAGACACACTTGATTCCCTTACGGAGACATATCAATACATAGGTTTTAAGATTCTTACTAGTCAGATATTTTCCTCTGCGGGAAATATGGGGTTTTGAGTCCCTTTCACTGAGGACGGTGTAGGTCTTGTCTATTCCATAGTTGGTTTTTGGAACGGTACCTGTGCTTATATCAAACTCTGGTTTTATGCATCACCCCACCTCTCCTTCCCCCTTAAGCAGGTATAAGAGTGTTTTCTAAATGTGAGACACTGTCCTCTCTCCTAACTCAGTTCAAGTGTAGCCATGTTTACAGGATCTTCATAAGTGATATCTTATGATAAGTTTCTTTTTCTGTGTGACTTATTTCACTTAGAATCATCGTACCTGAATCCACCCATTTTGCTGCTACTGGTCTTATGACATTGATTTCATGGCTGAGGGATATTCCATCGTACGTAAGTACCACAATTTTTTGAACCATGTTTATATTTTCTGGTATACTTAAGGTGTATCCAAGTTGAGGTCCTTGTATTCAGTGCAGCCCTAAATTTTGGGGTTGCTCTGTCTTATTGATTTTCAGTTTTCCCAAGGTATATTCCCTAGACTGGTAGTGCCGTTGGCTCTGTATCTCTGTTCTTTACTTGTTTTAGGGAACAGAATGCACTCCTCCAGAGAGGCAGTTGGCAATTTACATCCCGCCCATCAGCATAACAAGGCTCCCTGTTCTCCAGGGCCTGTCTTGCCTTTCTTGTTCTTACACATTTTGTGGATGTCCCTTTTGACCGGTGGGAAGTGATACTTCTTTGTAGTGCAGATTTGCATTGCCCGCTTGCTTGCTTGGCCAAAAAGGGCGTATGCGTTTTCTCCTGAATATATTCAGGAGAAAATGCATACGCCCTTTTTGGCCAAGTGCATCATTGTCGAAGTTGTGCCCCTCTTCCTGTGCTTTAAAGGCGATTCCAACGTACCTCTTGAAATCTGTTTCCTGCTATTCTGCCTCGCTTTCAAGTCCGCCTCGTTGCCTTCCCTCAACAGATTTTTGGACGATAGTTGTCGTTTATTACTCGGCCAGTTTGTGAATTGCTGTGCCCCTGAGCTCCATTTTTCAACTCGTTTTTGGTGAGCTGACCGCAAGTCCAAAATTTTGGTTCAGGACCTATACTGGTTCCCGGTGGGTGGCTGAGAATTTGGTTAATTCTTCTTCCTGCCGGGAAATTACAGTGATATGTGCCCGTCCAAATGCCTAACAGCTACTCTCTCATTGGTTCTCCCTCTTCCCTTTCATCCTCTGCCAAATTGGCAACCTGTGCGAACCAAGAGGTTAAAGGGGCTGTCTCTCCAAGTTGGTAGGTTGATAGTAAAGCAGACGGAAAGTCAAACCGGAGCACCAGGAGAGGGACTATGCGTTGAGTTTTAGAAACCTTTCGTATTCACAGTGTGTCCGTTCCCTAGGTTTCCCGCACATGTTATAGCTGTAGTAATATTCCCTTCAACCTGGAGAGTTCGGACCCATGGAATGGGTGCCATGCATTATTGCTTTAAAGGGTCTGCATTTGCTCGCCAAATCTCACCAATGGTCACAGTCCCAAGTGTCCCTCCTTATGCCACATCCAGCTGTCGTTGTAGATAGGGTCATTCCAGCTTTCATCAGAGACCCTGAAGGAATTGTAAAGAATTTCCCAGTTTTTTTGTTTTGTTTTTGAAATTCCTTTTTATAGTGGGTTTGAGTTGATTCTCGCTGCCATGTTTATGCCAGTCTAGACACACTTGATTCCCTTACGGAGACATATCAATACATAGGTTTTAAGATTCTTACTAGTCAGATATTTTCCTCTGCGGGAAACATGGGGTTTTGAGTCCCTTTCACTGAGGACGGTGTAGGTCTTGTCTATTCCATAGTTGGTTTTTGGAACGGTACCTGTGCTTATATCAAACTCTGGTTTTATGCATCACCCCACCTTTCCTTCCCCCTTAAGCAGGTATAAGAGTGTTTTCTAAATGTGAGACACTGTCCTCTCTCCTAACTCAGTTCAAGTGTAGCCATGTTTACAGGATCTTCATAAGTGATATCTTATGATAAGTTTCTTTTTCTGTGTGACTTATTTCACTTAGAATCATCGTACCTGAATCCACCCATTTTGCTGCTACTGGTCTTATGACATTGATTTCATGGCTGAGGGATATTCCATCGTACGTAAGTACCACAATTTTTTGAACCATGTTTATATTTTCTGGGATACTTAAGGTGTATCCAAGTTGAGGTCCTTGTATGCAGTGCAGCCCTAAATTTTGGGGTGGCTCTGTCTTATTGATTTTCAGTTTTCCCAAGGTATATTCCCTAGACTGGTAGTGCCCTTGGCTCTGTAGCTCTGTTCTTTACTTGTTTTAGGGAACAGAATGCACTCCTCCAGAGAGGCAGTTGGCAATTTACATCCCGCCCATCAGCATAACAAGGCTCCCTGTTCTCCAGGGCCTGTCTTGCCTTTCTTGTTCTTACACATTTTGTGGATGTCCCTTTTGACCGGTGGGAAGTGATACTTCTTTGTAGTGCAGATTTGCATTGCCCGCTTGCTTGCTTGGCCAAAAAGGGCGTATGCGTTTTCTCCTGAATATATTCAGGAGAAAACGCATACGCCCTTTTTGGCCAAGTGCATCATTGTCGAAGTTGTGCCCCTCTTCCTGTGCTTTAAAGGCGATTCCAACGTACCTCTTGAAATCTGTTTCCTGCTATTCTGCCTCGCTTTCAAGTCCGCCTCGTTGCCTTCCCTCAACAGATTTTTGGACGATAGTTGTCCTTTATTACTCGGCCAGTTTGTGAATTGCTGTGCCCCCGAGCTCCATTTTTCAACTCGTTTTTGGTGAGCTGACCGCAAGTCCAAAATTTTGGTTCAGGACCTATACTGGTTCCCGGTGGGTGGCTGAGAATTTGGTTAATTCTTCTTCCTGCCGGGAAATTACAGTGATATGTGCCCGTCCAAATGCCTAACAGCTACTCTCTCATTGGTTCTCCCTCTTCCCTTTCATCCTCTGCCAAATTGGCAAACTGTGCGAACCAAGAGGTTAAAGGGGCTGTCTCTCCAAGTTGGGAGGTTGATAGTAAAGCAGACGGAAAGTCAAACCGGAGCACCAGGAGAGGGACTATTCGTTGACTTTTAGAAACCTTTCGTATTCACAGTGTGTCCGTTCTCTAGGTTTCCCGCACATGTTATAGCTGTAGTAATATTCCCTTCAACCTGGAGAGTTCGGACCCATGGAATGGGTGCCATGCATTATTGCTTTAAAGAGTCTGCATTTGCTCACCCAATCTCACCAATCGTCTCAGTCCCAAGTGTCCCTCCTTATGCCACATCCAGCTGTCGTTGTAGATAGGGTCATTCCAGCTTTCATCAGAGACCCTGAAGGAATTGTAAAGAATTTCCCAGTTTTTTTGTTTTGTTTTTGAAATTCCTTTTTATAGTGGGTTTGAGCTGATTCTCGCTGCCATGTTTATGCCAGTCTAGACACACTTGATTCCCTTACGGAGACCTATCAATACATAGGTTTTAAGATTCTTACTAGTCAGATATTTTCCTCTGCGGGAAATATGGGGTTTTGAGTCCCTTTCACTGAGGACGGTGTAGGTCTTGTCTATTCCATAGTTGGTTTTTGGAACGGTACCTGTGCTTATATCAAACTCTGGTTTTATGCATCACCCCACCTCTCCTTCCCCCTTAAGCAGGTATAAGAGTGTTTTCTAAATGTGAGACACTGTTCTCTTTCCTAACTCAGTACAAGTGTAGCCATGTTTACAGGATCTTCATAAGTGATATCTTATGATAAGTTTCTTTTTCTGTGTGACTTATTTCACTTAGAATCATCGTACCTGAATCCACCCATTTTGCTGCTACTGGTCTTATGACATTGATTTCATGGCTGAGGGATATTCCGTCGTACGTAAGTACCACAATTTTTTGAACCATGTTTATATTTTCTGGGATACTTAAGGTGTATCCAAGTTGAGGTCCTTGTATGCAGTGCAGCCCTAAATTTTGGGGTGGCTCTGTCTTATTGATTTTCAGTTTTCCCAAGGTATATTCCCTAGACTGGTAGTGCCCTTGGCTCTGTAGCTCTGTTCTTTACTTGTTTTAGGGAACAGAATGCACTCCTCCAGAGAGGCAGTTGGCAATTTACATCCCGCCCATCAGCATAACAAGGCTCCCTGTTCTCCAGGGCCTGTCTTGCCTTTCTTGTTCTTACACATATTGTGGATGTCCCTTTTGACCGGTGGGAAGTGATACTTCTTTGTAGTGCAGATTTGCATTGCCCGCTTGCTTGCTTGGCGAAAAAGGGCGTATGCGTTTTCTCCTGAATATATTCAGGAGAAAACGCATACGCCCTTTTTGGCCAAGTGCATCATTGTCGAAGTTGTGCCCCTCTTCCTGTGCTTTAAAGGCGATTCCAACGTACCTCTTCAAATCTGTTTCCTGCTATTCTGCCTCGCTTTCAAGTCCGCCTCGTTGCCTTCCCTCAACAGATTTTTGGACGATAGTTGTCCTTTATTACTCGGCCAGTTTGTGAATTGCTGTGCCCCCGAGCTCCATTTTTCAACTCGTTTTTGGTGAGCTGACCGCAAGTCCAAAATTTTGGTTCAGGACCTATACTGGTTCCCGGTGGGTGGCTGAGAATTTGGTTAATTCTTCTTCCTGCCGGGAAATTACAGTGATATGTGCCCGTCCCAATGCCTAACAGCTACTCTCTCATTGGTTCTCCCTCTTCCCTTTCATCCTCTGCCAAATTGGCAACCTGTGCGAACCAAGAGGTTAAAGGGGCTGTCTCTCCAAGTTGGGAGGTTGATAGTAAAGCAGACGGAAAGTCAAACCGGAGCACCAGGAGAGGGACTATTCGTTGAGTTTTAGAAACCTTTCGTATTCACAGTGTGTCCGTTCCCTAGGTTTCCCGCACATGTTATAGCTGTAGTAATATTCCCTTCAACCTGGAGAGTTCGGACCCATGGAATGGGTGCCATGCATTATTGCTTTAAAGGGTCTGCATTTGCTCACCCAATCTCACCAATCGTCTCAGTCCCAAGTGTCCCTCCTTATGCCACATCCAGCTGTCGTTGTAGATAGGGTCATTCCAGCTTTCATCAGAGACCCTGAAGGAATTTTAAAGAATTTCCCAGTTTTTTTGTTTTGTTTTTGAAATTCCTTTTTATAGTGGGTTTGAGCTGATTTTCGCTGCCATGTTTATGCCAGTCTAGACACACTTGATTCCCTTACGGAGACATATCAATACATAGGTTTTAAGATTCTTACTAGTCAGATATTTTCCTCTGCGGGAAATATGGGTTTTGAGTCCCTTTCACTGAGGACGGTGTAGGTCTTGTCTATTCCATAGTTGGTTTTTGGAACGGTACCTGTGCTTATATCAAACTCTGGTTTTATGCATCACCCCACCTCTCCTTCCCCCTTAAGCAGGTATAAGAGTGTTTTCTAAATGTGAGACACTGTTCTCTTTCCTAACTCAGTACAAGTGTAGCCATGTTTACAGGATCTTCATAAGTGATATCTTATGATAAGTTTCTTTTTCTGTGTGACTTATTTCACTTAGAATCATCGTACCTGAATCCACCCATTTTGCTGCTACTGGTCTTATGACATTGATTTCATGGCTGAGGGATATTCCGTCGTATGTAAGTACCACAATTTTTTGAACCATGTTTATATTTTCTGGGATACTTAAGGTGTATCCAAGTTGAGGTCCTTGTATGCAGTGCAGCCCTAAATTTTGGGGTGGCTCTGTCTTATTGATTTTCAGTTTTCCCAAGGTATATTCCCTAGACTGGTAGTGCCCTTGGCTCTGTAGCTCTGTTCTTTACTTGTTTTAGGGAACAGAATGCACTCCTCCAGAGAGGCAGTTGGCAATTTACATCCCGCCCATCAGCATAACAAGGCTCCCTGTTCTCCAGGGCCTGTCTTGCCTTTCTTGTTCTTACACATTTTGTGGATGTCCCTTTTGACCGGTGGGAAGTGATACTTCTTTGTAGTGCAGATTTGCATTGCCCGCTTGCTTGCTTGGCCAAAAAGGGCGTATGCGTTTTCTCCTGAATATATTCAGGAGAAAACACATACGCCCTTTTTGGCCAAGTGCATCATTGTCGAAGTTGTGCCCCTCTTCCTGTGCTTTAAAGGCGATTCCAACGTACCTCTTGAAATCTGTTTCCTTCTATTCTGCCTCGCTTTCAAGTCCGCCTCGTTGCCTTCCCTCAACAGATTTTTGGACGATAGTTGGCCTTTATTACTCGGCCAGTTTGTGAATTGCTGTGCCCCTGAGTTCCATTTTTCAACTCGTTTTTGGTGAGCTGACCGCAAGTCCAAAATTTTGGTTCAGGACCTATACTGGTTCCCGGTGGGTGGCTGAGAATTTGGTTAATTCTTCTTCCTGCCGGGAAATTACAGTGATATGTGCCCGTCCAAATGCCTAACAGCTACTCTCTCATTGGTTCTCCCTCTTCCCTTTCATCCTCTGCCAAATTGGCAACCTGTGCGAACCAAGAGGTTAAAGGGGCTGTCTCTCCAAGTTGGGAGGTTGATAGTAAAGCAGACGGCAAGTCAAACCGGAGCACCAGGAGAGGGACTATTCGTTGAGTTTTAGAAACCTTTCGTATTCACAGTGTGTCCGTTCTCTAGGTTTCCCGCACATGTTATAGCTGTAGTAATATTCCCTTCAACCTGGAGAGTTCGGACCCATGGAATGGGTGCCATGCATTATTGTTTTAAAGGGTCTGCATTTGCTCACCCAATCTCACCAATCGTCTCAGTCCCAAATGTCCCTCCTTATGCCACATCCAGCTGTCGTTGTAGATAGGGTCATTCCAGCTTTCATCAGAGACCCTGAAGGAATTGTAAAGAATTTCCCAGTTTTTTTGTTTTGTTTTTGAAATTCCTTTTTATAGTGGGTTTGAGCTGATTCTCGCTGCCATGTTTATGCCAGTCTAGACACACTTGATTCCCTTACGGAGACATATCAATACATAGGTTTTAAGATTCTTACTAGTCAGATATTTTCCTCTGCGGGAAATATGGGGTTTTGAGTCCCTTTCACTGAGGACGGTGTAGGTCTTGTCTATTCCATAGTTGGTTTTTGGAACGGTACCTGTGCTTATATCAAACTCTGGTTTTATGCATCACCCCACCTCTCCTTCCCCCTTAAGCAGGTATAAGAGTGTTTTCTAAATGTGAGACACTGTTCTCTTTCCTAACTCAGTTCAAGTGTAGCCATGTTTACAGGATCTTCATAAGTGATATCTTATGATAAGTTTCTTTTTCTGTGTGACTTATTTCACTTAGAATCATCGTACCTGAATCCACCCATTTTGCTGCTACTGGTCTTATGACATTGATTTCATGGCTGAGGGATATTCCATCGTACGTAAGTACCACAATTTTTTGAACCATGTTTATATTTTCTGGGATACTTAAGGTGTATCCAAGTTGAGGTCCTTGTATGCAGTGCAGCCCTAAATTTTGGGGTGGCTCTGTCTTATTGATTTTCAGTTTTCCCAAGGTATATTCCCTAGACTGGTAGTGCCCTTGGCTCTGTAGCTCTGTTCTTTACTTGTTTTAGGGAACAGAATGCACTCCTCCAGAGAGGCAGTTGGCAATTTACATCCCGCCCATCAGCATAACAAGGCTCCCTGTTCTCCAGGGCCTGTCTTGCCTTTCTTGTTCTTACACATTTTGTGGATGTCCCTTTTGACCGGTGGGAAGTGATACTTCTTTGTAGTGCAGATTTGCATTGCCCGCTTGCTTGCTTGGCCAAAAAGGGCGTATGCGTTTTCTCCTGAATATATTCAGGAGAAAACACATACGCCCTTTTTGGCCAAGTGCATCATTGTCGAAGTTGTGCCCCTCTTCCTGTGCTTTAAAGGCGATTCCAACGTACCTCTTCAAATCTGTTTCCTGCTATTCTGCCACGCTTTCAAGTCCGCCTCGTTGCTTTCCCTCAACAGATTTTTGGACGATAGTTGGCCTTTATTACTCGGCCAGTTTGTGAATTGCTGTGCCCCCGAGCTCCATTTTTCAACTCGTTTTTGGTGAGCTGACCGCAAGTCCAAAATTTTGGTTCAGGACCTATACTGGTTCCCGGTGGGTGGCTGAGAATTTGGTTAATTCTTCTTCCTGCTGGGAAATTACAGTGATATGTGCCCGTCCAAATGCCTAACAGCTACTCTCTCATTGGTTCTCCCTCTTCCCTTTCATCCTCTGCCAAATTGGCAAACTGTGCGAACCAAGAGGTTAAAGGGGCTGTCTCTCCAAGTTGGGAGGTTGATAGTAAAGCAGACGGAAAGTCAAACCGGAGCACCAGGAGAGGGACTATTCGTTGAGTTTTAGAAACCTTTCGTATTCACAGTGTGTCCGTTCTCTAGGTTTCCCGCACATGTTATAGCTGTAGTAATATTCCCTTCAACCTGGAGAGTTCGGACCCATGGAATGGGTGCCATGCATTATTGCTTTAAAGGGTCTGCATTTGCTCACCCAATCTCACCAATCGTCTCAGTCGCAAGTGTCCCTCCTTATGCCACATCCAGCTGTCGTTGTAGATAGGGTCATTCCAGCTTTCATCAGAGACCCTGAAGGAATTGTAAAGAATTTCCCAGTTTTTTTGTTTTGTTTTTGAAATTCCTTTTTATAGTGGGTTTGAGCTGATTCTCGCTGCCATGTTTATGCCAGTCTAGACACACTTGATTCCCTTACGGAGACCTATCAATACATAGGTTTTAAGATTCTTACTAGTCAGATATTTTCCTCTGCGGGAAATATGGGGTTTTGAGTCCCTTTCACTGAGGACGGTGTAGGTCTTGTCTATTCCATAGTTGGTTTTTGGAACGGTACCTGTGCTTATATCAAACTCTGGTTTTATGCATCACCCCACCTCTCCTTCCCCCTTAAGCAGGTATAAGAGTGTTTTCTAAATGTGAGACACTGTTCTCTTTCCTAACTCAGTACAAGTGTAGCCATGTTTACAGGATCTTCATAAGTGATATCTTATGATAAGTTTCTTTTTCTGTGTGACTTATTTCACTTAGAATCATCGTACCTGAATCCACCCATTTTGCTGCTACTGGTCTTATGACATTGATTTCATGGCTGAGGGATATTCCGTCGTACGTAAGTACCACAATTTTTTGAACCATGTTTATATTTTCTGGGATACTTAAGGTGTATCCAAGTTGAGGTCCTTGTATGCAGTGCAGCCCTAAATTTTGGGGTGGCTCTGTCTTATTGATTTTCAGTTTTCCCAAGGTATATTCCCTAGACTGGTAGTGCCCTTGGCTCTGTAGCTCTGTTCTTTACTTGTTTTAGGGAACAGAATGCACTCCTCCAGAGAGGCAGTTGGCAATTTACATCCCGCCCATCAGCATAACAAGGCTCCCTGTTCTCCAGGGCCTGTCTTGCCTTTCTTGTTCTTACACATATTGTGGATGTCCCTTTTGACCGGTGGGAAGTGATACTTCTTTGTAGTGCAGATTTGCATTGCCCGCTTGCTTGCTTGGCCAAAAAGGGTGTATGCGTTTTCTCCTGAATATATTCAGGAGAAAACGCATACGCCCTTTTTGGCCAAGTGCATCATTGTCGAAGTTGTGCCCCTCTTCCTGTGCTTTAAAGGCGATTCCAACGTAACTCTTCAAATCTGTTTCCTGCTATTCTGCCTCGCTTTCAAGTCCGCCTCGTTGCCTTCCCTCAACAGATTTTTGGACGATAGTTGTCCTTTATTACTCGGCCAGTTTGTGAATTGCTGTGCCCCCGAGCTCCATTTTTCAACTCGTTTTTGGTGAGCTGACCGCAAGTCCAAAATTTTGGTTCAGGACCTATACTGGTTCCCGGTGGGTGGCTGAGAATTTGGTTAATTCTTCTTCCTGCCGGGAAATTACAGTGATATGTGCCCGTCCCAATGCCTAACAGCTACTCTCTCATTGGTTCTCCCTCTTCCCTTTCATCCTCTGCCAAATTGGCAACCTGTGCGAACCAAGAGGTTAAAGGGGCTGTCTCTCCAAGTTGGGAGGTTGATAGTAAAGCAGACGGAAAGTCAAACCGGAGCACCAGGAGAGGGACTATTCGTTGAGTTTTAGAAACCTTTCGTATTCACAGTGTGTCCGTTCTCTAGGTTTCCCGCACATGTTATAGCTGTAGTAATATTCCCTTCAACCTGGAGAGTTCGGACCCATGGAATGGGTGCCATGCATTATTGTTTTAAAGGGTCTGCATTTGCTCACCCAATCTCACCAATCGTCTCAGTCCCAAATGTCCCTCCTTATGCCACATCCAGCTGTCGTTGTAGATAGGGTCATTCCAGCTTTCATCAGAGACCCTGAAGGAATTGTAAAGAATTTCCCAGTTTTTTTGTTTTGTTTTTGAAATTCCTTTTTATAGTGGGTTTGAGCTGATTCTCGCTGCCATGTTTATGCCAGTCTAGACACACTTGATTCCCTTACGGAGACATATCAATACATAGGTTTTAAGATTCTTACTAGTCAGATATTTTCCTCTGCGGGAAATATGGGGTTTTGAGTCCCTTTCGCTGAGGACGGTGTAGGTCTTGTCTATTCCATAGTTGGTTTTTGGAACGGTACCTGTGCTTATATCAAACTCTGGTTTTATGCATCACCCCACCTCTCCTTCCCCCTTAAGCAGGTATAAGAGTGTTTTCTAAATGTGAGACACTGTTCTCTTTCCTAACTCAGTTCAAGTGTAGCCATGTTTACAGGATCTTCATAAGTGATATCTTATGATAAGTTTCTTTTTCTGTGTGACTTATTTCACTTAGAATCATCGTACCTGAATCCACCCATTTTGCTGCTACTGGTCTTATGACATTGATTTCATGGCTGAGGGATATTCCATCGTACGTAAGTACCACAATTTTTTGAACCATGTTTATATTTTCTGGGATACTTAAGGTGTATCCAAGTTGAGGTCCTTGTATGCAGTGCAGCCCTAAATTTTGGGGTGGCTCTGTCTTATTGATTTTCAGTTTTCCCAAGGTATATTCCCTAGACTGGTAGTGCCCTTGGCTCTGTAGCTCTGTTCTTTACTTGTTTTAGGGAACAGAATGCACTCCTCCAGAGAGGCAGTTGGCAATTTACATCCCGCCCATCAGCATAACAAGGCTCCCTGTTCTCCAGGGCCTGTCTTGCCTTTCTTGTTCTTACACATTTTGTGGATGTCCCTTTTGACCGGTGGGAAGTGATACTTCTTTGTAGTGCAGATTTGCATTGCCCGCTTGCTTGCTTGGCCAAAAAGGGCGTATGCGTTTTCTCCTGAATATATTCAGGAGAAAACGCATACGCCCTTTTTGGCCAAGTGCATCATTGTCGAAGTTGTGCCCCTCTTCCTGTGCTTTAAAGGCAATTCCAACGTACCTCTTGAAATCTGTTTCCTGCTATTCTGCCTCGCTTTCAAGTCCGCCTCGTTGCCTTCCCTCAACAGATTTTTGGACGATAGTTGTCCTTTATTACTCGGCCAGTTTGTGAATTGCTGTGCCCCCGAGCTCCATTTTTCAACTCGTTTTTGGTGAGCTGACCGCAAGTCCAAAATTTTGGTTCAGGACCTATACTGGTTCCCGGTGGGTGGCTGAGAATTTGGTTAATTCTTCTTCCTGCCGGGAAATTACAGTGATATGTGCCCATGCAAATGCCTAACAGCTACTCTCTCATTGGTTCTCCCTCTTCCCTTTCATCCTCTGCCAAATTGGCAAACTGTGCGAACCAAGAGGTTAAAGGGGCTGTCTCTCCAAGTTGGGAGGTTGATAGTAAAGCAGACGGAAAGTCAAACCGGAGCACCAGGAGAGGGACTATTTGTTGAGTTTTAGAAACCTTCCGTATTCACAGTGTGTCCGTTCTCTAGGTTTCCCGCACATGTTATAGCTGTAGTAATATTCCCTTCAACCTGGAGAGTTCGGACCCATGGAATGGGTGCCATGCATTATTGCTTTAAACGGTCCGCATTTGCTCACCCAATCTCACCAATCGCCTCAGTCCCAAGTGTCCCTCCTTATGCCACATCCAGCTGTCGTTGTAGATAGGGTCATTCCAGGTTTCATCAGAGACCCTGAAGGAATTGTAAAGAATTTCCCAGTTTTTTTGTTTTGTTTTTGAAATTCCTTTTTATAGTGGGTTTGAGCTGATTCTCGCTGCCATGTTTATGCCAGTCTAGACACACTTGATTCCCTTACGGAGACATATCAATACATAGGTTTTAAGATTCTTACTAGTCAGATATTTTCCTCTGCGGGAAATATGGGGTTTTGAGTCCCTTTCACTGAGGAAGGTGTAGGTCTTGTCTTTTCCATAGTTGGTTTTTGGAACGGTACCTGTGCTTATATCAAACTCTGGTTTTATGCATCACCCCACCTCTCCTTCCCCCTTAAGCAGGTATAAGAGTGTTTTCTAAATGTGAGACACTGTTCTCTTTCCTAACTCAGTTCAAGTGTAGCCATGTTTACAGGATCTTCATAAGTGATATCTTATGAGATGTTTCTATTTCTGTGTGACTTATTTCACTTAGAATCATCGTACCTGAATCCACCCATTTTGCTGCTACTGGTCTTATGACATTGATTTCATGGCTGAGGGATATTCCATCGTACGTAAGTACCACAATTTTTTGAACCATGTTTATATTTTCTGGGATACTTAAGGTGTATCCAAGTTGAGGTCCTTGTATGCAGTGCAGCCCTAAATTTTGGGGTGGCTCTGTCTTATTGATTTTCAGTTTTCCCAAGGTATATTCCCTAGACTGGTAGTGCCCTTGGCTCTGTAGCTCTGTTCTTTACTTGTTTTAGGGAACAGAATGCACTCCTCCAGAGAGGCAGTTGGCAATTTACATCCCGCCCATCAGCACAACAAGGCTCCCTGTTCTCCAGGGCCTGTCTTGCCTTTCTTGTTCTTACACATTTTGTGGATGTCCCTTTTGACCGGTGGGAAGTGATACTTCTTTGTAGTGCAGATTTGCATTGCCCGCTTGCTTGCTTGGCCAAAAAGGGCGTATGCGTTTTCTCCTGAATATATTCAGGAGAAAACGCATACGCCCTTTTTGGCCAAGTGCATCATTGTCGAAGTTGTGCACCTCTTCCTGTGCTTTAAAGGCGATTCCAACGTACCTCTTCAAATCTGTTTCCTGCTATTCTGCCTCGCTTTCAAGTCCGCCTCGTTGCCTTCCCTCAACAGATTTTTGGACGATAGTTGGCCTTTATTACTCGGCCAGTTTGTGAATTGCTGTGCCCCTGAGCTCCATTTTTCAACTCGTTTTTGGTGAGCTGACCGCAAGTCCAAAATTTTGGTTCAGGACCTATACTGGTTCCCGGTGGGTGGCTGAGAATTTGGTTAATTCTTCTTCCTGCCGGGAAATTACAGTGATATGTGCCCGTCCAAATGCCTAACAGCTACTCTCTCATTGGTTCTCCCTCTTCCCTTTCATCCTCTGCCAAATTGGAAACCTGTGCGAACCAAGAGGTTAAAGGGGCTGTCTCTCCAAGTTGGGAGGTTGATAGTAAAGCAGGTGGAAAGTCAAACCGGAGCACCAGGAGAGGGACTATTCGTTGAGTTTTAGAAACCTTTCGTATTCACAGTGTGTCCGTTCTCTAGGTTTCCCGCACATGTTATAGCTGTAGTAATATTCCCTTCAACCTGGAGAGTTCGGACCCATGGAATGGGTGCCATGCATTATTGCTTTAAAGGGTCTGCATTTGCTCACCCAATCTCACCAATCGTCTCAGTCCCAAGTGTCCCTCCTTATGCCACATCCAGCTGTCGTTGTAGATAGGGTCATTCCAGCTTTCATCAGAGACCCTGAAGGAATTGTAAAGAATTTCCCAGTTTTTTTGTTTTGTTTTCGAAATTCCTTTTTATAGTGGGTTTGAGCTGATTCTCGCTGCCATGTTTATGCCAGTCTAGACACACTTGATTCCCTTACGGAGACATATCAATACATAGGTTTTAAGATTCTTACTAGTCAGATATTTTCCTCTGCGGGAAATATGGGGTTTTGAGTCCCTTTCACTGAGGAAGGTGTAGGTCTTGTCTATTCCATAGTTGGTTTTTGGAACGGTACCTGTGCTTATATCAAACTCTGGTTTTATGCATCACCCCACCTCTCCTTCCCCCTTAAGCAGGTATAAGAGTGTTTTCTAAATGTGAGACACTGTTCTCTTTCCTAACTCAGTTCAAGTGTAGCCATGTTTACAGGATCTTCATAAGTGATATCTTATGATAAGTTTCTTTTTCTGTGTGACTTATTTCACTTAGAATCATCGTACCTGAATCCACCCATTTTGTTGCTACTGGTCTTATGACATTGATTTCATGGCTGAGGGATATTCCATCGTACGTAAGTACCACAATATTTTGAACCATGTTTATATTTTCTGGGATACTTAAGGTGTATCCAAGTTGAGGTCCTTGTATGCAGTGCAGCCCTAAATTTTGGGGTGGCTCTGTCTTATTGATTTTCAGTTTTCCCAAGGTATATTCCCTAGACTGGTAGTGCCCTTGGCTCTGTAGCTCTGTTCTTTACTTGTTTTAGGGAACAGAATGCACTCCTCCAGAGAGGCAGTTGGCAATTTACATCCCGCCCATCAGCATAACAAGGCTCCCTGTTCTCCAGGGCCTGTCTTGCCTTTCTTGTTCTTACACATTTTGTGGATGTCCCTTTTGACCGGTGGGAAGTGATACTTCTTTGTGGTGCAGATTTGCATTGCCAGCTTGCTTGCTTGGCCAAAAAGGGCGTATGCGTTTTCTCCTGAATATATTCAGGAGAAAACGCATACGCCCTTTTTGGCCAAGTGCATCATTGTCGAAGTTGTGCCCCTCTTCCTGTGCTTTAAAGGCGATTCCAACGTACCTCTTGAAATCTGTTTCCTTCTATTCTGCCTCGCTTTCAAGTCCGCCTCGTTGCCTTCCCTCAACAGATTTTTGGACGAGAGTTGTCCTTTATTACTCAGCCAGTTTGTGAATTGCTGTGCCCCTGAGCTCCATTTTTCAACTCGTTTTTGGTGAGCTGACCGCAAGTCCAAAATTTTGGTTCAGGACCTATACTGGTTCCCGGTGGGTGGCTGAGAATTTGGTTAATTCTTCTTCCTGCCGGGAAATTACAGTGATATGTGCCCATCCAAATGCCTAACAGCTACTCTCTCATTGGTTCTCCCTCTTCCCTTTCATTCTCTGCCAAATTGGAAACCTGTGCGAACCAAGAGGTTAAAGGGGCTGTCTCTCCAAGTTGGGAGGTTGATAGTAAAGCAGACGGAAAGTCAAACCGGAGCACCAGGAGAGGGACTATTCGTTGAGTTTTAGAAACCTTTCGTATTCACAGTGTGTCCGTTCTCTAGGTTTCCCGCACATGTTATAGCTGTAGTAATATTCCCTTCAACCTGGAGAGTTCGGACCCATGGAATGGGTGCCATGCATTATTGCTTTAAAGGGTCCGCATTTGCTCACCCAATCTCACCAATCGCCTCAGTCCCAAGTGTCCCTCCTTATGCCACATCCAGCTGTCGTTGTAGATAGGGTCATTCCAGGTTTCATCAGAGACCCTGAAGGAATTGTAAAGAATTTCCCAGTATTTTTGTTTTGTTTTTGAAATTCCTTTTTATAGTGGGTTTGAGCTGATTCTCGCTGCCATGTTTATGCCAGTCTAGACACACTTGATTCCCTTACGGAGACCTATCAATACATAGGTTTTAAGATTCTCACTAGTCAGATATTTTCCTCTGCGGGAAATATGGGGTTTTGAGGCCCTTTCACTGAGGAAGGTGTAGGTCTAGTCTATTCCATAGTTGGTTTTTGGAACGGTACCTGTGCTTATATCAAACTCTGGTTTTATGCATCACCCCACCTCTCCTTCCCCCTTAAGCAGGTATAAGAGTGTTTTCTAAATGTGAGACACTGTTCTCTTTCCTAACTCAGTTCAAGTGTAGCCATGTTTACAGGATCTTCATAAGTGATATCTTATAAGAAGTTTCTATTTCTGTGTGACTTATTTCACTTAGAATCATCGTACCTGAATCCACCCATTTTGCTGCTACTGGTCTTATGACATTGATTTCATGGCTGAGGGATATTCCATCGTACGTAAGTACCACAATTTTTTGAACCATGTTTATATTTTCTGGGATACTTAAGGTGTATCCAAGTTGAGGTCCTTGTATGCAGTGCAGCCCTAAATTTTGGGGTGGCTTTGTCTTATTGATTTTCAGTTTTCCCAAGGTATATTCCCTAGACTGGTAGTGCCCTTGGCTCTGTAGCTCTGTTCTTTACTTGTTTTAGGGAACAGAATGCACTCCTCCAGAGAGGCAGTTGGCAACTTACATCCCGCCCATCAGCACAACAAGGCTCCCTGTTCTCCAGGGCCTGTCTTGCCTTTCTTGTTCTTACACATTTTGTGGATGTCCCTTTTGACCGGTGGGAAGTGATACTTCTTTGTAGTGCAGATTTGCATTGCCCGCTTGCTTGCTTGGCCAAAAAGGGCGTATGCGTTTTCTCCTGAATATATTCAGGAGAAAACGCATACGCCCTTTTTGGCCAAGTGCATCATTGTCGAAGTTGTGCCCCTCTTCCTGTGCTTTAAAGGCGATTCCAACGTACCTCTTGAAATCTGTTTCCTGCTATTCTGCCTCGCTTTCAAGTCCGCCTCGTTGCCTTCCCTCAACAGATTTTTGGACGATAGTTGTCCTTTATTACTCGGCCAGTTTGTGAATTGCTGTGCCCCCGAGCTCCATTTTTCAACTCGTTTTTGGTGAGCTGACCGCAAGTCCAAAATTTTGGTTCAGGACCTATACTGGTTCCCGGTGGGTGGCTGAGAATTTGGTTAATTCTTCTTCCTGCTGGGAAATTACAGTGATATGTGCCCGTCCCAATGCCTAACAGCTACTCTCTCATTGGTTCTCCCTCTTCCCTTTCATCCTCTGCCAAATTGGCAACCTGTGCGAACCAAGAGGTTAAAGGGGCTGTCTCTCCAAGTTGGGAGGTTGATAGTAAAGCAGACGGAAAGTCAAACCGGAGCACCAGGAGAGGGACTATTCGTTGAGTTTTAGAAACCTTTCGTATTCACAGTGTGTCCGTTCCCTAGGTTTCCCGCACATGTTATAGCTGTAGTAATATTCCCTTCAACCTGGAGAGTTCGGACCCATGGAATGGGTGCCATGCATTATTGCTTTAAAGGGTCTGCATTTGCTCACCCAATCTCACCAATCGTCTCAGTCCCAAGTGTCCCTCCTTATGCCACATCCAGCTGTCGTTGTAGATAGGGTCATTCCAGCTTTCATCAGAGACCCTGAAGGAATTGTAAAGAATTTCCCAGTTTTTTTGTTTTGTTTTTGAAATTCCTTTTTATAGTGGGTTTGAGCTGATTTTCGCTGCCATGTTTATGCCAGTCTAGACACACTTGATTCCCTTACGGAGACATATCAATACATAGGTTTTAAGATTCTTACTAGTCAGATATTTTCCTCTGCGGGAAATATGGGTTTTGAGTCCCTTTCACTGAGGACGGTGTAGGTCTTGTCTATTCCATAGTTGGTTTTTGGAACGGTACCTGTGCTTATATCAAACTCTGGTTTTATGCATCACCCCACCTCTCCTTCCCCCTTAAGCAGGTATAAGAGTGTTTTCTAAATGTGAGACACTGTTCTCTTTCCTAACTCAGTACAACTGTAGCCATGTTTACAGGATCTTCATAAGTGATATCTTATGATAAGTTTCTTTTTCTGTGTGACTTATTTCACTTAGAATCATCGTACCTGAATCCACCCATTTTGCTGCTACTGGTCTTATGACATTGATTTCATGGCTGAGGGATATTCCGTCGTACGTAAGTACCACAATTTTTTGAACCATGTTTATATTTTCTGGGATACTTAAGGTGTATCCAAGTTGAGGTCCTTGTATGCAGTGCAGCCCTAAATTTTGGGGTGGCTCTGTCTTATTGATTTTCAGTTTTCCCAAGGTATATTCCCTAGACTGGTAGTGCCCTTGGCTCTGTAGCTCTGTTCTTTACTTGTTTTAGGGAACAGAATGCACTCCTCCAGAGAGGCAGTTGGCAATTTACATCCCGCCCATCAGCATAACAAGGCTCCCTGTTCTCCAGGGCCTGTCTTGCCTTTCTTGTTCTTACACATTTTGTGGATGTCCCTTTTGACCGGTGGGAAGTGATACTTCTTTGTAGTGCAGATTTGCATTGCCCGCTTGCTTGCTTGGCCAAAAAGGGCGTATGCGTTTTCTCCTGAATATATTCAGGAGAAAACACATACGCCCTTTTTGGACAAGTGCATCATTGTCGAAGTTGTGCCCCTCTTCCTGTGCTTTAAAGGCGATTCCAACGTACCTCTTGAAATCTGTTTCCTGCTATTCTGCCTCGCTTTCAAGTCCGCCTCGTTGCCTTCCCTCAACAGATTTTTGGACGATAGTTGGCCTTTATTACTCGGCCAGTTTGTGAATTGCTGTGCCCCTGAGCTCCATTTTTCAACTCGTTTTTGGTGAGCTGACCGCAAGTCCAAAATTTTGGTTCAGGACCTATACTGGTTCCCGGTGGGTGGCTGAGAATTTGGTTAATTCTTCTTCCTGCTGGGAAATTACAGTGATATGTGCCCGTCCAAATGCCTAACAGCTACTCTCTCATTGGTTCTCCCTCTTCCCTTTCATCCTCTGCCAAATTGGCAACCTGTGCGAACCAAGAGGTTAAAGGGGCTGTCTCTCCAAGTTGGGAGGTTGATAGTAAAGCAGACGGAAAGTCAAACCGGAGCACCAGGAGAGGGACTATTCGTTGAGTTTTAGAAACCTTTCGTATTCACAGTGTGTCCGTTCTCTAGGTTTCCCGCACATGTTATAGCTGTAGTAATATTCCCTTCAACCTGGAGAGTTCGGACCCATGGAATGGGTGCCATGCATTATTGTTTTAAAGGGTCTGCATTTGCTCACCCAATCTCACCAATCGTCTCAGTCCCAAATGTCCCTCCTTATGCCACATCCAGCTGTCGTTGTAGATAGGGTCATTCCAGCTTTCATCAGAGACCCTGAAGGAATTGTAAAGAATTTCCCAGTTTTTTTGTTTTGTTTTTGAAATTCCTTTTTATAGTGGGTTTGAGCTGATTCTCGCTGCCATGTTTATGCCAGTCTAGACACACTTGATTCCCTTACGGAGACATATCAATACATAGGTTTTAAGATTCTTACTAGTCAGATATTTTCCTCTGCGGGAAATATGGGGTTTTGAGTCCCTTTCGCTGAGGACGGTGTAGGTCTTGTCTATTCCATAGTTGGTTTTTGGAACGGTACCTGTGCTTTTATCAAACTCTGGTTTTATGCATCACCCCACCTCTCCTTCCCCCTTAAGCAGGTATAAGAGTGTTTTCTAAATGTGAGACACTGTTCTCTTTCCTAACTCAGTTCAAGTGTAGCCATGTTTACAGGATCTTCATAAGTGATATCTTATGATAAGTTTCTTTTTCTGTGTGACTTATTTCACTTAGAATCATCGTACCTGAATCCACCCATTTTGCTGCTACTGGTCTTATGACATTGATTTCATGGCTGAGGGATATTCCATCGTACGTAAGTACCACAATTTTTTGAACCATGTTTATATTTTCTGGGATACTTAAGGTGTATCCAAGTTGAGGTCCTTGTATGCAGTGCAGCCCTAAATTTTGGGGTGGCTTTGTCTTATTGATTTTCAGTTTTCCCAAGGTATATTCCCTAGACTGGTAGTGCCCTTGGCTCTGTAGCTCTGTTCTTTACTTGTTTTAGGGAACAGAATGCACTCCTCCAGAGAGGCAGTTGGCAACTTACATCCCGCCCATCAGCACAACAAGGCTCCCTGTTCTCCAGGGCCTGTCTTGCCTTTCTTGTTCTTACACATTTTGTGGATGTCCCTTTTGACCGGTGGGAAGTGATACTTCTTTGTAGTGCAGATTTGCATTGCCCGCTTGCTTGCTTGGCCAAAAAGGGCGTATGCGTTTTCTCCTGAATATATTCAGGAGAAAACGCATACGCCCTTTTTGGCCAAGTGCATCATTGTCGAAGTTGTGCCCCTCTTCCTGTGCTTTAAAGGCGATTCCAACGTACCTCTTCAAATCTGTTTCCTGCTATTCTGCCTCGCTTTCAAGTCCGCCTCGTTGCCTTCCCTCAACAGATTTTTGGACGATAGTTGTCCTTTATTACTCGGCCAGTTTGTGAATTGCTGTGCCCCCGAGCTCCATTTTTCAACTCGTTTTTGGTGAGCTGACCGCAAGTCCAAAATTTTGGTTCAGGACCTATACTGGTTCCCGGTGGGTGGCTGAGAATTTGGTTAATTCTTCTTCCTGCCGGGAAATTACAGTGATATGTGCCCGTCCCAATGCCTAACAGCTACTCTCTCATTGGTTCTCCCTCTTCCCTTTCATCCTCTGCCAAATTGGCAACCTGTGCGAACCAAGAGGTTAAAGGGGCTGTCTCTCCAAGTTGGGAGGTTGATAGTAAAGCAGACGGAAAGTCAAACCGGAGCACCAGGAGAGGGACTATTCGTTGAGTTTTAGAAACCTTTCGTATTCACAGTGTGTCCGTTCCCTAGGTTTCCCGCACATGTTATAGCTGTAGTAATATTCCCTTCAACCTGGAGAGTTCGGACCCATGGAATGGGTGCCATGCATTATTGCTTTAAAGGGTCTGCATTTGCTCACCCAATCTCACCAATCGTCTCAGTCCCAAGTGTCCCTCCTTATGCCACATCCAGCTGTCGTTGTAGATAGGGTCATTCCAGCTTTCATCAGAGACCCTGAAGGAATTGTAAAGAATTTCCCAGTTTTTTTGTTTTGTTTTTGAAATTCCTTTTTATAGTGGGTTTGAGCTGATTTTCGCTGCCATGTTTATGCCAGTCTAGACACACTTGATTCCCTTACGGAGACATATCAATACATAGGTTTTAAGATTCTTACTAGTCAGATATTTTCCTCTGCGGGAAATATGGGTTTTGAGTCCCTTTCACTGAGGACGGTGTAGGTCTTGTCTATTCCATAGTTGGTTTTTGGAACGGTACCTGTGCTTATATCAAACTCTGGTTTTATGCATCACCCCACCTCTCCTTCCCCCTTAAGCAGGTATAAGAGTGTTTTCTAAATGTGAGACACTGTTCTCTTTCCTAACTCAGTACAAGTGTAGCCATGTTTACAGGATCTTCATAAGTGATATCTTATGATAAGTTTCTTTTTCTGTGTGACTTATTTCACTTAGAATCATCGTACCTGAATCCACCCATTTTGCTGCTACTGGTCTTATGACATTGATTTCATGGCTGAGGGATATTCCGTCGTACGTAAGTACCACAATTTTTTGAACCATGTTTATATTTTCTGGGATACTTAAGGTGTATCCAAGTTGAGGTCCTTGTATGCAGTGCAGCCCTAAATTTTGGGGTGGCTCTGTCTTATTGATTTTCAGTTTTCCCAAGGTATATTCCCTAGACTGGTAGTGCCCTTGGCTCTGTAGCTCTGTTCTTTACTTGTTTTAGGGAACAGAATGCACTCCTCCAGAGAGGCAGTTGGCAATTTACATCCCGCCCATCAGCATAACAAGGCTCCCTGTTCTCCAGGGCCTGTCTTGCCTTTCTTGTTCTTACACATTTTGTGGATGTCCCTTTTGACCGGTGGGAAGTGATACTTCTTTGTAGTGCAGATTTGCATTGCCCGCTTGCTTGCTTGGCCAAAAAGGGCGTATGCGTTTTCTCCTGAATATATTCAGGAGAAAACACATACGCCCTTTTTGGCCAAGTGCATCATTGTTGAAGTTGTGCCCCTCTTCCTGTGCTTTAAAGGCGATTCCAACGTACCTCTTGAAATCTGTTTCCTGCTATTCTGCCTCGCTTTCAAGTCCGCCTCGTTGCCTTCCCTCAACAGATTTTTGGACGATAGTTGGCCTTTATTACTCGGCCAGTTTGTGAATTGCTGTGCCCCTGAGCTCCATTTTTCAACTCGTTTTTGGTGAGCTGACCGCAAGTCCAAAATTTTGGTTCAGGACCTATACTGGTTCCCGGTGGGTGGCTGAGAATTTGGTTAATTCTTCTTCCTGCTGGGAAATTACAGTGATATGTGCCCGTCCAAATGCCTAACAGCTACTCTCTCATTGGTTCTCCCTCTTCCCTTTCATCCTCTGCCAAATTGGCAACCTGTGCGAACCAAGAGGTTAAAGGGGCTGTCTCTCCAAGTTGGGAGGTTGATAGTAAAGCAGACGGAAAGTCAAACCGGAGCACCAGGAGAGGGACTATTCGTTGAGTTTTAGAAACCTTTCGTATTCACAGTGTGTCCGTTCTCTAGGTTTCCCGCACATGTTATAGCTGTAGTAATATTCCCTTCAACCTGGAGAGTTCGGACCCATGGAATGGGTGCCATGCATTATTGTTTTAAAGGGTCTGCATTTGCTCACCCAATCTCACCAATCGTCTCAGTCCCAAATGTCCCTCCTTATGCCACATCCAGCTGTCGTTGTAGATAGGGTCATTCCAGCTTTCATCAGAGACCCTGAAGGAATTGTAAAGAATTTCCCAGTTTTTTTGTTTTGTTTTTGAAATTCCTTTTTATAGTGGGTTTGAGCTGATTCTCGCTGCCATGTTTATGCCAGTCTAGACACACTTGATTCCCTTACGGAGACATATCAATACATAGGTTTTAAGATTCTTACTAGTCAGATATTTTCCTCTGCGGGAAATATGGGGTTTTGAGTCCCTTTCGCTGAGGACGGTGTAGGTCTTGTCTATTCCATAGTTGGTTTTTGGAACGGTACCTGTGCTTATATCAAACTCTGGTTTTATGCATCACCCCACCTCTCCTTCCCCCTTAAGCAGGTATAAGAGTGTTTTCTAAATGTGAGACACTGTTCTCTTTCCTAACTCAGTTCAAGTGTAGCCATGTTTACAGGATCTTCATAAGTGATATCTTATGATAAGTTTCTTTTTCTGTGTGACTTATTTCACTTAGAATCATCGTACCTGAATCCACCCATTTTGCTGCTACTGGTCTTATGACATTGATTTCATGGCTGAGGGATATTCCATCGTACGTAAGTACCACAATTTTTTGAACCATGTTTATATTTTCTGGGATACTTAAGGTGTATCCAAGTTGAGGTCCTTGTATGCAGTGCAGCCCTAAATTTTGGGGTGGCTCTGTCTTATTGATTTTCAGTTTTCCCAAGGTATATTCCCTAGACTGGTAGTGCCCTTGGCTCTGTAGCTCTGTTCTTTACTTGTTTTAGGGAACAGAATGCACTCCTCCAGAGAGGCAGTTGGCAATTTACATCCCGCCCATCAGCATAACAAGGCTCCCTGTTCTCCAGGGCCTGTCTTGCCTTTCTTGTTCTTACACATTTTGTGGATGTCCCTTTTGACCGGTGGGAAGTGATACTTCTTTGTAGTGCAGATTTGCATTGCCCGCTTGCTTGCTTGGCCAAAAAGGGCGTATGCGTTTTCTCCTGAATATATTCAGGAGAAAACGCATACGCCCTTTTTGGCCAAGTGCATCATTGTCGAAGTTGTGCCCCTCTTCCTGTGCTTTAAAGGCAATTCCAACGTACCTCTTGAAATCTGTTTCCTGCTATTCTGCCTCGCTTTCAAGTCCGCCTCGTTGCCTTCCCTCAACAGATTTTTGGACGATAGTTGTCCTTTATTACTCGGCCAGTTTGTGAATTGCTGTGCCCCCGAGCTCCATTTTTCAACTCGTTTTTGGTGAGCTGACCGCAAGTCCAAAATTTTGGTTCAGGACCTATACTGGTTCCCGGTGGGTGGCTGAGAATTTGGTTAATTCTTCTTCCTGCTGGGAAATTACAGTGATATGTGCCCGTCCCAATGCCTAACAGCTACTCTCTCATTGGTTCTCCCTCTTCCCTTTCATCCTCTGCCAAATTGGCAACCTGTGCGAACCAAGAGGTTAAAGGGGCTGTCTCTCCAAGTTGGGAGGTTGATAGTAAAGCAGACGGAAAGTCAAACCGGAGCACCAGGAGAGGGACTATTCGTTGAGTTTTAGAAACCTTTCGTATTCACAGTGTGTCCGTTCCCTAGGTTTCCCGCACATGTTATAGCTGTAGTAATATTCCCTTCAACCTGGAGAGTTCGGACCCATGGAATGGGTGCCATGCATTATTGCTTTAAAGGGTCTGCATTTGCTCACCCAATCTCACCAATCGTCTCAGTCCCAAGTGTCCCTCCTTATGCCACATCCAGCTGTCGTTGTAGATAGGGTCATTCCAGCTTTCATCAGAGACCCTGAAGGAATTGTAAAGAATTTCCCAGTTTTTTTGTTTTGTTTTTGAAATTCCTTTTTATAGTGGGTTTGAGCTGATTTTCGCTGCCATGTTTATGCCAGTCTAGACACACTTGATTCCCTTACGGAGACATATCAATACATAGGTTTTAAGATTCTTACTAGTCAGATATTTTCCTCTGCGGGAAATATGGGTTTTGAGTCCCTTTCACTGAGGACGGTGTAGGTCTTGTCTATTCCATAGTTGGTTTTTGGAACGGTACCTGTGCTTATATCAAACTCTGGTTTTATGCATCACCCCACCTCTCCTTCCCCCTTAAGCAGGTATAAGAGTGTTTTCTAAATGTGAGACACTGTTCTCTTTCCTAACTCAGTACAAGTGTAGCCATGTTTACAGGATCTTCATAAGTGATATCTTATGATAAGTTTCTTTTTCTGTGTGACTTATTTCACTTAGAATCATCGTACCTGAATCCACCCATTTTGCTGCTACTGGTCTTATGACATTGATTTCATGGCTGAGGGATATTCCGTCGTACGTAAGTACCACAATTTTTTGAACCATGTTTATATTTTCTGGGATACTTAAGGTGTATCCAAGTTGAGGTCCTTGTATGCAGTGCAGCCCTAAATTTTGGGGTGGCTCTGTCTTATTGATTTTCAGTTTTCCCAAGGTATATTCCCTAGACTGGTAGTGCCCTTGGCTCTGTAGCTCTGTTCTTTACTTGTTTTAGGGAACAGAATGCACTCCTCCAGAGAGGCAGTTGGCAATTTACATCCCGCCCATCAGCATAACAAGGCTCCCTGTTCTCCAGGGCCTGTCTTGCCTTTCTTGTTCTTACACATTTTGTGGATGTCCCTTTTGACCGGTGGGAAGTGATACTTCTTTGTAGTGCAGATTTGCATTGCCCGCTTGCTTGCTTGGCCAAAAAGGGCGTATGCGTTTTCTCCTGAATATATTCAGGAGAAAACACATACGCCCTTTTTGGACAAGTGCATCATTGTCGAAGTTGTGCCCCTCTTCCTGTGCTTTAAAGGCGATTCCAACGTACCTCTTGAAATCTGTTTCCTGCTATTCTGCCTCGCTTTCAAGTCCGCCTCGTTGCCTTCCCTCAACAGATTTTTGGACGATAGTTGGCCTTTATTACTCGGCCAGTTTGTGAATTGCTGTGCCCCTGAGCTCCATTTTTCAACTCGTTTTTGGTGAGCTGACCGCAAGTCCAAAATTTTGGTTCAGGACCTATACTGGTTCCCGGTGGGTGGCTGAGAATTTGGTTAATTCTTCTTCCTGCTGGGAAATTACAGTGATATGTGCCCGTCCAAATGCCTAACAGCTACTCTCTCATTGGTTCTCCCTCTTCCCTTTCATCCTCTGCCAAATTGGCAACCTGTGCGAACCAAGAGGTTAAAGGGGCTGTCTCTCCAAGTTGGGAGGTTGATAGTAAAGCAGACGGAAAGTCAAACCGGAGCACCAGGAGAGGGACTATTCGTTGAGTTTTAGAAACCTTTCGTATTCACAGCGTGTCCGTTCTCTAGGTTTCCCGCACATGTTATAGCTGTAGTAATATTCCCTTCAACCTGGAGAGTTCGGACCCATGGAATGGGTGCCATGCATTATTGTTTTAAAGGGTCTGCATTTGCTCACCCAATCTCACCAATCGTCTCAGTCCCAAATGTCCCTCCTTATGCCACATCCAGCTGTCGTTGTAGATAGGGTCATTCCAGCTTTCATCAGAGACCCTGAAGGAATTGTAAAGAATTTCCCAGTTTTTTTGTTTTGTTTTTGAAATTCCTTTTTATAGTGGGTTTGAGCTGATTCTCGCTGCCATGTTTATGCCAGTCTAGACACACTTGATTCCCTTACGGAGACATATCAATACATAGGTTTTAAGATTCTTACTAGTCAGATATTTTCCTCTGCGGGAAATATGGGGTTTTGAGTCCCTTTCGCTGAGGACGGTGTAGGTCTTGTCTATTCCATAGTTGGTTTTTGGAACGGTACCTGTGCTTATATCAAACTCTGGTTTTATGCATCACCCCACCTCTCCTTCCCCCTTAAGCAGGTATAAGAGTGTTTTCTAAATGTGAGACACTGTTCTCTTTCCTAACTCAGTTCAAGTGTAGCCATGTTTACAGGATCTTCATAAGTGATATCTTATGATAAGTTTCTTTTTCTGTGTGACTTATTTCACTTAGAATCATCGTACCTGAATCCACCCATTTTGCTGCTACTGGTCTTATGACATTGATTTCATGGCTGAGGGATATTCCATCGTACGTAAGTACCACAATTTTTTGAACCATGTTTATATTTTCTGGGATACTTAAGGTGTATCCAAGTTGAGGTCCTTGTATGCAGTGCAGCCCTAAATTTTGGGGTGGCTTTGTCTTATTGATTTTCAGTTTTCCCAAGGTATATTCCCTAGACTGGTAGTGCCCTTGGCTCTGTAGCTCTGTTCTTTACTTGTTTTAGGGAACAGAATGCACTCCTCCAGAGAGGCAGTTGGCAACTTACATCCCGCCCATCAGCACAACAAGGCTCCCTGTTCTCCAGGGCCTGTCTTGCCTTTCTTGTTCTTACACATTTTGTGGATGTCCCTTTTGACCGGTGGGAAGTGATACTTCTTTGTAGTGCAGATTTGCATTGCCCGCTTGCTTGCTTGGCCAAAAAGGGCGTATGCGTTTTCTCCTGAATATATTCAGGAGAAAACGCATACGCCCTTTTTGGCCAAGTGCATCATTGTCGAAGTTGTGCCCCTCTTCCTGTGCTTTAAAGGCGATTCCAACGTACCTCTTCAAATCTGTTTCCTGCTATTCTGCCTCGCTTTCAAGTCTGCCTCGTTGCCTTCCCTCAACAGATTTTTGGACGATAGTTGTCCTTTATTACTCGGCCAGTTTGTGAATTGCTGTGCCCCCGAGCTCCATTTTTCAACTCGTTTTTGGTGAGCTGACCGCAAGTTCAAAATTTTGGTTCAGGACCTATACTGGTTCCCGGTGGGTGGCTGAGAATTTGGTTAATTCTTCTTCCTGCCGGGAAATTACAGTGATATGTGCCCGTCCCAATGCCTAACAGCTACTCTCTCATTGGTTCTCCCTCTTCCCTTTCATCCTCTGCCAAATTGGCAACCTGTGCGAACCAAGAGGTTAAAGGGGCTGTCTCTCCAAGTTGGGAGGTTGATAGTAAAGCAGACGGAAAGTCAAACCGGAGCACCAGGAGAGGGACTATTCGTTGAGTTTTAGAAACCTTTCGTATTCACAGTGTGTCCGTTCCCTAGGTTTCCCGCACATGTTATAGCTGTAGTAATATTCCCTTCAACCTGGAGAGTTCGGACCCATGGAATGGGTGCCATGCATTATTGTTTTAAAGGGTCTGCATTTGCTCACCCAATCTCACCAATCGTCTCAGTCCCAAATGTCCCTCCTTATGCCACATCCAGCTGTCGTTGTAGATAGGGTCATTCCAGCTTTCATCAGAGACCCTGAAGGAATTGTAAAGAATTTCCCAGTTTTTTTGTTTTGTTTTTGAAATTCCTTTTTATAGTGGGTTTGAGCTGATTCTCGCTGCCATGTTTATGCCAGTCTAGACACACTTGATTCCCTTACGGAGACATATCAATACATAGGTTTTAAGATTCTTACTAGTCAGATATTTTCCTCTGCGGGAAATATGGGGTTTTGAGTCCCTTTCGCTGAGGACGGTGTAGGTCTTGTCTATTCCATAGTTGGTTTTTGGAACGGTACCTGTGCTTATATCAAACTCTGGTTTTATGCATCACCCCACCTCTCCTTCCCCCTTAAGCAGGTATAAGAGTGTTTTCTAAATGTGAGACACTGTTCTCTTTCCTAACTCAGTTCAAGTGTAGCCATGTTTACAGGATCTTCATAAGTGATATCTTATGATAAGTTTCTTTTTCTGTGTGACTTATTTCACTTAGAATCATCGTACCTGAATCCACCCATTTTGCTGCTACTGGTCTTATGACATTGATTTCATGGCTGAGGGATATTCCATCGTACGTAAGTACCACAATTTTTTGAACCATGTTTATATTTTCTGGGATACTTAAGGTGTATCCAAGTTGAGGTCCTTGTATGCAGTGCAGCCCTAAATTTTGGGGTGGCTCTGTCTTATTGATTTTCAGTTTTCCCAAGGTATATTCCCTAGACTGGTAGTGCCCTTGGCTCTGTAGCTCTGTTCTTTACTTGTTTTAGGGAACAGAATGCACTCCTCCAGAGAGGCAGTTGGCAATTTACATCCCGCCCATCAGCATAACAAGGCTCCCTGTTCTCCAGGGCCTGTCTTGCCTTTCTTGTTCTTACACATTTTGTGGATGTCCCTTTTGACCGGTGGGAAGTGATACTTCTTTGTAGTGCAGATTTGCATTGCCCGCTTGCTTGCTTGGCCAAAAAGGGCGTATGCGTTTTCTCCTGAATATATTCAGGAGAAAACGCATACGCCCTTTTTGGCCAAGTGCATCATTGTCGAAGTTGTGCCCCTCTTCCTGTGCTTTAAAGGCAATTCCAACGTACCTCTTGAAATCTGTTTCCTGCTATTCTGCCTCGCTTTCAAGTCCGCCTCGTTGCCTTCCCTCAACAGATTTTTGGACGATAGTTGTCCTTTATTACTCGGCCAGTTTGTGAATTGCTGTGCCCCCGAGCTCCATTTTTCAACTCGTTTTTGGTGAGCTGACCGCAAGTCCAAAATTTTGGTTCAGGACCTATACTGGTTCCCGGTGGGTGGCTGAGAATTTGGTTAATTCTTCTTCCTGCTGGGAAATTACAGTGATATGTGCCCGTCCCAATGCCTAACAGCTACTCTCTCATTGGTTCTCCCTCTTCCCTTTCATCCTCTGCCAAATTGGCAACCTGTGCGAACCAAGAGGTTAAAGGGGCTGTCTCTCCAAGTTGGGAGGTTGATAGTAAAGCAGACGGAAAGTCAAACCGGAGCACCAGGAGAGGGACTATTCGTTGAGTTTTAGAAACCTTTCGTATTCACAGTGTGTCCGTTCCCTAGGTTTCCCGCACATGTTATAGCTGTAGTAATATTCCCTTCAACCTGGAGAGTTCGGACCCATGGAATGGGTGCCATGCATTATTGCTTTAAAGGGTCTGCATTTGCTCACCCAATCTCACCAATCGTCTCAGTCCCAAGTGTCCCTCCTTATGCCACATCCAGCTGTCGTTGTAGATAGGGTCATTCCAGCTTTCATCAGAGACCCTGAAGGAATTGTAAAGAATTTCCCAGTTTTTTTGTTTTGTTTTTGAAATTCCTTTTTATAGTGGGTTTGAGCTGATTTTCGCTGCCATGTTTATGCCAGTCTAGACACACTTGATTCCCTTACGGAGACATATCAATACATAGGTTTTAAGATTCTTACTAGTCAGATATTTTCCTCTGCGGGAAATATGGGTTTTGAGTCCCTTTCACTGAGGACGGTGTAGGTCTTGTCTATTCCATAGTTGGTTTTTGGAACGGTACCTGTGCTTATATCAAACTCTGGTTTTATGCATCACCCCACCTCTCCTTCCCCCTTAAGCAGGTATAAGAGTGTTTTCTAAATGTGAGACACTGTTCTCTTTCCTAACTCAGTACAAGTGTAGCCATGTTTACAGGATCTTCATAAGTGATATCTTATGATAAGTTTCTTTTTCTGTGTGACTTATTTCACTTAGAATCATCGTACCTGAATCCACCCATTTTGCTGCTACTGGTCTTATGACATTGATTTCATGGCTGAGGGATATTCCGTCGTACGTAAGTACCACAATTTTTTGAACCATGTTTATATTTTCTGGGATACTTAAGGTGTATCCAAGTTGAGGTCCTTGTATGCAGTGCAGCCCTAAATTTTGGGGTGGCTCTGTCTTATTGATTTTCAGTTTTCCCAAGGTATATTCCCTAGACTGGTAGTGCCCTTGGCTCTGTAGCTCTGTTCTTTACTTGTTTTAGGGAACAGAATGCACTCCTCCAGAGAGGCAGTTGGCAATTTACATCCCGCCCATCAGCATAACAAGGCTCCCTGTTCTCCAGGGCCTGTCTTGCCTTTCTTGTTCTTACACATTTTGTGGATGTCCCTTTTGACCGGTGGGAAGTGATACTTCTTTGTAGTGCAGATTTGCATTGCCCGCTTGCTTGCTTGGCCAAAAAGGGCGTATGCGTTTTCTCCTGAATATATTCAGGAGAAAACACATACGCCCTTTTTGGACAAGTGCATCATTGTCGAAGTTGTGCCCCTCTTCCTGTGCTTTAAAGGCGATTCCAACGTACCTCTTGAAATCTGTTTCCTGCTATTCTGCCTCGCTTTCAAGTCCGCCTCGTTGCCTTCCCTCAACAGATTTTTGGACGATAGTTGGCCTTTATTACTCGGCCAGTTTGTGAATTGCTGTGTCCCTGAGCTCCATTTTTCAACTCGTTTTTGGTGAGCTGACCGCAAGTCCAAAATTTTGGTTCAGGACCTATACTGGTTCCCGGTGGGTGGCTGAGAATTTGGTTAATTCTTCTTCCTGCTGGGAAATTACAGTGATATGTGCCCGTCCAAATGCCTAACAGCTACTCTCTCATTGGTTCTCCCTCTTCCCTTTCATCCTCTGCCAAATTGGCAACCTGTGCGAACCAAGAGGTTAAAGGGGCTGTCTCTCCAAGTTGGGAGGTTGATAGTAAAGCAGACGGAAAGTCAAACCGGAGCACCAGGAGAGGGACTATTCGTTGAGTTTTAGAAACCTTTCGTATTCACAGCGTGTCCGTTCTCTAGGTTTCCCGCACATGTTATAGCTGTAGTAATATTCCCTTCAACCTGGAGAGTTCGGACCCATGGAATGGGTGCCATGCATTATTGTTTTAAAGGGTCTGCATTTGCTCACCCAATCTCACCAATCGTCTCAGTCCCAAATGTCCCTCCTTATGCCACATCCAGCTGTCGTTGTAGATAGGGTCATTCCAGCTTTCATCAGAGACCCTGAAGGAATTGTAAAGAATTTCCCAGTTTTTTTGTTTTGTTTTTGAAATTCCTTTTTATAGTGGGTTTGAGCTGATTCTCGCTGCCATGTTTATGCCAGTCTAGACACACTTGATTCCCTTACGGAGACATATCAATACATAGGTTTTAAGATTCTTACTAGTCAGATATTTTCCTCTGCGGGAAATATGGGGTTTTGAGTCCCTTTCGCTGAGGACGGTGTAGGTCTTGTCTATTCCATAGTTGGTTTTTGGAACGGTACCTGTGCTTATATCAAACTCTGGTTTTATGCATCACCCCACCTCTCCTTCCCCCTTAAGCAGGTATAAGAGTGTTTTCTAAATGTGAGACACTGTTCTCTTTCCTAACTCAGTTCAAGTGTAGCCATGTTTACAGGATCTTCATAAGTGATATCTTATGATAAGTTTCTTTTTCTGTGTGACTTATTTCACTTAGAATCATCGTACCTGAATCCACCCATTTTGCTGCTACTGGTCTTATGACATTGATTTCATGGCTGAGGGATATTCCATCGTACGTAAGTACCACAATTTTTTGAACCATGTTTATATTTTCTGGGATACTTAAGGTGTATCCAAGTTGAGGTCCTTGTATGCAGTGCAGCCCTAAATTTTGGGGTGGCTTTGTCTTATTGATTTTCAGTTTTCCCAAGGTATATTCCCTAGACTGGTAGTGCCCTTGGCTCTGTAGCTCTGTTCTTTACTTGTTTTAGGGAACAGAATGCACTCCTCCAGAGAGGCAGTTGGCAACTTACATCCCGCCCATCAGCACAACAAGGCTCCCTGTTCTCCAGGGCCTGTCTTGCCTTTCTTGTTCTTACACATTTTGTGGATGTCCCTTTTGACCGGTGGGAAGTGATACTTCTTTGTAGTGCAGATTTGCATTGCCCGCTTGCTTGCTTGGCCAAAAAGGGCGTATGCGTTTTCTCCTGAATATATTCAGGAGAAAACGCATACGCCCTTTTTGGCCAAGTGCATCATTGTCGAAGTTGTGCCCCTCTTCCTGTGCTTTAAAGGCGATTCCAACGTACCTCTTCAAATCTGTTTCCTGCTATTCTGCCTCGCTTTCAAGTCTGCCTCGTTGCCTTCCCTCAACAGATTTTTGGACGATAGTTGTCCTTTATTACTCGGCCAGTTTGTGAATTGCTGTGCCCCCGAGCTCCATTTTTCAACTCGTTTTTGGTGAGCTGACCGCAAGTCCAAAATTTTGGTTCAGGACCTATACTGGTTCCCGGTGGGTGGCTGAGAATTTGGTTAATTCTTCTTCCTGCCGGGAAATTACAGTGATATGTGCCCGTCCCAATGCCTAACAGCTACTCTCTCATTGGTTCTCCCTCTTCCCTTTCATCCTCTGCCAAATTGGCAACCTGTGCGAACCAAGAGGTTAAAGGGGCTGTCTCTCCAAGTTGGGAGGTTGATAGTAAAGCAGACGGAAAGTCAAACCGGAGCACCAGGAGAGGGACTATTCGTTGAGTTTTAGAAACCTTTCGTATTCACAGTGTGTCCGTTCCCTAGGTTTCCCGCACATGTTATAGCTGTAGTAATATTCCCTTCAACCTGGAGAGTTCGGACCCATGGAATGGGTGCCATGCATTATTGCTTTAAAGGGTCTGCATTTGCTCACCCAATCTCACCAATCGTCTCAGTCCCAAGTGTCCCTCCTTATGCCACATCCAGCTGTCGTTGTAGATAGGGTCATTCCAGCTTTCATCAGAGACCCTGAAGGAATTGTAAAGAATTTCCCAGTTTTTTTGTTTTGTTTTTGAAATTCCTTTTTATAGTGGGTTTGAGCTGATTTTCGCTGCCATGTTTATGCCAGTCTAGACACACTTGATTCCCTTACGGAGACATATCAATACATAGGTTTTAAGATTCTTACTAGTCAGATATTTTCCTCTGCGGGAAATATGGGTTTTGAGTCCCTTTCACTGAGGACGGTGTAGGTCTTGTCTATTCCATAGTTGGTTTTTGGAACGGTACCTGTGCTTATATCAAACTCTGGTTTTATGCATCACCCCACCTCTCCTTCCCCCTTAAGCAGGTATAAGAGTGTTTTCTAAATGTGAGACACTGTTCTCTTTCCTAACTCAGTACAAGTGTAGCCATGTTTACAGGATCTTCATAAGTGATATCTTATGATAAGTTTCTTTTTCTGTGTGACTTATTTCACTTAGAATCATCGTACCTGAATCCACCCATTTTGCTGCTACTGGTCTTATGACATTGATTTCATGGCTGAGGGATATTCCATCGTACGTAAGTACCACAATTTTTTGAACCATGTTTATATTTTCTGGGATACTTAAGGTGTATCCAAGTTGAGGTCCTTGTATGCAGTGCAGCCCTAAATTTTGGGGTGGCTTTGTCTTATTGATTTTCAGTTTTCCCAAGGTATATTCCCTAGACTGGTAGTGCCCTTGGCTCTGTAGCTCTGTTCTTTACTTGTTTTAGGGAACAGAATGCACTCCTCCAGAGAGGCAGTTGGCAACTTACATCCCGCCCATCAGCACAACAAGGCTCCCTGTTCTCCAGGGCCTGTCTTGCCTTTCTTGTTCTTACACATTTTGTGGATGTCCCTTTTGACCGGTGGGAAGTGATACTTCTTTGTAGTGCAGATTTGCATTGCCCGCTTGCTTGCTTGGCCAAAAAGGGCGTATGCGTTTTCTCCTGAATATATTCAGGAGAAAACGCATACGCCCTTTTTTGCCAAGTGCATCATTGTCGAAGTTGTGCCCCTCTTCCTGTGCTTTAAAGGCGATTCCAACGTACCTCTTCAAATCTGTTTCCTGCTATTCTGCCTCGCTTTCAAGTCCGCCTCGTTGCCTTCCCTCAACAGATTTTTGGACGATAGTTGTCCTTTATTACTCGGCCAGTTTGTGAATTGCTGTGCCCCCGAGCTCCATTTTTCAACTCGTTTTTGGTGAGCTGACCGCAAGTCCAAAATTTTGGTTCAGGACCTATACTGGTTCCCGGTGGGTGGCTGAGAATTTGGTTAATTCTTCTTCCTGCCGGGAAATTACAGTGATATGTGCCCGTCCCAATGCCTAACAGCTACTCTCTCATTGGTTCTCCCTCTTCCCTTTCATCCTCTGCCAAATTGGCAACCTGTGCGAACCAAGAGGTTAAAGGGGCTGTCTCTCCAAGTTGGGAGGTTGATAGTAAAGCAGACGGAAAGTCAAACCGGAGCACCAGGAGAGGGACTATTCGTTGAGTTTTAGAAACCTTTCGTATTCACAGTGTGTCCGTTCCCTAGGTTTCCCGCACATGTTATAGCTGTAGTAATATTCCCTTCAACCTGGAGAGTTCGGACCCATGGAATGGGTGCCATGCATTATTGCTTTAAAGGGTCTGCATTTGCTCACCCAATCTCACCAATCGTCTCAGTCCCAAGTGTCCCTCCTTATGCCACATCCAGCTGTCGTTGTAGATAGGGTCATTCCAGCTTTCATCAGAGACCCTGAAGGAATTGTAAAGAATTTCCCAGTTTTTTTGTTTTGTTTTTGAAATTCCTTTTTATAGTGGGTTTGAGCTGATTTTCGCTGCCATGTTTATGCCAGTCTAGACACACTTGATTCCCTTACGGAGACATATCAATACATAGGTTTTAAGATTCTTACTAGTCAGATATTTTCCTCTGCGGGAAATATGGGTTTTGAGTCCCTTTCACTGAGGACGGTGTAGGTCTTGTCTATTCCATAGTTGGTTTTTGGAACGGTACCTGTGCTTATATCAAACTCTGGTTTTATGCATCACCCCACCTCTCCTTCCCCCTTAAGCAGGTATAAGAGTGTTTTCTAAATGTGAGACACTGTTCTCTTTCCTAACTCAGTACAAGTGTAGCCATGTTTACAGGATCCTCATAAGTGATATCTTATGATAAGTTTCTTTTTCTGTGTGACTTATTTCACTTAGAATCATCGTACCTGAATCCACCCATTTTGCTGCTACTGGTCTTATGACATTGATTTCATGGCTGAGGGATATTCCGTCGTACGTTAGTACCACAATTTTTTGAACCATGTTTATATTTTCTGGGATACTTAAGGTGTATCCAAGTTGAGGTCCTTGTATGCAGTGCAGCCCTAAATTTTGGGGTGGCTCTGTCTTATTGATTTTCAGTTTTCCCAAGGTATATTCCCTAGACTGGTAGTGCCCTTGGCTCTGTAGCTCTGTTCTTTACTTGTTTTAGGGAACAGAATGCACTCCTCCAGAGAGGCAGTTGGCAATTTACATCCCGCCCATCAGCATAACAAGGCTCCCTGTTCTCCAGGGCCTGTCTTGCCTTTCTTGTTCTTACACATTTTGTGGATGTCCCTTTTGACCGGTGGGAAGTGATACTTCTTTGTAGTGCAGATTTGCATTGCCCGCTTGCTTGCTTGGCCAAAAAGGGCGTATGCGTTTTCTCCTGAATATATTCAGGAGAAAACACATACGCCCTTTTTGGCCAAGTGCATCATTGTTGAAGTTGTGCCCCTCTTCCTGTGCTTTAAAGGCGATTCCAACGTACCTCTTGAAATCTGTTTCCTGCTATTCTGCCTCGCTTTCAAGTCCGCCTCGTTGCCTTCCCTCAACAGATTTTTGGACGATAGTTGGCCTTTATTACTCGGCCAGTTTGTGAATTGCTGTGCCCCTGAGCTCCATTTTTCAACTCGTTTTTGGTGAGCTGACCGCAAGTCCAAAATTTTGGTTCAGGACCTATACTGGTTCCCGGTGGGTGGCTGAGAATTTGGTTAATTCTTCTTCCTGCTGGGAAATTACAGTGATATGTGCCCGTCCAAATGCCTAACAGCTACTCTCTCATTGGTTCTCCCTCTTCCCTTTCATCCTCTGCCAAATTGGCAACCTGTGCGAACCAAGAGGTTAAAGGGGCTGTCTCTCCAAGTTGGGAGGTTGATAGTAAAGCAGACGGAAAGTCAAACCGGAGCACCAGGAGAGGGACTATTCGTTGAGTTTTAGAAACCTTTCGTATTCACAGTGTGTCCGTTCTCTAGGTTTCCCGCACATGTTATAGCTGTAGTAATATTCCCTTCAACCTGGAGAGTTCGGACCCATGGAATGGGTGCCATGCATTATTGTTTTAAAGGGTCTGCATTTGCTCACCCAATCTCACCAATCGTCTCAGTCCCAAATGTCCCTCCTTATGCCACATCCAGCTGTCGTTGTAGATAGGGTCATTCCAGCTTTCATCAGAGACCCTGAAGGAATAGTAAAGAATTTCCCAGTTTTTTTGTTTTGTTTTTGAAATTCCTTTTTATAGTGGGTTTGAGCTGATTCTCGCTGCCATGTTTATGCCAGTCTAGACACACTTGATTCCCTTACGGAGACATATCAATACATAGGTTTTAAGATTCTTACTAGTCAGATATTTTCCTCTGCGGGAAATATGGGGTTTTGAGTCCCTTTCGCTGAGGACGGTGTAGGTCTTGTCTATTCCATAGTTGGTTTTTGGAACGGTACCTGTGCTTATATCAAACTCTGGTTTTATGCATCACCCCACCTCTCCTTCCCCCTTAAGCAGGTATAAGAGTGTTTTCTAAATGTGAGACACTGTTCTCTTTCCTAACTCAGTTCAAGTGTAGCCATGTTTACAGGATCTTCATAAGTGATATCTTATGATAAGTTTCTTTTTCTGTGTGACTTATTTCACTTAGAATCATCGTACCTGAATCCACCCATTTTGCTGCTACTGGTCTTATGACATTGATTTCATGGCTGAGGGATATTCCATCGTACGTAAGTACCACAATTTTTTGAACCATGTTTATATTTTCTGGGATACTTAAGGTGTATCCAAGTTGAGGTCCTTGTATGCAGTGCAGCCCTAAATTTTGGGGTGGCTCTGTCTTATTGATTTTCAGTTTTCCCAAGGTATATTCCCTAGACTGGTAGTGCCCTTGGCTCTGTAGCTCTGTTCTTTACTTGTTTTAGGGAACAGAATGCACTCCTCCAGAGAGGCAGTTGGCAATTTACATCCCGCCCATCAGCATAACAAGGCTCCCTGTTCTCCAGGGCCTGTCTTGCCTTTCTTGTTCTTACACATTTTGTGGATGTCCCTTTTGACCGGTGGGAAGTGATACTTCTTTGTAGTGCAGATTTGCATTGCCCGCTTGCTTGCTTGGCCAAAAAGGGCGTATGCGTTTTCTCCTGAATATATTCAGGAGAAAACGCATACGCCCTTTTTGGCCAAGTGCATCATTGTCGAAGTTGTGCCCCTCTTCCTGTGCTTTAAAGGCAATTCCAACGTACCTCTTGAAATCTGTTTCCTGCTATTCTGCCTCGCTTTCAAGTCCGCCTCGTTGCCTTCCCTCAACAGATTTTTGGACGATAGTTGTCCTTTATTACTCGGCCAGTTTGTGAATTGCTGTGCCCCCGAGCTCCATTTTTCAACTCGTTTTTGGTGAGCTGACCGCAAGTCCAAAATTTTGGTTCAGGACCTATACTGGTTCCCGGTGGGTGGCTGAGAATTTGGTTAATTCTTCTTCCTGCTGGGAAATTACAGTGATATGTGCCCGTCCCAATGCCTAACAGCTACTCTCTCATTGGTTCTCCCTCTTCCCTTTCATCCTCTGCCAAATTGGCAACCTGTGCGAACCAAGAGGTTAAAGGGGCTGTCTCTCCAAGTTGGGAGGTTGATAGTAAAGCAGACGGAAAGTCAAACCGGAGCACCAGGAGAGGGACTATTCGTTGAGTTTTAGAAACCTTTCGTATTCACAGTGTGTCCGTTCCCTAGGTTTCCCGCACATGTTATAGCTGTAGTAATATTCCCTTCAACCTGGAGAGTTCGGACCCATGGAATGGGTGCCATGCATTATTGCTTTAAAGGGTCTGCATTTGCTCACCCAATCTCACCAATCGTCTCAGTCCCAAGTGTCCCTCCTTATGCCACATCCAGCTGTCGTTGTAGATAGGGTCATTCCAGCTTTCATCAGAGACCCTGAAGGAATTGTAAAGAATTTCCCAGTTTTTTTGTTTTGTTTTTGAAATTCCTTTTTATAGTGGGTTTGAGCTGATTTTCGCTGCCATGTTTATGCCAGTCTAGACACACTTGATTCCCTTACGGAGACATATCAATACATAGGTTTTAAGATTCTTACTAGTCAGATATTTTCCTCTGCGGGAAATATGGGTTTTGAGTCCCTTTCACTGAGGACGGTGTAGGTCTTGTCTATTCCATAGTTGGTTTTTGGAACGGTACCTGTGCTTATATCAAACTCTGGTTTTATGCATCACCCCACCTCTCCTTCCCCCTTAAGCAGGTATAAGAGTGTTTTCTAAATGTGAGACACTGTTCTCTTTCCTAACTCAGTACAAGTGTAGCCATGTTTACAGGATCTTCATAAGTGATATCTTATGATAAGTTTCTTTTTCTGTGTGACTTATTTCACTTAGAATCATCGTACCTGAATCCACCCATTTTGCTGCTACTGGTCTTATGACATTGATTTCATGGCTGAGGGATATTCCGTCGTACGTAAGTACCACAATTTTTTGAACCATGTTTATATTTTCTGGGATACTTAAGGTGTATCCAAGTTGAGGTCCTTGTATGCAGTGCAGCCCTAAATTTTGGGGTGGCTCTGTCTTATTGATTTTCAGTTTTCCCAAGGTATATTCCCTAGACTGGTAGTGCCCTTGGCTCTGTAGCTCTGTTCTTTACTTGTTTTAGGGAACAGAATGCACTCCTCCAGAGAGGCAGTTGGCAATTTACATCCCGCCCATCAGCATAACAAGGCTCCCTGTTCTCCAGGGCCTGTCTTGCCTTTCTTGTTCTTACACATTTTGTGGATGTCCCTTTTGACCGGTGGGAAGTGATACTTCTTTGTAGTGCAGATTTGCATTGCCCGCTTGCTTGCTTGGCCAAAAAGGGCGTATGCGTTTTCTCCTGAATATATTCAGGAGAAAACACATACGCCCTTTTTGGCCAAGTGCATCATTGTCGAAGTTGTGCCCCTCTTCCTGTGCTTTAAAGGCGATTCCAACGTACCTCTTGAAATCTGTTTCCTGCTATTCTGCCTCGCTTTCAAGTCCGCCTCGTTGCCTTCCCTCAACAGATTTTTGGACGATAGTTGTCCTTTATTACTCGGCCAGTTTGTGAATTGCTGTGCCCCTGAGCTCCATTTTTCAACTCGTTTTTGGTGAGCTGACCGCAAGTCCAAAATTTTGGTTCAGGACCTATACTGGTTCCCGGTGGGTGGCTGAGAATTTGGTTAATTCTTCTTCCTGCCGGGAAATTACAGTGATATGTGCCCGTCCAAATGCCTAACAGCTACTCTCTCATTGGTTCTCCCTCTTCCCTTTCATCCTCTGCCAAATTGGCAACCTGTGCGAACCAAGAGGTTAAAGGGGCTGTCTCTCCAAGTTGGGAGGTTGATAGTAAAGCAGACGGAAAGTCAAACCGGAGCACCAGGAGAGGGACTATTCGTTGAGTTTTAGAAACCTTTCGTATTCACAGTGTGTCCGTTCTCTAGGTTTCCCGCACATGTTATAGCTGTAGTAATATTCCCTTCAACCTGGAGAGTTCGGACCCATGGAATGGGTGCCATGCATTATTGTTTTAAAGGGTCTGCATTTGCTCACCCAATCTCACCAATCGTCTCAGTCCCAAATGTCCCTCCTTATGCCACATCCAGCTGTCGTTGTAGATAGGGTCATTCCAGCTTTCATCAGAGACCCTGAAGGAATTGTAAAGAATTTCCCAGTTTTTTTGTTTTGTTTTTGAAATTCCTTTTTATAGTGGGTTTGAGCTGATTCTCGCTGCCATGTTTATGCCAGTCTAGACACACTTGATTCCCTTACGGAGACATATCAATACATAGGTTTTAAGATTCTTACTAGTCAGATATTTTCCTCTGCGGGAAATATGGGGTTTTGAGTCCCTTTCGCTGAGGACGGTGTAGGTCTTGTCTATTCCATAGTTGGTTTTTGGAACGGTACCTGTGCTTATATCAAACTCTGGTTTTATGCATCACCCCACCTCTCCTTCCCCCTTAAGCAGGTATAAGAGTGTTTTCTAAATGTGAGACACTGTTCTCTTTCCTAACTCAGTTCAAGTGTAGCCATGTTTACAGGATCTTCATAAGTGATATCTTATGATAAGTTTCTTTTTCTGTGTGACTTATTTCACTTAGAATCATCGTACCTGAATCCACCCATTTTGCTGCTACTGGTCTTATGACATTGATTTCATGGCTGAGGGATATTCCATCGTACGTAAGTACCACAATTTTTTGAACCATGTTTATATTTTCTGGGATACTTAAGGTGTATCCAAGTTGAGGTCCTTGTATGCAGTGCAGCCCTAAATTTTGGGGTGGCTCTGTCTTATTGATTTTCAGTTTTCCCAAGGTATATTCCCTAGACTGGTAGTGCCCTTGGCTCTGTAGCTCTGTTCTTTACTTGTTTTAGGGAACACAATGCACTCCTCCAGAGAGGCAGTTGGCAATTTACATCCCGCCCATCAGCACAACAAGGCTCCCTGTTCTCCAGGGCCTGTCTTGCCTTTCTTGTTCTTACACATTTTGTGGATGTCCCTTTTGACCGGTGGGAAGTGATACTTCTTTGTGGTGCAGATTTGCATTGCCAGCTTGCTTGCTTGGCCAAAAAGGGCGTATGCGTTTTCTCCTGAATATATTCAGGAGAAAACGCATACGCCCTTTTTGGCCAAGTGCATCATTGTCGAAGTTGTGCCCCTCTTCCTGTGCTTTAAAGGCGATTCCAACGTACCTCTTGAAATCTGTTTCCTGCTATTCTGCCTCGCTTTCAAGTCCGCCTCGTTGCCTTCCCTCAACAGATTTTTGGACGATAGTTGTCCTTTATTACTCGGCCAGTTTGTGAATTGCTGTGCCCCTGAGCTCCATTTTTCAACTCGTTTTTGGTGAGCTGACCGCAAGTCCAAAATTTTGGTTCAGGACCTATACTGGTTCCCGGTGGGTGGCTGAGAATTTGGTTAATTCTTCTTCCTGCCGGGAAATTACAGTGATATGTGCCCGTCCAAATGCCTAACAGCTACTCTCTAATTGGTTCTCCCTCTTCCCTTTCATCCTCTGCCAAATTGGAAACCTGTGCGAACCAAGAGGTTAAAGGGGCTGTCTCTCCAAGTTGGGAGGTTGATAGTAAAGCAGGTGGAAAGTCAAACCGGAGCACCAGGAGAGGGACTATTCGTTGAGTTTTAGAAACCTTTCGTATTCACAGTGTGTCCGTTCTCTAGGTTTCCCGCACATGTTATAGCTGTAGTAATATTCCCTTCAACCTGGAGAGTTCGGACCCATGGAATGGGTGCCATGCATTATTGCTTTAAAGGGTCTGCATTTGCTCACCCAATCTCACCAATCGTCTCAGTCCCAAGTGTCCCTCCTTATGCCACATCCAGCTGTCGTTGTAGATAGGGTCATTCCAGCTTTCATCAGAGACCCTGAAGGAATTGTAAAGAATTTCCCAGTTTTTTTGTTTTGTTTTCGAAATTCCTTTTTATAGTGGGTTTGAGCTGATTCTCGCTGCCATGTTTATGCCAGTCTAGACACACTTGATTCCCTTACGGAGACATATCAATACATAGGTTTTAAGATTCTTACTAGTCAGATATTTTCCTCTGCGGGAAATATGGGGTTTTGAGTCCCTTTCACTGAGGAAGGTGTAGGTCTTGTCTATTCCATAGTTGGTTTTTGGAACAGTACCTGTGCTTATATCAAACTCTGGTTTTATGCATCACCCCACCTCTCCTTCCCCCTTAAGCAGGTATAAGAGTGTTTTCTAAATGTGAGACACTGTTCTCTTTCCTAACTCAGTTCAAGTGTAGCCATGTTTACAGGATCTTCATAAGTGATATCTTATGATAAGTTTCTTTTTCTGTGTGACTTATTTCACTTAGAATCATCGTACCTGAATCCACCCATTTTGTTGCTACTGGTCTTATGACATTGATTTCATGGCTGAGGGATATTCCATCGTACGTAAGTACCACAATTTTTTGAACCATGTTTATATTTTCTGGGATACTTAAGGTGTATCCAAGTTGAGGTCCTTGTATGCAGTGCAGCCCTAAATTTTGGGGTGGCTCTGTCTTATTGATTTTCAGTTTTCCCAAGGTATATTCCCTAGACTGGTAGTGCCCTTGGCTCTGTAGCTCTGTTCTTTACTTGTTTTAGGGAACAAAATGCACTCCTCCAGAGAGGCAGTTGGCAATTTACATCCCGCCCATCAGCATAACAAGGCTCCCTGTTCTCCAGGGCCTGTCTTGCCTTTCTTGTTCTTACACATTTTGTGGATGTCCCTTTTGACCGGTGGGAAGTGATACTTCTTTGTGGTGCAGATTTGCATTGCCAGCTTGCTTGCTTGGCCAAAAAGGGCGTATGCGTTTTCTCCTGAATATATTCAGGAGAAAACGCATACGCCCTTTTTGGCCAAGTGCATCATTGTCGAAGTTGTGCCCCTCTTCCTGTGCTTTAAAGGCGATTCCAACGTACCTCTTGAAATCTGTTTCCTTCTATTCTGCCTCGCTTTCAAGTCCGCCTCGTTGCCTTCCCTCAACAGATTTTTGGACGAGAGTTGTCCTTTATTACTCAGCCAGTTTGTGAATTGCTGTGCCCCTGAGCTCCATTTTTCAACTCGTTTTTGGTGAGCTGACCGCAAGTCCAAAATTTTGGTTCAGGACCTATACTGGTTCCCGGTGGGTGGCTGAGAATTTGGTTAATTCTTCTTCCTGCCGGGAAATTACAGTGATATGTGCCCATCCAAATGCCTAACAGCTACTCTCTCATTGGTTCTCCCTCTTCCCTTTCATTCTCTGCCAAATTGGAAACCTGTGCGAACCAAGAGGTTAAAGGGGCTGTCTCTCCAAGTTGGGAGGTTGATAGTAAAGCAGACGGAAAGTCAAACCGGAGCACCAGGAGAGGGACTATTCGTTGAGTTTTAGAAACCTTTCGTATTCACAGTGTGTCCGTTCTCTAGGTTTCCCGCACATGTTATAGCTGTAGTAATATTCCCTTCAACCTGGAGAGTTCGGACCCATGGAATGGGTGCCATGCATTATTGCTTTAAAGGGTCCGCATTTGCTCACCCAATCTCACCAATCGCCTCAGTCCCAAGTGTCCCTCCTTATGCCACATCCAGCTGTCGTTGTAGATAGGGTCATTCCAGGTTTCATCAGAGACCCTGAAGGAATTGTAAAGAATTTCCCAGTATTTTTGTTTTGTTTTTGAAATTCCTTTTTATAGTGGGTTTGAGCTGATTCTCGCTGCCATGTTTATGCCAGTCTAGACACACTTGATTCCCTTACGGAGACCTATCAATACATAGGTTTTAAGATTCTCACTAGTCAGATATTTTCCTCTGCGGGAAATATGGGGTTTTGAGGCCCTTTCACTGAGGAAGGTGTAGGTCTTGTCTTTTCCATAGTTGGTTTTTGGAACGGTACCTGTGCTTATATCAAACTCTGGTTTTATGCATCACCCCACCTCTCCTTCCCCCTTAAGCAGGTATAAGAGTGTTTTCTAAATGTGAGACACTGTTCTCTTTCCTAACTCAGTTCAAGTGTAGCCATGTTTACAGGATCTTCATAAGTGATATCTTATAAGAAGTTTCTATTTCTGTGTGACTTATTTCACTTAGAATCATCGTACCTGAATCCACCCATTTTGCTGCTACTGGTCTTATGACATTGATTTCATGGCTGAGGGATATTCCATCGTACGTAAGTACCACAATTTTTTGAACCATGTTTATATTTTCTGGGATACTTAAGGTGTATCCAAGTTGAGGTCCTTGTATGCAGTGCAGCCCTAAATTTTGGGGTGGCTTTGTCTTATTGATTTTCAGTTTTCCCAAGGTATATTCCCTAGACTGGTAGTGCCCTTGGCTCTGTAGCTCTGTTCTTTACTTGTTTTAGGGAACAGAATGCACTCCTCCAGAGAGGCAGTTGGCAACTTACATCCCGCCCATCAGCACAACAAGGCTCCCTGTTCTCCAGGGCCTGTCTTGCCTTTCTTGTTCTTACACATTTTGTGGATGTCCCTTTTGACCGGTGGGAAGTGATACTTCTTTGTAGTGCAGATTTGCATTGCCCGCTTTCTTGCTTGGCCAAAAAGGGCGTATGCGTTTTCTCCTGAATATATTCAGGAGAAAACGCATACGCCCTTTTTGGCCAAGTCCATCATTGTCGAAGTTGTGCCCCTCTTTCTGTGCTTTAAAGGCGATTCCAACGTACCTCTTGAAATCTGTTTCCTGCTATTCTGCCTCGCTTTCAAGTCCGCCTCGTTGCCTTCCCTCAACAGATTTTTGGATGATAGTTGTCCTTTATTACTCGGCCAGTTTGTGAATTGCTGTGCCCCTGAGCTCCATTTTTCAACTCGTTTTTGGTGAGCTGACCGCAAGTCCAAAATTTTGGTTCAGGACCTATACTGGTTCCCGGTGGGTGGCTGAGAATTTGGTTAATTCTTCTTCCTGCCGGGAAATTACAGTGATATGTGCCCGTCCAAATGCCTAACAGCTACTCTCTCATTGGTTCTCCCTCTTCCCTTTCATCCTCTGCCAAATTGGAAACCTGTGCGAACCAAGAGGTTAAAGGGGCTGTCTCTTCAAGTTGGGAGGTTGCTAGTAAAGCAGACGGAAAGTCAAACCGGAGCACCAGGAGAGGGACTATTCGTTGAGTTTTAGAAACCTTTCGTATTCACAGTGTGTCCGTTCTCTAGGTTTCCCGCACATGTTATAGCTGTAGTAATATTCCCTTCAACCTGGAGAGTTCGGACCCATGGAATGGGTGCCATGCATTATTGCTTTAAAGGGTCTGCATTTGCTCACCCAATCTCACCAATCGTCTCAGTCCCAAGTGTCCCTCCTTATGCCACATCCAGCTGTCGTTGTAGATAGGGTCATTACAGCTTTCATCAGAGACCCTGAAGGAATTGTAAAGAATTTCCCAGTTTTTTTGTTTTGTTTTTGAAATTCCTTTTTATAGTGGGTTTGAGCTGATTCTCGCTGCCATGTTTATGCCAGTCTAGACACACTTGATTCCCTTACGGAGACATATCAATACATAGGTTTTAAGATTCTTACTAGTCAGATATTTTCCTCTGCGGGAAATATGGGGTTTTGAGTCCCTTTCACTGAGGACGGTGTAGGTCTTGTCTATTCCATAGTTGGTTTTTGGAACGGTACCTGTGCTTATATCAAACTCTGGTTTTATGCATCACCCCACCTCTCCTTCCCCCTTAAGCAGGTATAAGAGTGTTTTCTAAATGTGAGAAACTGTTCTCTTTCCTAACTCAATTCAAGTGTAGCCATGTTTACAGGATCTTCATAAGTGATATCTTATGATAAGTTTCTTTTTCTGTGTGACTTATTTCACTTAGAATCATCGTACCTGAATCCACCCATTTTGCTGCTACTGGTCTTATGACATTGATTTCATGGCTGAGGGATATTCCATCGTACGTAAGTACCACAATTTTTTGAACCATGTTTATATTTTCTGGGATACTTAAGGTGTATCCAAGTTGAGGTCCTTGTATGCAGTGCAGCCCTAAATTTTGGGGTGGCTCTGTCTTATTGATTTTCAGTTTTCCCAAGGTATATTCCCTAGACTGGTAGTGCCCTTGGCTCTGTAGCTCTGTTCATTACTTGTTTTAGGGAACAGAATGCACTCCTCCAGAGAGGCAGTTGGCAATTTACATCCCGCCCATCAGCATAACAAGGCTCCCTGTTCTCCAGGGCCTGTCTTGCCTTTCTTGTTCTTACACATTTTGTGGATGACCCTTTTGACCGGTGGGAAGTGATACTTCTTTGTAGTGCAGATTTGCATTGCCCGCTTGCTTGCTTGGCCAAAAAGGGCGTATGCATTTTCTCCTGAATATATTCAGGAGAAAACGCATACGCCCTTTTTGGCCAAGTGCATCATTGTCGAAGTTGTGCCCCTCTTCCAGTGCTTTAAAGGCGATTCAAACGTACCTCTTGAAATCTGTTTCCTGCTATTCTGCCTCGCTTTCAAGTCCGCCTCGTTGCCTTCCCTCAACAGATTTTTGGACGATAGTTGTCCTTTATTACTCGGCCAGTTTGTGAATTGCTGTGCCCCTGATCTCCATTTTTCAACTCGTTTTTGGTGAGCTGACCGCAAGTCTAAAATTTTGGTTCAGGACCTATACTGGTTCCCGGTGGGTGGCTGAGAATTTGGTTAATTCTTCTTCCTGCCGGGAAATTACAGTGATATGTGCCTGTCCAAATGCCTAACAGCTACTCTCTCATTGGTTCTCCCTCTTCCCTTTCATCCTCTTCCAAATTGGCAACCTGTGCGAACCAAGAGGTTAAAGGGGCTGTCTCTCCAAGTTGGGAGGTTGATAGTAAAGCAGACGGAAAGTCAAACCGGAGCACCAGGAGAGGGACTATTCGTTGAGTTTTAGAAACCTTTCGTATTCACAGTGTGTCCGTTCTCTAGGTTTCCCGCACATGTTATAGCTGTAGTAATATTCCCTTCAACCTGGAGAGTTCGGACCCATGGAATGGGTGCCATGCATTATTGCTTTAAAGGGTCTGCATTTGCTCACCCAATCTCACCAATCGTCTCAGTCCCAAGTGTCCCTCCTTATGCCACATCCAGCTGTCGTTGTAGATAGGGTCATTCCAGCTTTCATCAGAGACCCTGAAGGAATTGTAAAGAATTTCCCAGTTTTTTTGTTTTGTTTTTGAAATTCCTTTTTATAGTGGGCTTGAGCTGATTCTCGCTGCCATGTTTATGCCAGTCTAGACACACTTGATTCCCTTACGGAGACATATCAATACATAGGTTTTAAGATTCTTACTAGTCAGATATTTTCCTCTGCGGGAAATATGGGGTTTTGAGTCCCTTTCACTGAGGACGGTGTAGGTCTTGTCTATTCCATAGTTGGTTTTTGGAACGGTACCTGTGCTTATATCAAACTCTGGTTTTATGCATCACCCCACCTCTCCTTCCCCCTTAAGCAGGTATAAGAGTGTTTTCTAAATGTGAGACACTGTTCTCTTTCCTAACTCAGTTCAAGTGTAGCCATGTTTACAGGATCTTCATAAGTGATATCTTATGATAAGTTTCTTTTTCTGTGTGACTTATTTCACTTAGAATCATCGTACCTGAATCCACCCATTTTGCTGCTACTGGTCTTATGACATTGATTTCATGGCTGAGGGATATTCCATCGTACGTAAGTACCACAATTTTTTGAACCATTTTTATATTTCCTGGGATATTTAAGGTGTACCCAAGTTGAGGTCCTTGTAAGCAGTGCAGCCCTAAATTTTGGGGTGGCTCTGTCTTATTGATTTTCAGTTTTCCCAAGGTATATTCCCTAGACTGGAAGTGCCCTTGGCTCTGTAGCTCTGTTCTTTACTTGTTTTAGGGAACACAATGTACTCCTCCAGAGGGGCAGTTGGCAATTTACATCCCGCCCATCTGCATAACAAGGATTCCTGTTCTCCAGGTCCTGTCTTGCCTTTCTGGTTTTTACACATTTTGTGGAGGTCCCTTTTGACCGGTGGGAAGTGATACTTCTTTGTAGTGCAGATTTGCATTGCCCGCTTGCTTGCTTGGCCAAAAAGGGCCTATGCGTTCTCTCCTGAATATATTCAGGGGAAAACGCATACGCCCTTTTTGGCCAAGTGCATCATTGTCGAAGTTGTGCCCCTCTTCCTGTGCTTTAAACGCGATTCCAACGTACCTCTTGAAATCTGTTTCCTGCTATTCTGCCTCGCTTTCAAGTCCGCCTCGTTGCCTTCCCTCAACAGATTTTTGGACGATAGTTGTCCTTTATTACTCGGCCAGTTTGTGAATTGCTGTGCCCCTGAGCTCCATTTTTCAACTCGTTTTCGGTGAGCTGATCTCAAGTCCAAAATTTTGGTTCAGGATCTATGCTGGTTCTCAGTGCGGGGCTGAGACTTTGCTTAATTCTTCTTCCTACCGGGAAGTTAGAGTGATATGTGCCCGTCCAAATGCCTAACAGCTACTCTCTCATTGGTTCTCCCTCTTCCCTTTCATCCTCTGCCAAATTGGCAACTTGTGCGAACCAGGAGGTTAAAGGGGCTGTCTCTCCAAGTTGGGAGATTGATAGTAAAGCAGATGGAAAGTCAAACCGGAGCACCAGGAGAGGGACTATTCGTTGAGTTTTAGAAACCTTTCGTATTCACAGTGTGTCCGTTCTCTAGGTTTCCCGTACATGTTATAAGTGTAGTAATATTCCCTTCAACCTGGAGAGTTGGGACCCATGGAATGGGTGCCAGGCATTATTGCTTTAAAGGGTCTGCATTTGCTCACCCAACCTCACCAATCCTCTCAGTCCCAAGTGTCCAGCCTTATGCCACATCCAGCTGTCGTTTTAGAAAGGGTCATTCCAGGTTTCATCAGAGACCCTGAAGGAATTGTAAAGAATTTCCCAGTTTTTTTGTTTTGTTTTTGAAATTCCTTTTTATAGTGGGTTTGAGCTGCTTCTCGCTGCCATGTTTATGCCAGTCTAGACACACTTGATTCCCTTACGGAGACATATCAATACATAGGTTTTAAGATTTTTACTAGTCAGATATATTCCTCTGCGGGAAATATGGGGTTTTGAGTCCCTTTCACTGAGGAAGGTGTAGGTCTTGACTATTCCATAGTTGGTTTTTGGAACGGTACCTGTGCTTATATCAAACTCTGGTTTTATGCATCACCCCACCTCTCCTTCCGCCTTAAGCAGTCATAAGAGTGTTTTCTAAATGTGAGACACTGTTCTCTTTCCTAACTCAGTTCAAGTGTAGCCCTGTTTACAGGATCTTCATAAGTGATATCTTATGATAAGTTTCTTTTTCTGTGTGACTTATTTCAATTAGAATCACCGTACCTGAATCCACCCATTTTGCAGCTACTGCTCTTATGCCAATGATTTCATGGCTGAGGGATATTCCATCGTACGTAAGTACCACAATTTTTTGAACCATTTTTATATTTCCTTGATACTTAAGGCCTACCCAAGTTGAGGTCTTGGTAAGCAGTGCAGCCCTAAATTTTGGGGTGGCTCTGTCTTATTGATTTTCAGTTTTCCCAAGGTATATTCCCTAGACTGGAAGTGCCCTTGGCTCTGTAGCTCTGTTCTTTACTTGTTTTAGGGAACACAATGCACTCTTCCAGAGAGGCAGTTGGCAATTTACATCCTGCCCATCAGCATAACAAGGCTCCCTGTTCTCCAGGGCCTGTCTTGCCTTTCTGGTTTTTACACATTTTGTGGATGTCCCTTTTTTCCGGTGGGAAGTGATACTTCTTTGTAGTGCAGATTTACATTGCCCGCTTGCTTGCTTGGCCAAAAAGGGCGTATGCGTTTTCTCCTGAATATATTCAGGAGAAAACGCATACGCCCTTTTTGGCCAAGTGCATCATTGTCCAAGTTGTGCCCCTCTTCCTGTGCTTTAAAGGCGATTCCAACGTACCTCTTGAAATCTGTTTCCTGCTATTCTGCCTCGCTTTCAAGTCCGCCTCGTTGCCTTCCCTCAACAGATTTTTGGACGATAGTTGTCCTTTATTACTCGGCCAGTTTGTGAATTGCTGTGCCCCTGAGCTCCATTTTTCCACTCGGTTTTGGTGAGCTGACCGCAAGTCCAAAATTTTGGTTCAGGACCTATACTGGTTCCCGGTGGGTGGCTGAGAATTTGGTTAATTCTTCTCCCTGCCAGGAAGTTAGAGTGATATCTGCCCGTCCAAATGCCTAACAGCTACTCTCTCATTGGTTCTCCCTCTTCCCTTTCATCCTCTGCCAAATTGGCAACCTGTGCGAACCAGGAGGTTCAACGGGCTGTCTCTCCAAGTTGGGAGGTTGATAGTAAAGCAGATGGAAAGTCAAACCCGAGCACCAGGATAGGGACTATTCGTTGAGTTTTAGAAATCATTCGTATTCACAGTGTGTCCGTTCTCTAGGTTTCCTGTACATGTTATAGCTGTAGTAATATTCCCTTCAACCTGGAGAGTTGGGACCCATGGAATGGGTGCCAGGCATTTGTGCTTTAAAGGTCTGCATTTGCTCACCCAATCTCACCAATCCTCTCAGTCCCAAGTGTCCAGCCTTATGCCACATCCAGCTGTCGTTGTAGATAGGGTCATTCCAGGTTTCATCAGAGACCCTGAAGGAATTGTAAGGAATTTCCCAGTTTTTTTGTTTTGTTTTTGAAATTCCTTTTTATAGTGGGTTTGAGCTGATTCTCGCTGCCATGTTTATGCCAGTCTAGACACACTTGATTCCCTTATGGAGACATATCAATACATACGTTTTAAGATTCTTACTAGTCAGATATATTCCTCTGCAGGAAATATGGGGTTTTGAGTCCCTTTCACTGAGGAAGGTGTAGGTCTTGTCTATTCCATAGTTGGTTTTTGGAACGGTACCTGTGCTTATATCAAACTCTGGTTTTATGCATCACCCCACCTCTCCTTCCCACTTAAGCAGGCATAAGAGTGTTTTCTAAATGTGAGACACTGTTCTCTTTCCTAACTCAGTTCAAGTGTAGCCATGTTTACAGGATCTTCATAAGTGATATCTTATGATAAGTTGCTTTTTCTGTGTGACTTATTTCACTTAGAATCATCGTACCTAAATCTACCCATTTTGCTGCTACTGGTCTTATGACATTGATTTCATGGCTGAGGGATATTCCACCGTACGTAAGTACCACAATTTTTTGAACCATTTTTATATTTCCTGGGATATTTAAGGTGTACCCAAGTTGAGGTCCTTGTAAGCAGTGCAGCCCTAAATTTTGGAGTGGCTCTGTCTTATTGATTTTCAGTTTTCCCAAGGTATATTCCCTAGACTGGAAGTGCCCTTGGCTCTGTAGCTCTGTTGTTTACTTGTTTTAGGGAACACAATGCACTCCTCCAGAGAGGCAGTTGGCAATTTACATCCCGGCCATCAGCATAACAAGGCTCCCTGTTCTCCAGGGCCTGTCTTGCCTTTCTGGTTTTTACATATTTTGTGGATGTCCCTTTTGACCGGTGGGAAGTGATACTTCTTTGTAGTGCAGATTTGCATTGCCCGCTTGCTTGCTTGGCCAAAAAGGGCCTATGCGTTTTCTCCAGAATATATTCAGGAGAAAACACATACGCCGTTTTTGGCCAAGTGCATCATTGTCGAAGTTGTGCCCCTCTTCCTGTGCTTTATAGGCGATTCCAACGTACCTTTTGAAATCTGTTTCCTGCTATTCTGCATCGCTTTCAAGTCCGCCTCCTTGCCTTCCCTTAACAGATTTTTGGACGATAGTTGTCCTTTATTACTCTGCCAGTTTGTGAATTGCTGTGCCCCTGAGCTCCATTTTTCAACTCGTTTTTTGTGAGCTGACCGCAAGTTCAAAATTTTGGTTCAGGACTTATGCTGGTTCCCGGTGGGGGGCTGAGACTTTGGTTAATTCTTCTTCCTGCCAGGAAATTACAGTGATATGTGCCCGTCCAAATGCCTAACAGCTACTCTCTCATTGGTTCTCCCTCTTCCCTTTCATCCTCTGCCAAATTGGCAACTTGTGCGAACCAGGAGGTTAAAGGGTCTGTCTCTCCAAGTTGGGAGGTGGATAGTAAAGCAGATGGAAAGTCAAACCGGAGCACCAGGAGAGGGACTATTCGTTGAGTTTTAGAAACCTTTCGTATTCAAAGTGTGTCCGTTTTCTAGGTTTCCCGTACATGTTATAGCTGTAGTAATATTCCCTTCAACCTGGAGAGTTGGGACCCATGGAATGGGTGCCAGGCATTTGTGCTTTAAAGGGTCTGCATTTGATCACCCAATCTCAACAATTCTCTCAGTCCCAAGTGTCCAGCCTTATGCCACATCCAGCTGTCGTTGTAGATAGGGTCATTCCAGGTTTCATCAGAGACCCTGAAGGAATTGTAAAGAATTTCCCAGTTTTTTGTTTTGTTTTTGAAATTCCTTTTTATAGTGGGTTTGAGGTGATTCTCGCCGCCATGTTTATGCCAGTCTAGACACACTTGATTCCCTTATGGAGACATATCAATATATAGGTTTTAAGATTCTTACTAGTCAGATATATTCCTCTGCGGGAAATATGGGGATTTGAGTCCCTTTCACTGAGGAAGGTGTAGGTCTTGTCTATTCCATAGTTGGTTTTTGGAACAGTACCTCTGCTTACATCAAACTCTGGTTTTATGCATCACCCCACCTCTCCTTCCCCCTTAAGCAGGCATAAGAGAGTTTTCTAAATGTGAGACTCTGTTCTCTTTCCTATCTCAGTTCAAGTGTAGCCATGTTTACAGGATCTTCATAAGTGATATCTTATGATAAGTTTCTTTTTCTGTGTGACTTATTTCACTTAGAATTATCGTACCTGAATCCACCCATTTTGCTGCTACTGGTCTTATGACATTGATTTCATGGCTGAGGGATATTCCATCGTACGTAAATACCACAATTTTTTGAACCATTTTTATATTTCCTGGGATATATAAGGGGTACCCAAGTTGAGGTCCTTGTAAGCAGTACAGCCCTAAATTTTGGGGTGGCTCTGTCTTATTGATTTTCAGTTTTCCCAAGGTATATTCCCTAGACTGGAAGTGCCCTTGGCTCTGTAGCTCTGTTCTTTACTTGTTTTAGGGTACACAATACACTCCTCCAGAGAGGCAGTTGGCAATTTACATCCCGCCCATCAGCATAACAAGGCTCCCTGTTCTCCAGGGCCTGTCTTGCCTTTCTGGTTTTTACACATTTTGTGGATGTCCCTTTTGACCGGTGGGAAGTGATACTTCTTTGTAGTGCAGATTTGCATTGCCCGCTTGCTTGCTTGGCCAAAAAGGGCGTATGCGTTTTCTCCTGAATATATTCAGGAGAGAACGCATATGACCTTTTTGGCCAAGTGCATCATTGTCGAAGTTGTGCCCCTGTTCCTGTGCTTTAAAGGCGATTCCAACGTTCCTCTTGAAATCTGTTTCCTGCTATTCTACCTCGCTTTAAAGTCCGCCTCGTTGCCTTCCCTCAACAGATTTTTGGACGATAGATATCCTTTCTTACTCGGCCAGTTTGTGAATTGCTGTGCCCCTGAGCTCCATTATTCAACTCGTTTTTGGTGAGCTGCCCGCAAGTCCAAAATTTTGGTTCAGCACCTATACTGGTTACCGGTGGGTGGCTGAGACTTTGGTTAATACTTCTTCCTGCCGGGAAATTACAGTGATATGTGCCCGTCCAAATGCCTAACAGCTACTCTCTCATTGGTTCTCCCTCTTCCCTTTCATGCTCTGCCAAATTGGAAACCTGTGCGAACCAGGAGGTTAAAGCGGCTGTCTCTCCAAGTGGGGAGGTTGATAGTAAAGCAGATGGAAAGTCAAACCGGAGCACCAGGAGAGGGACTATTCATTGTGTTTTAGAAACCTTCCATATTCACAGTGTGTCCGTTCTCTAGGTTTCCTGTACATGTTATAACTGTAGTAATATTCCCTTCAACCTGGAGAGTTGGAACACATGGAAAGGGTGCCATGCATTATTGCTTTAAAGGGTCTGCATTTGCTCACCCAATCTCACCAATCCTCTCAGTCCCAAGTGTCCAGCCTTATGCCACATCCAGCTGTCGTTGTAGATAGGGTCATTCCAGGTTTCATCAGAGACCCTGAAGGAATTGTAAAGAATTTCCCAGTTTTTTTGTTTTGTTTTTGAAATTCCTTTTTATAGTGGGTTTGAGCTGATTCTCGCTGCCATGTTTATGCCAGCCTAGACACACTTGATTCCCTTACGGAGACATATCAATACATAGGTTTTAAGATTCTTACTAGTCAGATATATTCCTCTGCGGGAAATATGGGGTTTTGAGTCCCTTTCACTGAGGAAGGTGTAGGTCTTGTCTATTCCATAGTTGGTTTTTGGAGCGGTACCTGTGCTTATATCAAACTCTGGTTTTATGCATCACCCCACCTCTCCTTCCCCCTTAAGTAGGCATAAGAGTGTTTTCTAAATGTGAGACACTGTTCTCTTTCCTAACTCAGTTCAAGTGTAGCCATGTTTACAGGATCTTCATAAGTGATATCTTATGATAAGTTTCTTTTTCTGTGTGACTTATTTCACTTAGAATCATCGTACCTGAATCCACCCATTTTGCTGCTACTGGTCTTATGACATTGATTTCATGGCTGAGGGATATTCCATCGTACGTAAGTACCACAATTTTTTGAACCATGTTTATATTTCCTGGGATATTTAAGGTGTACCCAAGTTGAGGTCCTTGTAAGCAGTGCAGCCCTAAATTTTGGGGTGGCTATGTCTTATTGATTTTCAGTTTTCTCAAGGTATATTCCCTAGACTGGAAGTGCCCTTGGCTCTGTAGCTTTGTTCTTTTCTTGTTTTAGGGAACACAATGTACTCCTCCAGAGAGGCAGTTGGCAATTTACATCCTGCCCATCAGCATAACAAGGCTCCCTGTTCTCCAGGGCCTGTCTTGCCTTTCTGGTTTTTAAACATTTTGTGGATGTCCCTTTTGACCGGTGGGAAGTGACACTTCTTTGTAGTGCAGATTTGCATTGCCCGCTTGCTTGCTTGGCCAAAAAGGGCGTATGCGTTTTCTCCTGAATATATTCAGGAGAGAACGCATACGCACTTTTTGGCCAAGTGCATCATTGTCGAAGTTGTGCCCCTCTTCCTGTGCTTTAAAGGCGATTCCAACGTACCTCTTGAAATCTGTTTCCTGCTATTCTGCCTCGCTTTAAAGTCCGCCTCGTTGCCTTCCCTCAACAGATTTTTGGATGATAGTTGTCCTTTATTACTCGGCCAGTTTGTGAATTTTGTGCCCCTGAGCTCCTTTTTTCAACTCGTTTTTGGTGAGCTGATCGCAAGTTCAAAATTTTGGTTCAGGACCTATACTGGTTCCCGGGGGGAGGCTGAGACTTTGGTTAATTCTTTTTCCTGCGGGAAATTACAGTGATATGTGCCCGTCCAAATGCCTAAGAGCTACTCTCTCATTGGTTCTCCCTCTTCCCTTTCATCCTCTGCCAAATTGGCAACTTGTGCGAACCAGGAGGTTAAAGGGGCTGTCTCTCTAAGTTGGGAGGTTGATAGTAAAGCAGATGGAAAGTCAAACCGGAGCACCAGGAGAGGGACTATTCATTGAGTTTTAGAAACCATTCGTATTCACAGAGTGTCCGTTCTCTAGGTTTCCCGTACATGTTATAGCTGTAGTAATATTCCCTTCAACCTGGAGAGTTGGGACCCATGGAATGTGTGCCATGCATTATTGCTTTAAAGGGTCTGCATTTGCTCACCCAATCTCACCAATCCTCTCAGTCCTAAGTGTCCAGCTTTATGCCACTTCCAGCTGTCATTGTAGATAGGGTCATTCCAGGTTTCATCAGAGACCCTGAAGGAATTGTAAAGAATTTGCCAGTTTTTTGGTTTTGTTTTTGAAATTCCTTTTTATAGTGGGTTTGAGCTGATTCTCGCTGCCATGTTTATGCCAGTCTAGACACACTTGATTACCTTACGGAGACATATCAATACATAGGTTTTAAGATTCTTACTAGTCAGATATATTCCTCTGCAGGAAATATGGTGTTTTGAGTCCCTTTCACTGAGGAAGGTGTAGGTCTTGTCTATTCCATAGTTGGTTTTTGGAACGGTACCTATGCTTATATCAAACTCTGGTTTTATGCATCACCCCACCTCTCCTTCCCCCTTAAGCAGGCATAAGAGTGTTTTCTAAATGTGTGACACTGTTCTCTTTCCTAACTCAGTTCAAGTGTAGCCATGTTTACAGGATCTTCATAAGTGATATCTTATGATAAGTTTCTTTTTCTGTGTGACTTATTTCACTTAGAATCATCGTACCTGAATCCACCCATTTTGCTGCTACTGGTCTTATGTCATTGATTTCATGGCTGAGGGATATTCCATCGTACGTAAGTCCCACAATTTTTTGAACCATTTTTATATTTCCTGGGATATTTAAGGTGTACCCAAGTTGAGGTCCTTGTAAGCAGTGCAGCCCTAAATTTTGGGGTGGCTCTGTCTTATTGATTTTCAGTTTTCCCAAGGTATATTCCCTAGACTGGAAGTGCCCTTGGCTCTGTAGCTTTGTTCTTAACTTGTTTTAGGGAACACAATGTACTCCTCCAGAGAGGCAGTTGGCAATTTACATCCCGCCCATCAGCATAACAAGGCTCCCTGTTCTCCAGGGCCTGTCTTGCCTTTCTGGTTTTTACACATTTTGTGGATGTCCCTTTAGACTGGTGGGAAGTGATACTTCTTTGTAGTGCAGATTTGCATTGCCCGCTTGCTTGCTTGGCCAAAAAGGGCGTATGCGTTTTCTCCTGAATATATTCAGGAGAAAACGCATTCAGCCTTTTTGGCTAAGTGCATCATTGTCGAAGTTGTGCCCCTCTTCCTGTGCTTTAAAGGCGATTCCAACGTACCTCTTGAAATCTGTTTCCTGCTATTCTGCCTCGCTTCCAAGTCCGCCTCGTTGCCTTCCCTCAACAGATTTTTGGACGATAGTTGTCCTTTATTACTCGGCCAGTTTGTGAATTGCTGTGCCCCTGAGCTCCATTTTTCAACTCGTTTTTGGTGAGCTGACCGCAAGTCCAAAATTTTGGTTCAGGACCTATACTGGTTCCCGGGGGGTGGCTGAGACATTGGTTAATTCTTCTTCCTGCCGGGAAATTACAGTGATATGTGCCCGTCCAAATGCCTAACAGCTACTCTCTCATTGGTTCTCCCTCTTCCCTTTCATCCTCTGCCAAATTGGCAACCTGTGCGAACCAGGAGGTTAAAGGGGCTGTTTCTCCAAGTTGGGAGGTTGATAGTAAAGCAGATGGAAAGTCAAACCGGAGCACCAGGACAGGGATTATTCGTTGAGTTTTAGAAACCTTTCGTATTCACAGTGTGTCCGTTCTCTAGGTTTCCCATACATGTTATAGCTGGAGTAATATTCCCTTCAACCTGGAGAGTTCGGACCCATTGAATGGGTGCCATGCATTATTGCTTTAAAGGGTCTGCATTTGCTCACCCAATCTCACCAATCGTCTCAGTCCCAAGTGTCCCTCCTTATGCCACATCCAGCTGTCATTGTAGATAGGGTCATTCCAGGTTTCATCAGAGACCCTGAAGGAATTGTAAAGAATTTCCCAGTTTTTTTGTTTTGTTTTTGAAATTCCTTTTTATAGTGGGTTTGAGCTGATTCTCGCTGCCATGTTTATGCCAGTCTAGACACACTTGATTCCCTTATGGAGACATATCAATACATAGGTTTTAAGATTCTTACTAGTCAGATATGTTCCTCTGCGGGAAATATGGGGTTTTGAGTCCCTTTCACTGAGGAAGGTGTAGGTCTTGTCTATTCCATAGTTGGTTTTTGGAACGGTACCTGTGCTTATATCAAACTCTGGTTTTATGCATCACCGCACCTCTCCTTCCCCCTTAAGCAGGCATAAGAGTGTTTTCTAAATGTGAGACACTGTTCTCTTTCCTAACTCAGTTCAAGTGTAGCCATGTGTACAGGATCATCAGAAGTGATATCTTATGATAAGTTTCTTTTTCTGTGTGACTTATTTCACTTAGAATCATCGTACCTGAATCCACCCATTTTGCTGCTACTGGTCTTATGACATTGATTTCATGGCGGAGGGATATTCCATCGTACGTAATTACCACAATTTTTTGAACCATTTTTATATTTCCTGGGATATTTAAGGTGTACCCAAGTTGAGGTCCTTGTAAGCAGTGCAGCCCTAAATTTTGGGGTGGCTCTGTCTTATTGATTTTCAGTTTTCCCAAGGTATATTCCCTAGACTGGAAGTGCCCTTGGCTCTGTAGCTCTGTTCTTTACATGTTTTAGGGAACACAATGCACTCCTCCAGAGAGGCAGTTGGCAATTTACATCCCGCCCATCAGCATAACAAGGCTCCCTGTTCTCCAGGGCCTGTCTTGCCTTTCTGGTTTTTACACATTTTGTGGATGTCCCTTTTGACCGGTGGGAAGTGATACTTCTTTGTAGTGCAGATTTGCATTGCCCGCTTGCTTGCTTGGCCAAAAAGGGCGTATGCGTTTTCTCCTGAATATATTCAGGAGAAAACGCATACGCCCTTTTTGGCCAAGTGCATCATTGTCGAAGTTGTGCCCCTCTTCCTGTGCTTTAAAGGCGATTCCAACGTACCTCTTGAAATCTGTTTCCTGCTTTTCTGCCTCGCTTTCAAGTCTCCCTCGTTGCCTTCCCTCAACAGATTTTTGGACGATAGTTGTCCTTTATTACTCGGCCAGTTTGTGAATTGCTGTGCCCCTGAGCTCCATTTTTCAAGTCGTTTTTGGTGAGCTGACCGCAAGTCCGAAATTTTGGTTCAGGCCCTATGCTGGTTCCCGGTGGGGGGCTGAGACTTTGGTTAATTGTTCTTCCTGCCGGAAAATTACAGTGGTATGTGCCCATTCAAATGCCTAACAGCTACTCTCTCATTGGTTCTCCCTCTTCCCTTTCATCCTCTGCCAAATTGGCAACCTGTGCGAACCAGGAGGTTAAAGCGGCTGTCTCTCCAAGTTGGGAGGATGATAGTAAAGCAGGTGTAAAGTCAAGCCGGAGCACCAGAAGAGGGACTATTCGTTGAGTTTTAGAAACCTTTCGTATTCACAGTGTGTCCATTCTCTAGGTTTCCCGTACATGTTATAGCTGTAGTAATATTCCCTTCAACCTGGAGAGTTGGGACCCATGGAATGGGTGCCATGCATTATTGCATTAAAGGGTCTGCATTTGCTCACCCAATCTCACCAATCGTCTCAGTCCCAAGTGTCCCGCCTTATGCCACATCCAGCTGTCGTTGTAGATAGGGTCATTCCAGGTTTCATCAGAGATCCTGAAGGAATTGTAAAGAATTTCCCAGTTTTTTTGTTTTGTTTTTGAAATTCCTTTTTATAGTGGGTTTGAGCTGATTCTCGCTGCCATGTTTATGCCAGTCTAGACACACTTGATTCCCTTACGGAGACATATCAATACATAGGTTTTAAGATTCTTACTAGTCAGATATATTCCTCTGCGGGAAATATGGGGTTTTGAGTCCCTTTCACTGAGGAAGGTGTAGGTCTTGTCTATTCCATAGTTGGTTTTTGGAATGGTACCTGTGCTTATATCAAACTCTGGTTTTATGCATCACCCCAACTCTCCTTCCCCCTTAAGCAGGCATAAGAGTGTTTTCTAAATGTGAGACACTGTTCTCTTTCCTAACTCAGTTCAAGTGTAGCCAGGTTTACAGGATCTTCATAAGTGATATCTTATGATAAGTTTCTTTTTCTGTGTGACTTATTTCACTTAGAATCATCGTACCTGAATCCACCCATTTTGCTGCTACTGGTCTTATGACATTGATTTCATGGCTGAGGGATATTCCATCGTACGTAAGTACGACAATTTTTTGAACCATTTTTATATTTCCTGGGATATTTAAGGTGTACCCAAGTTGAGGTCCTTGTAAGCAGTGCAGCCCTAAATTTTGGGGTGGCTCTGTCTTATTGATTTTCAGTTTTCCCAAGGTATATTCCCTAGACAGGGAGTGCCCTTGGCTCTGTAGCTCTGTTCTTTACTTGTTTTAGGGAACACAATGCACTCCTCCAGAGAGGCAGTTGGCAATTTACATGCCGCCCATAAGCATAACAAGGCTCCCTGTTCTCCAGGACCTGTCTTGCCTTTCTGGATTTTACACATTTTGTGGATGTCCCTTTTGACCGGTGGGAAGTGATACTTCTTTGTAGTGCAGATTTGCATTGCCCGCTTGCTTGCTTGGCCAAAAAGGGCGTATGCGTTTTCTCCTGAATATATTCAGGAGAAAACGCATACGCCCTTTTTGGCCAAGTGCATCATTGTCGAAGTTGTGCCCCTCTTCCTGTGCTTTAAAGGTGATTCCAACGTACCTCTTGAAATCTGTTTCCTGCTATTCTGCCTCGCTTTCAAGTCGCCTCGTTGCCTTCCCTCAACAGATTTTTGGACGATAGTTTTCCTTTATTACTCGGCCAGTTTGTTAATTGCTGTGCCCCTGAGCTCCATTTTTCAACTCGTTTTTTGTGAGCTGACCGCAAGTCCAAAATTTTGGTTCAGGACCTATGCTGGTTGCCTGTAGGAGGCTGAGACTTTGGTTAATTCTTCTTCCTGCTAGGAATTTAGAGTGATATGTGCCAGTCCAAATGCCTAACAGCTACTCTCTCATTGGTTCTCCCTCTTCCCTTTCATCCTCTGCCAAATTGGAAACCTGTGCAAACCAGGAGGTTAAAGGGACTGTCTCTCCAAGTTGGGAGGTTGATATTAAAGCAGATGGAATATCAAACCAGAGCACCAGGAGAGGGACTATTCGTTGAGTTTTAGAAACCTTTCGTATTCACAGTGTGTCCGTTCTCTAGGTTTCCTGTACATGTTATAGCTGTAGGAATATTCCCATTAACCTGCAGAGTTGCAACCCATGGAATGGGTGCCAGGCATTTGTGATTTAAAGGGTCTGCATTTGCTCACCCAATCTCACCAATCCTCTCAGTCCCAAGTGTCCAGCCTTATGCCAAATCCAGCTGTCGTTGTACATAGGGTCATTACAGGTTTCATCAGAGACCCTGAAGGAATTGTAAAGAATTTCCCAGTTTTTTTGTTTTGTTTTTGAAATTCCTTTTTATAGTGGGTTTGAGCTGATTCTTGCTGCCATGTTTATGCCAGTCTAGACACACTTGATTCCCTTATGGAGACATATCAATACATAGGTTTTAAGATTCTTACTAGTCAGATATATTCCTCTGTGGGAAATACGGGGTTTTGAGTCCCTTTCACTGAGGAAGGTGTAGGTCTTGTCTATTCCATAGTTGGTTTTTGGAATGGTACCTGTGCTTATATCAAACACTGGTTTTATGCATCACCCCACCTCTCCTTCACCCTTAAGCAGGCATAAGAGTGTTTCCTAAATGTGAGACTCTGTTCTCTTTCCTAACTCAGTTCAAGTGTAGCCATGTTTACAGGATCTTCTTAAGTGGTATCTTATGATAAGTTTCTTTTTCTGTGTGACTTATTTCACTAGGAATCATCGTACCTGAATCCACCCATTTTGCTGCTACTGGTCTTATGACATTGATTTCATGCCTGAGGGATATTCCATCGTAAGTAAGTACCACAATTTTTTGAACCATTTTTATATTTCCTGGGATATTTAAGGTGTACCCAAGTTGAGGTCCCTGTAAGCAGTGCAGCCCTAAATTTTGGGGTGGCTCTCTATTAATGATTTTCAGTTTTCCCAAGGTATATTCCCTAGACTGGACGTGCCCTTGGCTCTGTAGCTCTGTTCTTTACTTGTTTTAGGGAACACAATGCACTCCTCCAGAGAGGCAGTTGGCAAGTTACATCCCCCCCATCAGCATAACAAGGCTCCCTGTTCTCCAGGGCCTGTCTTGCCTTTCTGGTTTTTACACATCTTGTGGATGTCCCTATTGAATGGTGGGAAGTGACACGTCTTTGTAGTGCAGATTTGCATTTCCCGCTTGCTTGCTTGGCCATAAAGGGCGTATGTGTTTTCTCCTGAATATATTCAGGAGAAAACGCATACGCCCTTTTTGGCCAAGTGCATCATTGTCGAAGTTGTGCCTCTCTTCCAGTGCTTAAAAGGCGATTCCAACGTACCTCTTGAAATCTGTTTCCTGCTATTCTGCCTCACTTTCAAGTCCGCCTCGTAGCCTTCCCTCAACAGATTTTTGGACGATAGTTGTCCTTTATTACTCGGCCAGTTTGTGAATTGCTGTGCCCCTGAGCTCCATTTTTCAACTCGTTTTTTGTGAGCTGACCGCATTCCAAAATTTTGGTTCAGGAGTTATACTGGTTCCTGGTGAGTGGCTGAGACTTTTCTTAATTCTTCTTCCTGCCGGGAAATTACAGTGATATGTGCCCGTCCAAATGCCTAACAGCTACTCTCTCATTGATTCTCCCTCTTCCCTTTCAACCTCTGCCAAATTGGCAACCTGTGCGAACCAGGAGGTTAAAGGGGCTGTCTCTCCAAGTTGGGAGGCTGATAGTAAAGCAGATGGAAAGTCAAACCGGAGCAGCAGGAGACGGACTATTCGTTGAGTTTTAGAAACCTTTCGATTTCACAGTGTGTCCGTTCTCTAGGTTTCCCATACATGTTATAGCTGTAGTAATATTCCCTTCAACCTGGAGAGTTGGGACCCATGGAATGGGTGCCATGCATTATTGCTTTAAAGGGTCTGCATTTGCTCAACCAATCTCACCAAACCTCTCAGTCACAAGTGTCCAGCCTTATGCCACATCCAGCTGTCGTTGTAGATAGGGTCATTCCAGGTTTCATCAGAGACCGTGAAGGAATTGTAAAGAATTTCCCAGTTTTTTTGTTTTGTTTTTGAAATTCCTTTTCATAGTGGGTTTGAGCTGATTCTCGCTGCCATGTTTATGCCAGTCTAGACACACTTGATTCCCTTACGGAGACATATCAATACATAGGTTTTAAGATTCTTACTAGTCAGATATATTCCTCTGCGGGAAATATGGGGTTTTGAGTCCCTTTCACTGAGGAAGGTGTAGGTCTTGTCTATTCCATAGTTGGTTTTTGGAATGGTACCTCTGCTTATATCAAACTCTGGTTTTATGCATCACCCCACCTCTCCTTCACCCTTAAGCAGGCATAAGAGTGTTTCCTAAATGTGAGACTCTGTTCTCTTTCCTAACTCAGTTCAAGTGTAGCCATGTTTACAGGATCTTCATAAGTGATATCTTATCATGTTTCTTTTTCTGTGTGACTTATTTCACTTAGAATCATCGTACCTGAATCCACCCATTTTGCTGCTACTGGTCTTATGACATTGATTTCATGGCTGAGGGATATTCCATCGTACATAAGTACGACAATTTTTTGAACCATTTTTATATTTCCTCGTATATTTAAGGTGTACCCAAGTTGAGGTCCTTGTAAGCAGTGCAGCCCTAAATTTTGGGGTGGCTCTGTCTCATTGATTTTCAGTTTTCCCAAGGTATATTCCCTAGACTGGAAGTGCCCTTGGCTCTGTAGGTCTGTTGTTTACTAGTTTTAGGGAACACAATGCACTCCTCCAGAGAGGCAGTTGGCAATTTACATCCCGCTCATCAGCATAACAAGGCTCCCTGTTCTCCAGGGCCTGTCTTGCCTTTCTGGTTTTTACACATTTTGTGGATGTCCCTTTTGACCGGTGGGAAGTGATACTTCTTTGTAGTGCAGATTTGCATTGCCCGTTTGCTTGCTTAGCCAAAAAGGGCGTATGCGTTTTCTCCTGAATATATTCAGGAGAAAACGCATACAACCTTTTTGGCCAAGTGCATCATTGTCGAAGTTGTGCCCCTCTTCCTGTGCTTTAAAGGCGATTCCAACGTACCTCTTGAAATATGTTTCCTGCTATTCTGCCTCGCTTTCAAGTCCGCCTCGTTGCCTTTTCTCAACAGATTTTTGGATGATAGTTGTCCTTTATTACTCGGCCAGTTTGTGAATTGCTGTGCCCCTGAGCTCCATTTTTCAACTCGTTTTTGGTGAGCTGACCGCAAGTCCAAAATTTTGGTTCAGGACCTATACTGGTTCCCGGTGGGTGGCTGAGACTTTGGTTAATTCTTCTTCCTGCCGGGAAATTACAGTGATATGTGCCCGTCCAAATGCCTAACAGCTACTCTCTCATTGGTTCTCCCTCTTCCCTTTCATCCTCTGCCAAATTGGCAACTTGTGTGAACCAGGAGGTTAAATGGGCTGTCTCTCCAAGATGGGAGGTTGATAGTAAAGCAGATGAAAAGTCAAACCGGAGCACCAGGAGAGGGACTATTCGTTGAGTTTTAGAAACCTTTCGTATTCACAGTGTGTCCGTTCCATAGGTTTCCCGTACATGTTATATCTGTAGTAATATTCCCTACAACCTGGAGAGTTGGGACCCATGGAATGGGTGCCAGGCAATTGTGCTTTAAAGGGTCTGCATTTCCTCACCCAATCTCACCAATCGTCTAAGTCCCAAGTGTCCCTCCTTATGCCATATCCAGCTGTCGTTGTAGATACGGTCATTCCAGGTTTCATCAGAGACCCTGAAGGAATTGTAAAGAATTTCCAGTTTTTTTGTTTTGTTTTTGAAATTCCTTTTTATAGTGGGTTTGAGCTGATTCTCGCTGCCATGTTTATGCCAGTCTAGACACACTTGATTCCCTTACGGAGACATATCAATACATAGGTTTTAAGATTCTTACTAGTCAGATATATTCCTCTGCGGGAAATATGGTGTTTTGAGTCCCTTTCACTGAGTAAGGTGTAGGTCTTGTCTATTCCATAGTTGGTTTTTGGAACGGTACCTGTGCTTATATCAAACTCTGGTTTTATGCATCACCCCACCTCTCCTTCCCCATTAAGCAGGCATAAGAGTGTTTTCTAAATATGAGACACTGTTCTCTTTCCTAACTCAGTTCAAGTGTAGCCATGTTTATAGGATCTTCATAAGTGATATCTTATGATAAGTTTCTTTTTCTGTGTGACTTATTTCACTTAGAATCTTCGTACCTGAATCCACCCATTTTGCTGCTACTGGTCTTATGACATTGATTTCATGGCTGAGGGATATTCCATCGTACGTAAGTACCACAATTTTTTGAACCATTTTTATATTTCCTGGGATACTTAAGGTGTATCCAAGTTGAGGTCCTTGTATGCAGTGCAGCCCTAAATTTTGGGGTGGCTCTGTCTTATTGATTTTCAGTTTTCCCAAGTTATATTCCCTAGACTGGAAGTGCCCTTGGCTCTGTAGCTCTGTTCTTTACTTGTTTTAGGGAACACAATGCACTCCTCCAGAGAGGCAGTTGGCAATTTACATCCCGGCCATCAGCATAACAAGGCTCCGTGTTCTCCAGGGCCTGTCTTGCCTTTCTGGTTTTTACATATTTTGTGGATGTCCCTTTTGACCGGTGGGAAGTGATACTTCTTTGTAGTGCGGATTTGCATTACCCGCTTGCTTGCTTGGCCTAAAAGGGCGTATGCGTTTTCTCCTGAATATATTCAGGATAAAACGCATACGCCCTTTTTGGCCAAGGGCATCATTGTCGAAGTTGTGCCCCTCTTCCTGTGCTTTAAAGGCGATTCCAACGTACCTCTTGAAATCTGTTTCCTGCTATTCTGCCTCGCTTTCAAGTCCGCCTCGTTGCCTTCCCTCAACAGATTTTTGGACGATAGTTGTCCTTTATTACTCGGCCAGTTTGTGAATTGCTGTGCCCCTGAGCTCCATTTTTCAACTCGTTTTTGGTGAGCTGACCGCAAGTCCAAAATTTTGGTTCAGCACCTACACTGGTTCCCGGTGGGTGGCTGAGACTTTGGTTAATTCTTCTTCCTGCCGGGAAATTACAGTGATATGTGCCCGTCCAAATGCCTAACAGCTACTCTCTCATTGGTTCTCCCTCTTCCCTTTCATCCTCTGCCAAATTGGCAACCTGTGTGAACTAGGAGTTTAAAGGGGCTGTCTCGCCAAGTTGGGAGGTTGATAGTAAAGCAGATGAAAAGTCAAACCAGAGCACCAGGAGAGGGACTATTCGTTGAGATTTGGAAACCTTTCGTATTCACAGTGTGTCCATTCTCTAGGTTTCCCGTACATGTTATAGCTGTAGTAATATTCCCTTCAACCTGGAGAGTTGGGGCCCATGGAATGGATGCCAGGCATTTGTGATTTAAAGGGTCTGCATTTGCTCACCCAATCTCACCAAACCTCTCAGTCCCAAGTGTCCTTCCTTATGCCACATCCAGCTGTCGTTGTAGATAGGGTCATTACAGGTTTCTTCAGGGACCCTGAAGGAATTGTAAAGAATTTCCCAGTTTTTTTGTTTTGTTTTTGAAATTCCTTTTTATAGTGGGTTTGAGCTGATTCTCGCTGCCATGTTTATGCCAGTCTAGACACACTTGATTCCCTTACGGAGACATATCAATACATAGGTTTTAAGATTCTTACTAGTCAGATATATTCCTCTGCGGGAAATATGGGGTTTTGAGTCCCTTTCACTGAGGAAGGTGTAGGTCTTGTCTATTCCATAGTTGGTTTTTGGAACGGTACCTGTGCTTATATCAAACTCTGGTTTTATGCATCACCCCACCTATCCTTCCCCCTTAAGCAGGCATAAGAGTGTTTTCTAAATATGAGACACTGTTCTCTTTCCTAACTCAGTTCAAGTGTAGCCATGTTTACAGGATCTTCATAAGTGATATCTTATGATAAGTTTCTTTTTCTGTGTGACATATTTCACTTAGAATCATCGTACCTGAATCCACCCATTTTGCTGCTACTGGTCTTATGACATTGATTTCATGGCTGAGGGATATTCCATCGTACGTAAGTACCACAATTTTTTGAACCATTTTTATATTTCCTGGGATACTTAAGGTGTATCCAAGTTGAGGTCCTTGTAAGCAGTGCAGCCCTAAATTTTGGGGTGGCTCTGTCTTATTGATTTTCAGTTTTCCCAAGGTATATTCCCTAGACTGGAAGTGCCGTTAGCTCTGTAGCTCTGTTCTTTACTTGTTTTAGGGAACACAATGCACTCCTCCAGAGAGGCAGTTGGCAATTTACATCCGGCCCATCAGCATAACAAGACTCCCTGTTCTCCAGGGCCTGTCTTGCCTTTCTGGTTTTTACACATTTTGTGGATGACCCATTTGACCGGTGGGAAGTGATACTTCTTTGTAGTGCAGATTTGCATTGCCCGCTTGCTTGCTTGGCCAAAAAGGGCGTATGCGTTTTCTCCTGAATATATTCAGGAGAAAACGCATACACCCTTTTTGGCCAAGTGCATCATTGTCGAAGTTGTGCCCCTCTTCCTGTGCTTTAAAGGCGATTCCAACGTACCTCTTGAAATCTGTTTCCTGCTATTCTGCCTCACTTTCAAGTCCGCCTCGCTGCCTTCCCTCAACAGATTTTTGGACGATAGTTGTCCTTTATTACTTGGCCAGTTTGTGAATTGCTGTGCCCCTGAGCTCCATTATTCAACTCGTTTTTGGTGAGCTGACCGCAATTCCAAAATTTTGGTTCAGGACCTATACTGGTTCCCGGTGGGTGGCTGAGACTTTGGTTAATTCATTTTCCTGCCGGGGAGTTAGAGTGATATGTGCCCGTCGAAATGCCTAACAGCTACTCTCTCATTGGCTCTCCCTCTTCCCTTTCATCCTCTGCCAAATTGGCAACCTGTGCGAACCAGGAGGTTAAAGGGGCTGTCTCTCCAAGTTGGGAGGTTGATAGTAAAGCAGATGTAAAGTCAAACCGGAGCACCAGGAGAGGGACTATTCGTTGAGTTTTAGAAACCTTTCATATTCACAGTGTGTCCTTTCTCTAGGTTTCCCGTACATGTTATAGCTGTAGTAATATTCCCTTCAACCTGGAGAGTTGGGACGCATGGAATGGGTGCCAGGCATTTTTGCTTTAAAGGGTCTGCATTTGCTCACCCAATCTCACCAATCGTCTCAGTCCCAAGTGTTCCTCCTTATGCCATATCCAGCTGTTGTTTTAGATAGGTTCATTCCAGGTTTCATCAGAGACCCTGAAGGAATTGTAAAGAATTTCCCAGTTTTTTTGTTTTGTTTTTGAAATTCCTTTTTATAGTGGGTTTGAACTGATTCTCTCTGCCATGTTTATGCCAGTCTAGACACACTTGATTCCCTTACGGAGACATATCAATACATAGGTTTTAAGACTCTTACTAGTCAGATATATTCCTCTGCGGGAAATATGGGGTTTTGAGTCCCTTTCACTGAGGAAGGTGTAGGTCTTGTCTATTCCATAGTTGGTTTTTGGAACGGTACCTGTGCTTATATCAAACTCTGGTTTTATGCATCACCCCACCTCTCCTTCCCCCTTAAGCAGGCATAAGAGTGTTTTCTAAATATGAGACACTGTTCTCTTTCCTAACTCAGTTCAAGTGTAGCCATGTTTATAGGATCTTAATAAGTGATATCTTATGATAAGTTTCTTTTTCTGTGTGACTTATTTCACTTAGAATCATCGTACCTGAATCCACCCATTTTGCTACTACTGGTCTTATGACATTGATTTCATGGCTGAGGGATATTCCATCTTACGTAAGTACCACAATTTTTTGAACCATTTTTATATTTCCTGGGATACTTAATGTGTACACAAGTTGAGGTCCTTGTAAGCAGTGCAGCCCTAAATTTTGGGGTGGCTCTGTCTTATTGATTTTCAGTTTTCCCAAGGTATATTCCCTAGACTGGAAGTGCCCTTGGCTCTGTAGCTCTCTTCTTTACTTGTTTTAGGGAACACAGTGCACTCCTCCAGAGAGGCAGTTGGCAATTTACATCCCGCCCGTCAGCATAACAAGGCTCCCTGTTCTCCAGGGCCTGTCTTGCATTTCTGGTTTTTACACATTTTGTGGATGTCCCTTTTGACCGGTGGGAAGTGATACTTCTTTGTAGTGCAGATTTCATTGCCCGCTTGCTTGCTTGGCCAAAAAGGGCGTATGTGTTGTCTCCTGAATATATTCAGGAGAAAACGCATACGCACTTTTTGGCCAAGAGCATCATTGTCGAAGTTGTGCCCCTCTTCCTGTGCTTTAAAGGCGATTCCAAGGTACCTCTTGAAATCTGTTTCCTGCTATTCTGCCTCGCTTTCAAGTCCACCTCGTTGCCTTCCCTCAACAGATTTTTGGACGATAGTTGTCCTTTATTACTCGGCCAGTTTGTGAATTGCTGTGCCCCTGAGCTCCATTTTTCAACTCGTTTTTGGTGAGCTGACCGCAAGTCCAAAATTTTGGTTCGGGACCTGTACTGTTTCCCGGTGGGTGCCTGAGACTTTGGTTAATTCTTCTTCCTGGCGGGAAATTACAGTGATATGTGCCCGTCCAAATGCCTACCAGCTACTCTCTCATTGGTTCTCCCTCTTCCCTTTCATCCTCTGCCAAATTGGCAACCTGTGTGAACCAGGAGGTGAAATGGGCTGTCTCTCCAAGTTGGGAGGTTGATAGTAAAGCAGACGGAAAGTCAAACCGGAGCACCAGGAGAGGGACTATTCGTTGAGTTTTAGAAACCTTTCGTATTCACAGTGTGTCTGTTCTCTAGGTTTCCCGTACATGTTATAGCTGCAGTAATATTCCCTTCAACCTGGAGAGATGGGGCCCATGGAATGGGTGCCAGGCATTTGTGATTTAAAGGGTCTGCATTTGCTCACCCAATCTCACCAATCCTCTCAGTCCCAAGTGTACTTCCTTATGCCACATCCAGCTGTCGTTGTAGATAGGGTCATTCCAGGTTTCTTCAGGGACCCTGAAGGAATTGTAAAGAATTTCCCAGTTTTTATGTTTTGTTTTTGAAATTCCTTTTTATACTGGGTTTGAGCTGATTCTCGCTGCCATGTTTATGCCAGTCTAGACACACTTGATTCCCTTACGGAGACATATCAATACATAGGTTTTAAGATTCTTACTAGTCAGATATATTCCTCTGCGGGAAATATGGGGTTTTGAGTCCCTTTCACTGAGGAAGGTGTAGGTCTTGTCTATTCCATAGTTGGTTTTTGGAACGGTACCTGTGCTTATATCAAACTCTGGTTTTATGCATCACCCCACCTATCCTTCCCCCTTAAGCAGGCATAAGAGTGTTTTCTAAATATGAGACACTGTTCTCTTTCCTAACTCAGTTCAAGTGTAGCCATGTTTATAGGATCTTCATAAGTGATATCTTATGATAAGTTTCTTTTTCTGTGTGACATATTTCACTTAGAATCATCGTACCTGAATCCACCCATTTTGCTGCTACTGGTCTTATGACATTGATTTCATGGCTGAGGGATATTCCATCGTACGTAAGTACCACAATTTTTTGAACCATTTTTATATTTCCTGGGATACTTAAGGTGTATCCAAGTTGAGGTCCTTGTAAGCAGTTCAGCCCTAAATTTTGGGGTGGCTCTGTCTTATTGATTTTCAGTTTTCCCAAGGTATATTCCCTAGACGGGAATTGCCCTTGGCTCTGTAGCTCTGTTCTTTACTTGTTTTAGGGAACACAATGCACTCCTCCAGAGAGGCAGTTGGCAATTTACATCCCGCCCATCAGCATAACAAGGCTCCCTGTTCTCCAGTGCCTGTCTTGCCTTTCTGGTTTTTACACATTTTGTGGATGTCCCTTTTGACCGGTGGGAAGTGATACTTCTTTGTAGTGCAGATTTGCATTGCCCGCTTGCTTGCTTGGCTAAAAAGGGCGTATGCATTTTCTCCTGAATATATTCAGGAGAAAACGCATACGCCCTTTTTAGCCAAGTGCATCATTGTCGAAATTGTGCCCCTCTTCCTGTGCTTTAAAGGCGATTCCAACGTACCTCTTGAAATCTGTTTCCTGCTATTCTGCCTCGCTTTCAAGTCCGCCTCGTTGCCTTCCCTCAACAGATTTTTGGACGATAGTTGACCTTTATTACTCGGCCTGTTTGTGAATTGCTGTGCCCCTGAGCTCCATTTTTCAACTCGTTTTTGGTGAGCTGACCGCAAGTCCAAAATTTTGGTTCAAGACCTATACTGGTTCCCGCTGGGTGGCTGAGACTTTGGTTAATTCTTCTTCCTGCCGGGAAATTACATTGATATGTGCCCGTCCAAATGCCTAACAGCTACTCTCTCATTGGTCCTCCCTCTTCCCTTTCATCATCTGCCAAATTTGCAACCTGTGTGAACCAGGAGGTTAAATGGGCTGTCTCTCCAAGTTGGTTGGTTGATAGTAATGCAGATGGAAAGTCAAAACGGAGCACCAGGAGAGGGACTATTCGTTGAGTTTTAGAAACCTTTCGTATTCACATTGTGTCCGTTCTCTAGGTTTCCCGTACATGTTATAGCTGGAATAATATTCCCTTCAACCTGGAGAGATGGGGCCCATGGAATGGGTGCCAGGCATTTGTGATTTAAAGGGTCTGCATTTGCTCACCCAATCTCACCAATCATCTCAGTCCCAAGTGTCCTTCCTTATGCCACATCCAGCTGTCGTTGTAGATAGGGTCATTCCAGGTTTCTTCAGGGACCCTGAAGGAATTGTAAAGAATTTCCCAGTGTTTTTGTTTTGTTTTTGAAATTCCTTTTTATAGTGGGTTTGAGCTGATTCTCGCTGCCATGTTTATGCCAGTCTAGACACACTTGATTCCCTTACGGAGACATATCAATACATAGGTTTTAAGATTCTTACTAGTCAGATATATTCCTCTGCGGGAAATATGGGGTTTTGAGTCCCTTTCACTGAGGAAGGTGTAGGTCTTGTCTATTCCATAGTTGGTTTTTGGAACGGTACGTGTGCTTATATCAAACTCTGGTTGTATGCATCACCCCACCTCTCCTTCCCCCTTAAGCAGGCATAAGAGTGTTTTCTAAATGAGAGACACTGTTCTCTTTCCTAACTCAGTTCAATTGTAGCCATGTTTACAGGATCTTCATAAGTGATATCTTATGATAAGTTTCTTTTTCTGTGTGACTTATTTCACTTAGAATCACCGAACCTGAATCCACCCATTTTGCTGCTACTGGTCTTATGACATTGATTTCATGGCTGAGGGATATTCCATCGTACGTAAGTACCACAATTTTTCGAACCATTTTTATATTTCCTGGGATACTTAAGGTGTATCCAAGTTGAGGTCTTTCTAAGCAGTGCAGCCCTAATTTTGGGGTGGCTCTGTATTATTGATTTTCAGTTTTCCCAAGGTATATTCCCTAGACTGGAAGTGTCCTTGGCTCTGTAGCTCTGTTCTTTACTTGTTTTAGGGAACACAATGCATTCCTCCAGAGAGGCAGTTGGCAATTTACATCCCGCCCATCAGCATAACAAGGCTCCCTGTTCTCCAGGGCCTGTCTTGCCTTTCTGGTTTTTACACATTTTGTGGATGTCCCTTTTGACCGGTGGGAAGTGATACTTCTTTGTAGTGCAGATTTGCATTGCCCGCCTGCTTGCTTGGCACAAAAGGGCGTATGCGTTTTCTCCTGAATATATTCAGGAGAAAACGCATATGACCTTTTTGGACAAGGGCATCATTTTCGAAGTTGTGCCCCTCTTCCTGTGCTTTAAATGCAATTCCAACGTACCTCTTGAAATCTGTTTCCTGCTATTCTGCCTCGCTTTCAAGTCTGCCTCGTTGCCTTCCCTGAACAGATTTTTGGATGATAGTTGTCCTTTATTACTCGGCCAGTTTGTGAATTGCTGTGCCCCTGAGCTCCATTTTTCAACTCGTTTTTGGTGAGCTGACCGCAAGTCCAAAATTTTGGTTCAGGACCTATACTGGTTCCCGGTGGGTGGCTGAGACTTTGGTTAATTCTTCTTCCTGCCGTGAAATTACAGTGATATATGCCCGTCAAAATGCCTACCAGCTACTCTCTCATTGGTTCTCCCTCTTCCCTTTCATCCTCTGCCAAATTGGCAACCTGTGTGAACCAGGAGGTTAAATGGGCTTTCTCTCCAAGTTGGTTGGTTGATAGTAAAGCAGATGGAAAGTCAAACCGGAGCACCAGGAGAGGGACTATTCGTTGAGTTTTAGAAACCTTTCGTATTCACAGTGTGTCCGTTCTCTAGGTTTCCCGTACATGTTATAGCTGGAGTAATATTCCCTTCAACCTGGAGAGATGGGGCCCATGGAATGGGTGCCAGGCATTTGTGATTTAAAGGGTCTGCATTTGCTCACCCAATCTCACCAATCCTCTCAGTCCCAAGTGTCCTTCCTTATGCCACATCCAGCTGTCGTTGTAGATAGGGTCATTACAGGTTTCTTCAGGGACCCTGAAGGAATTGTAAAGAATTTCCCAGTTTTTTTGTTTTGTTTTTGAAATTCCTTTTTATAGTGGGTTTGAGCTGATTCTCGCTGCCATGTTTATGCCAGTCTAGACACACTTGATTCCCTTACGGAGACATATCAATACATAGGTTTTAAGATTCTTACTAGTCAGATATATTCCTCTGCGGGAAATATGGGGTTTTGAGTCCCTTTCACTGAGGAAGGTGTAGGTCTTGTCTATTCCATAGTTGGTTTTTGGAACGGTACCTGTGCTTATATCAAACTCTGGTTTTATGCATCACCCCACCTATCCTTCCCCCTTAAGCAGGCATAAGAGTGTTTTCTAAATATGAGACACTGTTCTCTTTCCTAACTCAGTTCAAGTGTAGCCATGTTTACAGGATCTTCATAAGTGATATCTTATGATAAGTTTCTTTTTCTGTGTGACATATTTCACTTAGAATCATCGTACCTGAATCCACCCATTTTGCTGCTACTGGTCTTATGACATTGATTTCATGGCTGAGGGATATTCCATCGTACGTAAGTACCACAATTTTTTGAACCATTTTTATATTTCCTGGGATACTTAAGGTGTATCCAAGTTGAGGTCCTTGTAAGCAGTGCAGCCCTAAATTTTGGGGTGGCTCTGTCTTATTGATTTTCAGTTTTCCCAAGGTATATTCCCTAGACTGGAAGTGCCCTTGGCTCTGTAGCTCTGTTCTTTACTTGTTTTAGGGAACACAATGCACTCCTCCAGAGAGGCAGTTGGCAATTTACATCCCGCCCATCAGCATAACAAGGCTCCCTGTTCTCCAGTGCCTGTCTTGCCTTTCTGGTTTTTACACATTTTGTGGATGTCCCTTTTGACCGGTGGGAAGTGATACTTCTTTGTAGTGCAGATTTGCATTGCCCGCTTGCTTGCTTGGCCAAAAAGGGCGTATGCATTTTCTCCTGAATATATTCAGGAGAAAACGCATACGCCCTTTTTGTCCAAGTGCATCATTGTCGAAGTTGTGCCCCTCTTCCTGTGCTTTAAAGGCGATTCCAACGTACCTCTTGAAATCTGTTTCCTGCTATTCTGCCTCGCTTTCAAGTCCGCCTCGTTGCCTTCCCTCAACAGATTTTTGGACGATAGTTGACCTTTATTACTCGGCCTGTTTGTGAATTGCTGTGCCCCTGAGCTCCATTTTTCAACTCGTTTTTGGTGAGCTGACCGCAAGTCCAAAATTTTGGTTCAGGACCTATACTGGTTCCCGCTGCGTGGCTGAGACTTTGGTTAATTCTTCTTCCTGCCGGGAAATTACAGTGATATGTGCCCGTCCAAATGCCTAACAGCTACTCTCTCATTGGTCCTCCCTATTCCCTTTCATCCTCTGCCAAATTGGCAACCTGTGTGAACTAGGAGGTTAAAGGGGCTGTCTCTCCAAGTTGGGAGGTTGATAGTAAAGCAGATGAAAAGTCAAACCAGAGCACGAGGAGAGGAACTATTCGTTGAGTTTTAGAAACCTTTCGTATTCACATTGTGTCCGTTCTCTAGGTTTCCCGTACATGTTATAGCTGTAGTAATATTCCCTTCAACCTGGAGAGTTGGGGCCCATGGAATGGATGCCCGGCATTTGTGATTTAAAGGGTCTTCATTTGCTCACCCAATCTCACCCAACCTCTCAGTCCCAAGTGTCCCTCCATATGCCACATCCAGCTGTCGTTGTAGATAGGGTCATTCCAGGTTTCTTCAGGGACCCTGAAGGAATTGTAAAGAATTTCCCAGTTTTTTTGTTTTGTTTTTGAAATTCCTTTTTATAGTGGGTTTGAGCTGATTCTCGCTGCCATGTTTATGCCAGTCTAGACACACTTGATTCCCTTACGGAGACATATCAATACATAGGTTTTAAGATTCTTACTAGTCAGATATATTCCTCTGCGGGAGATATGGGGTTTTGAGTCCCTTTCACTGAGGAAGGTGTAGGACTTGTCTATTCCATAGTTGGTTTTTGGAACGGTACCTGTGCTTATATCAAACTCTGGTTTTATGCATCACCCCACCTCTCCTTCACCCTTAAGCAGGCATAAGAGTGTTTTCTAAATATGAGACACTGTTCTCTTTCCTAACTCAGTTCAAGTGTAGCCATGTTTATAGGATCTTCATAAGTGATATCTTATGATAAGTTTCTTTTTCTGTGTGACTTATTTCACTTAGAATCATCGTACCTGAATCCACCCATTTTGCTGCTACTGGTCTTATGACATTGATTTCATGGCTGAGGGATATTCCATCGTACGTAAGTACTACAATTTTTTGAACCATTTTTATATTTCCTGTGATACTTATGGTGTATCCAAGTTGAGGTCCTTGTAAGTAGTGCAGCCCTAAATTTTGGGGTGGCTCTGTGTTATTGATTTTCAGTTTTCCCAAGGTATATTCCCTAGACTGGAAGTGCCCTTGGCTCTGTAGCTCTGTTCTTTACTTGTTTTAGGGAACACAATGCACTCCTCCTGAGAGGCAGTTGGCAATTTACATCCCGCCCATCAGCATAACAAGGCTCCCTGTTCTCCAGGGCCTGTCTTGCCTTTCTGGTTTTTACACATTTTGTGGATGTCCCTTTTGACCCGTGGGAAGTGATACTTCTTTGTAGTGCAGATTTGCATTGCCCGCTTGCTTGCTTGGCCAAAAAGGGCGTATGCATTTTCTCCTGAATATATTCAGGAGAAAACGCATACGCGCTTTTTGGCCAAGTGCATCATTGTCGAAGTTGTGCCCCTCTTCCTGTGCTTTAAAGGCGATTCCAACGTACCTCTTGAAATCTGTTTCCTGCTATTCTGCCTCGCTTTCAAGTCCGCCTCGTTGCCTTCCCTCAACAGATTTTTGGACGATAGTTGTCCTTTATTTCTCGGCCAGTTTGTGAATTGCTGTGCCCCTGAGCTCCATTTTTCAACTCGTTTTTGATGAGCTGACCGCAAGTCCAAAATTTTGCTTCAGGACCTATACTGGTTCCCGGTGGGTGGCTGAGACTTTGGTTAATTCTTCTTCCCGCCGGGAAATTACAGTGATATGTGCCCGTCCAAATGCCTAACAGCTACTCTCTCATTGGTTCTCCCTCTTCCCTTTCATCCTCTGCCAAATTGGCAACCTGTGCGAACCAGGAGGTTAAAGGGGCTGTCTCTCCAAGTTGGGAGGTTGATAGTAAAGCAGATGGAAAGTCAAACCAGAGCACCAGGATAGGGACTATTCGTTGAGTTTTAGAAACCTTTCGTATTCACAGTGTGTCCGTTCTCTAGGTTTCCCGTACATGTTATAGCTGTAGTAATATTCCCTTCAACCTGGAGAGTTGGGACTCATGGAATGGGTGCCAAGCATTTGTGCTTTAAATGGTCTGCATTTGCTCACCCAATCTCACCAATCCTCTCAGTCCCATGTGTCCCTCCTTATGCCACATCCAGCTGTCGTTGTAGATAGGGTCATTCCAGGTTTCATCAGAGACCCTGAAGGAATTGTAAAGAATTTCCCAGTTTTTTTGTTTTGTTTTTGAAATTCCTTTTTATAGTGGGTTTGAGCTGATTCTCGCTGCCATGTTTATGCAAGTCTAGACACACTTGATTCCCTTATGGAGACATATCAATACATAGGTTTTAAGATTCTTACTAGTCAGATATATTCCTCTGTGGGAAATATGGTGTTTTGAGTCCCTTTCACTGAGGAAGGTGTAGGTCTTGTCTATTCCATAGTTGGTTTTTGGAACGGTACTTGTGCTTATATCAAACTCTGGTTGTATGCATCACCCCACCTCTCCTTCCCCCTTAAGCAGGCATAAGAGTGTTTTCTAAATGAGAGACACTGTTCTCTTTCCTAACTCAGTTCAATTGTAGCCATGTTTAAAGGATCTTCATAAGTGATATCTTATGATAAGTTTCTTTTTCTGTGTGACTTATTTCACTTAGAATCACCGAACCTGAATCCACCCATTTTGCTGCTGCTGGTCTTATGACATTGATTTCATGGCTGAGGGATATTCCATCGTACGTAAGTACCACAATTTTTCGAAAGATTTTTATATTTCCTGGGATACTTAAGGTGTATCCAAGTTGAGGTCTTTCTAATCAGTGCAGGCCTAATTTTGGGGTGGCTCTGTATTATTGATTTTCAGTTTTCCCAAGGTATATTCCCTAGACTGGAAGTGTCCTTGGCTCTGTAGCTCTGTTCTTTACTTGTTTTTGGGAACACAATGCATTCCTCCAGAGAGGCAGTTGGCAATTTACATCCCGCCCATCAGCATAACAAGGCTCCCTGTTCTCCAGGGCCTGTCTTGCCTTTCTGGTTTTTACACATTTTGTGGATGTCCCTTTTGACCGGTGGGAAGTGATACTTCTTTGTAGTGCAGATTTGCATTGCCCGCTTGCTTGCTTGGCCAAAAAGGGCGTATGCGTTTTCTCCTGAATATATTCAGGAGAAAACACATATGACATTTTGGCCAAGGGCATCATTTTCGAAGTTGTGCCCCTCTTCCTGTGCTTTAAATGCAATTCCAACGTACCTCTTGAAATCTGTTTCCTGCTATTCTGCCTCGCTTTCAAGTCCGCCTCGTTGCCTTCCCTCAACAGATTTTTGGACGATAGTTGTCCTTTATTACTCGGCCAGTTTGTGAATTGCTGTGCCCCTGAGCTCCATTTTTCAACTCATTTTTGGTGAGCTGACCGCAAGTCCAAAATTTTGGTTCAGGACCTATACTGTTTCCCGGTGGGTGGCTGAGACTGTGGTTAATTCTTCTTCCTGCCGGGAAATTACAGTGATATGTGCCCGTCCAAATGCCTACCAGCTACTCTCTCATTGGTTCTCCCTCTTCCCTTTCATCCTCTGCCAAATTGGCAACCTGTGTGAACCAGGAGGTTAAATGGGCTGTCTCTCCAAGTTGGTTGGTTGATAGTAAAGCAGATGGAAAGTCAAACCGGAGCACCAGGAGAGGGACTATTCGTTGAGTTTTAGAAACCTTTCGTATTCACAGTGTGTCCGTTCTCTTGGTTTCCCGTACATGTTATAGCTGGAGTAATATTCCCTTCAACCTGGAGAGATGGGGCCCATGGAATGGGTGCCAGGCATTTGTGATTTAAAGGGTCTGCATTTGCTCACCCAATCTCACCAATCCTCTCAGTCCCAAGTGTCCCTCCTTATGCCACATCCAGCTGTCGTTGTAGATAGGGTCATTCCAGGTTTCATCAGGGACCCTGAAGGAATTGTAAAGAATTTCCCAGTTTTTTTGTTTTGTTTTTGAAATTCCTTTTTATAGTGGGCTTGAGCTGATTCTCGCTGCCATGTTTATGCCAGTCTAGACACACTTGATTCCCTTACGGAGACATATCAATACATAGGTTTTAAGATTCTTACTAGTCAGATATATTCCTATGCGGGAAATATGGGGTTTTGAGTCCCTTTCACTGAGGAAGGTGTAGGTCTTGCCTATTCCATAGTTGGTTTTTGGAACGGTACCTGTGCTTATATCAAACTCTTGTTGTATGCATCAACCCACCTCTGCTTCCCCCTTAAGCAGGCATAAGAGTGTTTTCTAAATGAGAGACACTGTTCTCTTTCCTAACTCAGTTCAAGTGTTGCCATGTTTATAGGGTCTTCATAAGTGATATCTTATGATAAGTTTCTTTTTCTGTGTGACTTATTTCACTTAGAATCATCGTAGCTGAATCCACCCATTTTGCTGCTACTGGTCTTATGACATTGATTTCATGGCTGAGGGATATTCCATCGTACATAAATACCACAATTTTTTGAACCATTTTTATATTTCCTGGGATACTTAAGGTGTATCCAAGTTGAGGTCTTTGTAAGCAGTGCAGCCCTAATTTTGGGGTGGCTCTGTCTTATTGATTTTCAGTTTTTCCAAGGTATATTCCCTAGACTGGTAGTGCCCTTGGCTCTGTAGCTCTGTTCTTTACTTGTTTTAAGGAACACAATGTACACCTCCAGAGAGGCAGTTGGCAATTTACATGCCGCCCATCAGCATAACAAGGCTCCCTGTTCTCCAGGGCCTGTCTTGCCTTTCTGGTTTTTACACATTTTGTGGATGTCCCTTTTGATCGGTGGGAAGTGATACTTCTTTGTAGTGCAGATTTGCATTGCCCGCTTGCTTGCTTGGCCAAAAAGGGCGTATGCGTTTTCTCCTGAATATATTCAGGAGAAAACGCATACGCCCTTTTTGGCCAAGTGCATCATTGTCGAAGTTGTGCCCCTCTTCCTCTGCTTTAAAGGCGATTCCAACGTACCTCTTGAAATCTGTTTCCTGCTACTCTGCCTCGCTTTCAAGTCCGCCTCATTGCCTTCCCTCAACAGATTTTTGGACGATACTTGTCCTTTATTACTTGGCCAGTTTGTGAATTGCTGTGCCCCTGAGCTCCATTGTTCAACGCGTTTTTTGTGAGCTGACCGCAAGACCAAAATTTTGGTTCAGGACCTATGCTGGTTCCCGGTGGGGGGCTGAGACTTTGCTTAAATCTTCTTCCTGCCGGGAAATTACAGTGATATGTGCCCGTCCAAGTGCCTAACAGCTACTGTCTCATTGGTTCTCTCTCTTCCCTTTCATCCTCTGCCAAATGGGCAACCTGTGTGAACTGGGAGGTTAAAGGGGCTGTCACTCGAAGTTGGGAGGTTGATAGTAAAGCAGATGGAAAGTCAAAACGGAGCACCAGGAGACGGACTATTCGTTGAGTTTTAGAAACCTTTCGTATTCACAGTGTGTCCGTTCTCTAGGTTTCCCGTACGTGTTATAACTGTAGTAATATTCCCTTCAACCTGGAGAGTTGGGACCCATGGAATGGGTGCCATGCGTCATTGCTTTAAAGGGTCTGCATTTGCTCACCCAATCTCACCAATCCTCTCAGTCCCAAGTGTCCAGCCTTATGCCACATCCAGCTGTCATTGTAGATAGGGTCATTCCAGGTTTCATCAGAGACCCTGAAGGAATTGTAAAGAATTTCCCAGTTTTCTTGTTTTGTTTTTGAAATTCCTTTTTATAGTGGGTTTGAGCTGATTCTCGCTGCCATGTTTATGCCAGTCTAGACACACTTGATTCCCTTACGGAGACATATCAATACATAGGTTTTAAGATTCTTACTAGTCAGATATATTCCTCTGTGGGAAATATGGGGTTTTGAGTCCCTTTCACTGAGGAAGGTGTAGGTCTTATCTATTCCATAGTTGGTGTTTGGAACGGTACTTGTGCTTATATCAAACTCTGGTTTTATGCATCACCCCACCTCTCCTTCCCCCTTAAGCAGGCATAAGAGTGTTTTCTAAATGTGCGACACTGTTCTCTTTCCTAACTCAGTTCAAGTGTAGCCATGTTTACAGGATCTTCATAAGTGATATCTTATGATAAGTTTCTTTTTCTGTGTGACTTATTTCACTTAGAATCATCGTACCTGAATCCACCCATTTTGCTGCTACAGGTCTTATGACATTGATTTCATGGCTGAGGGATATTCCATCGTACGTAAGTACCACAATTTTTTGAACCATTTTTATATTTCCAGGGATATTTAAGGTGTACCCAAGTTGAGGTCCTTGTAAGCAGTGCAGCCCTAAATTTTGGGGTGGCTCTGTCTTACTGATTTTCAGTTTTCCCAAGGTATATTCCCTAGACTTGAAGTGCCCTTTGCTCTGTAGCTCTGTTCTTTACTTATTTAGGGAACACAATGTACTCCTCAAGACAGGCAGTTGTCAATTTATATGCCACCCATCAGCATAACAAGGCTCCCTGTTCTCCAGGGCCTGTCTTGTTTTTCTGGTTTTTACACATTTTGTGGATGTGTCTTTTGACCGGTGGGAAGTGATACTTCTTTGTAGTGCAGATTTCCATTGCCCGCTTGCTTGCTTGGCCAAAAAGGGCGTATGCGTTTTCTCCTGGATATATTCAGGAGAAAACGCATACGCCCTTTTTCGCCAAGTGCATCATTGTCGAAGTTGTGCCCCTCTTCCTGTGCTTTAAAGGCGATTCCAACGTACCTCTTGAAATCTGTTTCCTGCTATTCTGCCTCGCATTAAACTCCGCTTCGTTGCATTCCCTCAACAGATTTTTGGACGATACTTGTCCTTTATTACTTGGCCAGTTTGTGCATTGCTGTGCTCCTGAGCTCCATTTTTCAACTCGTTTTTTGTGAGCTGACCGCAAGTCCAAAATGTTGTTTCAGGACCTATGCTGGTTCCCGGTGGGGGGCTGAGACTTTGGTTAATTCTTCTTCCTGCCGGGAAGTTAGAGTGATATGTGCCCGTCCAAATGCCTAACAGCTACTCTCTCATTTGTTCTCCCGATTCCATTCATCCTCTGCCAAATTGGAAACCTGTGCGAACCAGGAGGTTAAAGGGGCTGTCTCTCCAATTTGGGAGATTGATAGTAAAGCAGATGGAAAGTCAAACCGGAGCACCAGGAGAGGGAGTATTCGTTGAGTTTTAGAAACCTTTCGTATTCACAGTGTGTCCGTTCTCTAGGTTTCCCGTACATGTTGTAGCTGTAGTAATATTCCCTTCAACCTGGAGAGTTGGGAACCATTGAATGGGTGCCAGGCATTTGTGCTTCAAAGGGTCTGCATTTTCTCACCCAATCTCACAAATCGTCTCAGTCCCAAGTGTCCCTCCATATGCCACATCCACCTGTCGTTGTAGATAGGGTCATTCCAGGTTTCATCAGAGACCCTGAAGGAATTGTAAAGAATTTCCCAGTTTTTTTGTTTTGTTTTTGAAATTCCTTTTTATAGTGGGTTTGAGCTGATTCTCGCTGCCATGTTTATGCCAGTCTAGACACACTTGATTCCCTTACGGAGACATATCAATACGTAGGTTTTAAGATTCTTACTAGTCAGATATATTCCTCTGTGGGAAATATGGGGTTTTGAGTCCCTTTCACTGAGGAAGGTGTAGGTCTTGTCTATTCCATAGTTGGTTTTTGGAACGGTACGTGTGCTTATATCAAACTCTGGTTTTATGCATCACCCCACCTCTCCTTCCCCCTTAAGCAGGCATAAGTGTGTTTTCTAAAAGTGAGACACTGTTCTCTTTCCTAACTCAGTTCAAGTGTAGCCATGTGTACAGGATCTTCATAAGTGATATCTTATGATAAGTTTCTTTTTCTGTGTGACTTATTTCACTTAGAATCATCGTAACTGTATACACCCATTTTGCTGCTACTGGTCTTATGACATTGATTTCATGGCTGAGGGATATTCCATCGTACGTAAGTACCACAATTTTTTGAACCATTTTTATATTTCCTGGGATATTTAAGGTGTACCCAAGTTGAGGTCCTTGTAAGCAGTGCAGCCCTAAATTTTGGAGTGGCTCTGTCTTATTGATTTTCAGATTTCCCAAGGTATATTCCCTAGAATGGAAGTGCCCTTGGCTCTGTAGCTCTGTTCTTTACTTGTTTTAGGGAACACAATGCACTCCTCCAGAGAGGCAGTTGGCAATTTACATCCCGCCCATCAGCATAACAAGGCTCCCTGTTCTCCAGGGCCTGTCTTACCTTTCTGGTTTTTACACATTTTGTGGATGTCCCTTTTGACTGGTGGGAAGTGATACTTCTTGGTAGTGCAGATTTGCATTGTGCGCTTGCTTGCTTGGCCAAAAAGGGCGTATGCGTTTTCTCCTGAATATATTCAGGACAAAACGCATACGACCTTTTTGGCCAAGTGCATCATTGTCGAAGTTGTGCCCCTCTCCCTGTGCTTTAAAGGCGATTCCAACGTACCTCTTGAAATCTGTTTCCTGCTATTCTGCCTCGCTTTCAAGTCCGCCTCGTTGCCTTCCCTCAACAGATTTTTGGACGATAGTTTTCCTTTTTTACTCGGCCAGTTTGTGAATTGCTGTGCCCCTGAGCTCCATTTTTCAACTCGTTTTTGGTGAGCTGACCGCAAGTCCAAAATTTTGGTTCAGGACTTATACTGGTTCCCGGTGGGTGGCTGAGACTTTGGTTAATTCTTCTTCCTGCCGGGAAATTACAGTGATATGTGCCCGTCCAAATGCCTAACAGCTACTCTCTCATTGGTTCTCCCTCTTCCCTTTCATCCTCTGCCAAATGGGCAACCTGTGCGAACCAGGAGGTTAAAGGGGCTGTCTCTCCAAGTTGGGAGGTTGATAGTAAAGCAGATGGAAAGTCAAACCGGAGCACCGGGAGAGGGAATATTCGTTGAGTTTTAGAAACCTTTCGTATTCACAGTGTGTCCGTTCTCTAGGTTTCCCATACATGTTATAGCTGTAGTAATATTCCCTTCAACCTGGAGAGTTGGGACCCATGGAATGGGTGCCAGGCATTTGTGCTTTAAAGGGTCTGAATTTGCTCATCCAATCTCACCAATCGTCTCAGTCCCAAGTGTCCCTCCTTACACCACATCCAGCTGTCATTGTAGATAGGGTCATTCCAGGTTTCATCAGAGACCCTGAAGGAATTGAAAAGAATTTCCCAGTTTTTTTGTTTTGTTTTTGAATTTCCTTTTTATAGTGGGTTTGAGCTGATTCTCGCTGCCATGTTTATGCCAGTCTAGACACACTTGATTCCCTTATGGAGACATATCAATACATAGGTTTTAATATTCTTACTAGTCAGATATAATCCTCTTTGGGAAATATGGGGTTTTGAGTCCCTTTCACTGAGGAAGGTGTAGGTCTTGTCTATTCCATAGTTGCTTTTTGGAACGGTACCTGTGCTTATATCAAACTCTGGTTTTATGCATCACCCCACCTCTCCTTCCCCCTTAAGCAGGCATAAGAGTGTTTTCTAAATGTGAGACACTGTTCTCTTTCCTAACTCAGTTCAAGTGTAGCCATGTTTACAGGATATTCATAAGTGATATCTTATGATAAGTTTCTTTTTCTGTGTGACTTATTTCACTTAGAATCATCGTACCTGTATACACCCGTTTTGCTGCTACTGGTCTTATGACATTGATTTCATGGCTGAGGGATATTCCATCGTACGTAAGTACCACAATTTTTTGAACCATTTTTATATTTCCTGGGATATTTAAGGTGTACCCAAGTTGAGGTCCTTGTAAGCAGTGCAGCCCTAAATTTTAGGGTGGCTCTGTCTTATTGATTTTCAGTTTTCCCAAGGTATATTCCCTAGACTGGAAGTGCCCTTGGCTCTGTAGCTCTGTTGTTTACTTGTTTTAGGGAACACAATGTACTCCTCCAGAGAGGCAGTTGGCAATTTACATCCCGCCCATCAGCATAACAAGGCTCCCTGTTCTCCAGGGCCTGTCTTGCCTTTCTGGTTTTTACACATTTTGTGGATGTCCCTTTTGATGGGTGGGAAGTGATACTTCTTTGTAGTGCAGATTTGCATTGCCCGCTTGCTTGCTTGGCTAAAAAGGGCGTATGCGTTTTCTCCTGAATATATTTAGGAGAAGACGCATACGCCCTTTTTGGCCAAGTGCATCATTGTCGAAGTTGTGCCCCTCTTCCTGTGCTTTAAAGGCGATTCGAACGTACCTCTTGAAATCTGTTTCCTGCTATTCTGCTTCGCTTTCAAGTCCGCCTCGTTGCCTTCCCTCAACAGATTTTTGGACGATAGTTGTCCTTTATTACTCGGCCAGTTTGTGAATTGCTGTGACCCTGAGCTCCATTTTTCAACTCGTTTTTGGTGAGCTGACCGCAAGTCAAAATTTTGGTTCAGGACTTATTCTGGTTCCCGGTGGGTGGTTGAGACTTTGGTTACTTCTTCTTCCTGCCGGGAAATTACAGTGATATGTGCCTGTCCAAATGCCTAACAGCTACTCTCTCATTGGTTCTCCCTCTTCCCTTTCATCCTCTGCCAAACTGGAAATGTGTGCGAACCAGGAGGTTAAAGGGGCTGTCTCTCCAAGTTGGGAGGTTGATAGTAAAGCAGATGGAAAGTGAAACCGGAGCACCAGGAGAGGGACTATTCGTTGAGTTTTAGAAAGCTTTCGTATTCACAGTGTGTCCATTCTCTAGGTTTCCCGTACATGTTATAGCTGTAGTAATATTCCCTTCAACCTAGAGAGTTGGGACCCATGGAATGGGTGCCATGCATTATTGCTTTAAAAGGTCTGCATTAGCTCACCCAATCTCACCAATCCTCTCAGTCCCAAGTGTCCAGCCTTATGCCACATCCAGCTGTCGTTGTAGATAGGGTCATTCCAGGTTTCATCAGAGACCCTGAAGGAATTGTAAAGAATTTCCCAGTTTTTTTGTTTTGTTTTTGAAATTCCTTTTTATAATGGGTTTGAGCTGATTCTCGCTGCCATGTTTATGCCAGTCTAGACACACTTGATTCCTTTATGGAGACATATCAATACATAGGTTTTAAGATTCTTACTAGTCAGATATATTCCTCCGCGGGAAATATGGGGTTTTGAGTCCCTTTCACTGAGGAAGGTGTAGGTCTTGTCTATTCCATAGTTGGTTTTTGGAACGGTACCTGTGCTTATATCAAACTCTGGTTTTATGCATCACCCCACCTCTCCTTCCCCCTTAAGCAGGCATAAGAGTGTTTTCTAAATGTGAGACACTGTTCTCTTTCCTATCTCAGTTCAAGTGTAGCCATGTTTACAGGATCTTCATAAGTGATATCTTATGATAAGTTTCTTTTTCTCTGTGACTTATTTCATTTAGAATCATCGTACCTGAATCCACCCATTTTGCTGCTACTGGTCTTATGACATTGATTTCATGGCTGAGGGATATTCCATCGTACGTATGTACCACAATTTTTTGAACCATTTTTATATTTCCTGGGATATTTAAGGTGTACCCAAGTAGAGGTCCTTGTAAGCAGTGCAGCCTTAAATTTTGGGGTGGCTCTGTCTTATTGATTTCCAGTTTTCCCAAGGTATATTTCCTAGACTGGAAGTGCCCTTGGCTCTGTAGCTCTGTTGTTTACTTGTTTTAGGGAACACAATGCACTCCTCCAGAGAGGCAGTTGGCAATTTACATCCCGCCCAGCAGCATAACAAGGCTCCCTGTTCTCCAGGGCCTGTCTTGCCTTTCAGGTTTTTACACATTTTGTGGATGTCCCTTTTGACCGGTGGGAAGTGATACTTCTTTGTAGTGCAGATTTGCATTGCCCCCTTGCTTGCTTGGCCAAAAAGGGCGTATGCGTTTTCTCCTGATTGTATTCAGGAGAAAACGCATACGCCCTTTTTTGGCCAAGTGAATCATTGTCGAAGTTGTGCCCCTCTTCCTGTGCTCTAAAGGTGATTCCAACGTACCTCTTTAAATCTGTTTCCTGCTATTCTGCCTCACTTTCAAGTCCGCCTAGTTGCCTTCCCTCAACAGAATTTTGGACGATAGTTGTCCTTTATTACTCGTCCAGTTTGTAAATTGCTGTGCCCCTGAGCACCATTTTTCAACTCGTTTTTGGTGAGCTGACTGCAAGTCCAAAATTTTTGTTCCGGACCTATACTGGTTCCCGGTCGGTGGCTGAGACTTTGGTTAATTCTTCTTCCTGACGGGAAATAACAGTGAAAAGTCCCCGTCCAAATGCCTAACAGCTACTCTCTCATTGGTTCTCCCTCTTCCCTTTCATCCTCTGCCAAATTGGCATCCTGTGCGAACCAGGAGGTTAAAGGGGCTGTCTCTCCAAGTTAGGAGGTTGATAGTAAAGCAGATGGAAAGTCAAACCGGAGCACCAGGAAAGGGACTATTCGTTGAGTTTTAGAAACCTTTCGTATTCACAGTGTGTCCATTCTCTAGGTTTCCCGTACATGTTATAGCTGTAGTAATATTCCCTTCAACCTGGAGAGTTGGGACCCATGGAATGGGTGCCAGGCATTATTGCTTTTAATGGTCTGCATTTGCTCACCCAATCTCAACAATCGTCTCAGTCCCAAGTGTCCCTCCTTATACCACATCCAGCTGTCATTGTAGATAGGGTCATTCCAGGTTTCATCAGAGACCCTGAAGGAATTGTAAAGAATTTCCCAGTTTTTTTTATTTTGTTTTTGAAATTCATTTTTATAGTGGGTTTGAGCTGATTCTCGCTGCCATGTTTATGCCAGTCTAGACACACTTGATTTCCTTACGGAGACATATCAATACATAGGTTTTAAGATTCTTACTAGTCAGATATATTCCTCTGCGGGAAATATGGGGTTTTGAGTCCCTTTCACTGAGGAAGGTGTAGGTCTTGTCTATACCATAGTTGGTTTTTGGAACGGTACCTGTGCTTATATCAAACTCTGGTTTTATGCATCACCCCACCTCTCCTTACCCCTTAAGCTGGCATAAGAGTGTTTTCTAAATGTGAGACACTGTTCTCTTTCCTAACTCAGTTCAAGTGTAGCCATGTTTACAGGATCTTCATAAGTGATATCTTATGATGAGTTTCTTTTTCTGTGTGACTTATTTCACTTAGAATCATCGTACCTGAATCCACCCATTTTGCTGCTACTGGTCTTATGACATTGATTTCATGGTTGAGGGATATTCCATCGTACGTAAGTACCACAATTTTTTGAACCATTTTTATATTTGTTGGGATATTTAAGGCGTACCCAAGTTGAGGTCCTTGTAAGCAGTGCAGCCCTAAATTTTGGGGTGGCTCTGTCTTATTGATTTTCAGTTTTCCCAAGGTATATTCCCTAGACTGGAAGTGCCCTTGGCTCTGTAGCTCTGTTCTTTACTTGTTTTAGGGAACACAATGCACTCCTCCAGAGAGGCAGTTGGCAATTTACATCCCGCCTATCAGCATAACAAGGCTCCCTGTTCTCCAGGGCCTGTCTTGCCTTTCTGGTTTTTACACATTTTGTGGATGTCCCTTTAGACCGGTGGGAAGTGATACTTCTTTGTAGTGCAGATTTGCATTGCCCGCTTGCTTGCTTGGACAAAAAGAGCGTATGCGTTGTCTCCTGAATATATTCAGGAGACAACGCATACGCCCTTTTTGGCCAAGTGCATCATTGTCGAAGTTGTGCCCCTCTTCCTGTGCTTTAAAGGCGATTCCAACGTACCTCTTGAAATCTGTTTCCTGCTATTCTGCCTCGCTTTCAAGTCCGCCTCGTTGCCTTCCCTCAACAGATTTTTGGACGATAGTTGTCCTTTATTACTCGGCCAGTTTGTGAATTGCTGTGCCCCTGAGCTCCATTTTTCATCTCGTTTTTGGTGAGCTGACCGCAAGTCCAAAATTTTGGTTCAGGACCCATACTGGTTCCCGGTGGGGGGCTGAGACTTTGCTTAATTCTTCTTCCTGCCGGGAAATTACAGTGATATGTGCCCGTCCAAATGCCTAACAGCTACTCTCTCATTGGTTCTCCCTATTCCCTTTCATCCTCTGCCAAATTGGCAACCTGTGCGAACCAGGAGGTTAAAGGGGCTGTCTCTCCAAGTTGGGAGGTTGATAGTAAAGCAGATGGAAAGTCAAACCGGAGCACCAGGAGAGGGACTATTCGTTGAGTTTTAGAAACCTTTCGTATTCACAGTGTGTCCGTTCTCTAGGTTTCCGGTACATGTTATAACTGTTGTAATATTCCCTTCAACCTGGAGAGTTGGGACCTATGGAATGGGTGCCATGCATTATTGCTTTAAAGGGTCTGCATTTGCTCACCCAATCTCACCAATCGTCTCAGTCCCAAGTGTCCCTACTTATGCCACATCCAGCTGTCGTTGTAGATAGGGTCATTCCAGGTTTCATCAGAGACCCTGAAGGAATTGTAAAGAATTTCCCAGTTTTTTTTGTTTTGTTTTTGAAATTCCTTTTTATAGTGGGTTTGAGCTGATTCTCGCTGCCATGTTTATGCCAGTCGAGACACACTTGATTCCCTTACGGAGACATATCAATACATAGGTTTTAAGATTCTTACTAGTCAGATATATATCTCTGCGGGAAATATGGGGTTTTGAGTCCCTTTCCCTGAGGGAGGTGTAGGTCTTTACTATTCCATAATTGGTTTTTGGAACGGTACCTGTGCTTATATCAAACTCTGGTGTTATGCATCACCCCACCTCTCCTTCCCCCTTAAGCAGGCATAAGAGTGTTTTCTAAATGTGAGACACTGTTCTCTTTCCTAACTCAGTTCAAGTGTAGCCATGTTTACAGGATCTTCATAAGTGATATCTTATAAGTTTCTTTTTCTGTGTGACTTATTTCAGTTAGAATCCCCGTACCTGAATCCACCCATTTTGCTGCTACTGGTCTTATGACATTGATTTCATGGCTGAGGGATATTCCATCGTACGTAAGTACCACAATTTTTTGAACCATTTTTATATTGCCTGGGATATTTAAGGTGTACCCAAGTTGAGGTCCTTGTAAGCAGTGCAGCCCTAAATTTTGGGGTGGCTCTGTCTTATTGATTTTCAGTTTTCCCAAGGTATATTCCCTAGACTGGAAGTGCCCTTGGCTCTGTAGCTCTGTTCTTTACTTGTTTTAGGGAACACAATGTACTCCTCCAGCGAGGCAGTTGGCAATTTACATCCCACCCATCAGCATAACAATGCTCCCTGTTCTCCTGGGCCTGTCTTGCATTTCTGGTTTTTACACATTTTGTGGATGTCCCTTTTGACCGGTGGGAAGTGATACTTCTTTGTAGTGCAGATTTGCATTGCCTGCTTGCTTGCTTGGCCAAAAAGGGCGTATGCGTTTTCTCCTGAATATATTCAGGAGAAAACGCATACGCAGTTTTTGGCCAAGTGCATCATTGTCGAAGTTGTGCCCCTCTTCCTGTGCTTTAAATGCGATTCCAACGTACCTCTTGAAATCTGTTTCCTGCTATTCTGGCTCGCTTTCAAGTCCACCTCGTTGCCTTCCCTCAACAGATTTTTGGATGATAGTTGTCCTTTATTACTCGGCCAGTTTGTGAATTGCTGTGCCCCTGAGCTCCATTTTTCAACTCGTTTTTGGTGAGCAGACCACAAGTCCAAAATTATGGTTCACGACCTATGCTGGTTCCCGGTGGGTGGCTGAGAGTTTGGTTAATTCTTTTTCCTGCCAGGAAATTACAGTGATATGTGGCCGGCCAAAAGCCTAACAGCTACTCTCTCATTGGTTCTCCCTCTTCCCTTTCATCCTCTGCCAGATTGGCAACCTGTGCGAACCAGGAGTTTAAAGGGTTGTCTCTCCAAGTTGGGAGGTTGATAGTAAAGCAGATGGAAAGTCAAACCGGAGCACCAGGAGAAGGACTATTCGTTGAGTTTTAGAAACCTTTGTAATTCACAGTGTGTCTGTTCTCTAGGTTTCCCGTACATGTTATAGCTGTAGTAATATTCCCTATAACCTGGAGAGCTGGGACCCATGGAATGGGTGCCATGCATTTCTGCTTTAAAGTGTCTGCATTTGCTCACCGAATCTCAACAGTCGTCTCAGTCCCAACTGTCCCTACTTATGCCACATCCAGCTGTCATTGTAGATAGGGTCATTCCAGGTTTCATCAGAGACCCTAAAGGAATTGTAAAGAATTTCCCAGTTTTTTTTGTTTTCTTTTTGAAATTCCTTTTTATAGTGTGTTTCAGCTGATTCTCGCTGCCATGTATATGCCAGTCTAGACACACTTGATTCCCTTACGGAGACATATCAATACATAGGTTTTAAGATTCTTACAAGTCAGATATATTCCTCTGTGGGAAATATGGGGTTTTGAGTCCCTTTCACTGAGGAAGGTGTAGGTCTTGTCTATTCCATAGTTGGTTTTTGGAACGGTACCTGTGCTTATATCAAACTCTGGTTTTATGCATCACCCCACCTCTCCTTCCCCCTTAAGCAGGCATAAGAGTGTTTTCTAAATGTGAGACACTGTTCTCTTTCCTAACTCAGTTCAAGTGTAGCCATGTTTACAGTATCTTCATAAGTGATATCGTATGATAAGTTACTTTTTCTGTGTGACTTATTTCACTAAGAATCATCGTACCTGAATCCACCCATTTTGCTGCTACTGGTCTTATGACATTGATTTCATAGCTGAGGGATATTCCATCGTACGTAAGCACCACAATTTTTTGAACCATTTTTATATTTCCTGGGATATTTAAGGTGTACCCAAGTTGAGGTCCTTGTAAGCAGTGCAGCCCTAAATTTTGGGGTGGCTCTGTCTTATTGATTGTCAGTTTTCCCGAGGTATATTCCCTACACTGGAAGTGCCCTTGGCTCTGTAGCTCTGTTGTTTACTCGTTTTAGGGAACACAATGCACTCCTCCAGGGAGGCAGTTGGCAATTTACATCCCGCCCATCAGCATAACAAGGCTCCCTGTTCTCCAGGGCCTGTCTTGCCTTTCTGGTTTTTACACATTTTGTGGATGTCCCTTTTGACCGGTGGGAAGTGATACTTCTTTGTAGTGCAGATTTGCATTGCCCGCTTGCTTGCTTGGCCAAAAAGGGCGTATGCGTTTTCTCCTGAATATATTCAGGAGAAAACGCATACGCCCTTTTTGGCCAAGTGCATCATTGTCGAAGTTGTGCCCCTCTTCCTGTGCTTTAAAGGTGATTCCAACGTACCTGTTGAACTCTGTTTCCTGCTATTCTGCCTCGCTTTCAATCCGCCTCATTGCCTTCCCTCAACAGATTTCTGGACGATAGTTGTCCTTTATTACTCGGCCAGTTTGTGAATTGCTGTGCCCCTGAGCTCCATTTTTCAAGTCGTTTTTGGTGAGCTGACCGCAAGTCCAAAATTTTGGTTCAGGACCTTTGCTGGTTCTTGGTGGGTGGCTGACACTTTGGTTAATTCTTTTTCCTGCTGGGAAATTAGAGTGATATGGGCAATTCCAAATGCCTAACAGCTACTCTCTCATTGGTTCTCCCTCTTCCCTTTCATCCTCTGCCAAATTGTCAACCTGTGCGAACCAGGAGGATAAAGGGGCTGTCTCTCCAAGTTGGGAGGTTGATAGTAAAGCAGATGGAAAGTCAAACCGGAGCACCAGGAGAGGGACTATTCGTTGAGTTTTAGAAACCTTTCGTATTCACAGTGTGTCCGTTCTCTAGGTTTCCTGTACATGTTATATCTGTAGTAATATTCCCTTCAACCTGGAGAGTTGGGACCCATGGAATGGGTGCCATGCATTTGTGCTTTAAAGTGTCTGCATTTCCTCACCCAATCTCACCAATCCTCTCAGTCCCAAGTGTCCAGCCTTATGCCACATCCAGCTGTTGTTGTAGATAGTGTCATTCCAGCTTTCATCAGAGACCCTGAAGGAATTGTAAAGAGTATCCCAGTTTATTAGTTTTGTTTTTGAAATACCTTTTTATAGTGTTTTTGAGCTGATTCTCGCTGCCATGTTTATGCCAGTCTAGACAATCTTGATTCCCTTATGGAGACACATCAATACATAGTTTTTAAGATTCTTACTAGTCAGATATATTCCTCTGCGGGAAATATGGGGTTTTGAGTCCCTTTCACTGAGGAAGGTGTAGGTCTTGTCTATTCCATAGTTGGTTTTTGGAACGGTACCTGTGCTTATATCAAACTCTGGTTTTATGCATCACCCCACCTCTCCTTACCCCTTAAGCAGGCATAAGCGTGTTTTCTAAATGTGAGACACTGTTCTCTTTCCTAACTCAGTTCAAGTGTAGCCATGTTTACAGGATCTTCATAAGTGATATCTTATGATAAGTTTCTTTTTCTCTGTGACTTATTTCACTTAGAATCATCGTACCTGAATCCACCCATTTTGCTGCTACTGGTCTTATGACATTGATTTCATGGCTGAGGGATATTCCATCGTACGTAAGTACCACAATTTTTTGAACCATTTTTATATTTCCTGGCATATTTAAGGTGTACCCAAGTTGAGGTCCTTGTAATCAGTGCAGCCCTAAATTTTGGGGTGGCTCTGTCTTATTGATTTTCAGTTTTCCCAAGGTATATTCCCTAGACTGGAAGTGCCCTTGGCTCTGTAGCTCTGTTCTTTACTTGTTTTAGGGAACACAATGCACTCCTCCAGAGAGGCAGTTGGCAATTTACATCCCGCCCATCAGCATAACAAGGCTCCCTGTTCTCCAGGGCCTGTCTTGCCTTTCTGGTTTTTACACATTTTGTGGATGTCCGTTTTGACCGGTGGGAAGTGATACTTCTTTGTAGTGCAGATTTGCATTGCCCGCTTGCTTGCTTGGCCAAAAAGGGCGTATGCGTTTTCTCCTGAATATATTCAGGAGAAAACGCATACGCCCTTTTTGACCAAGTGCATCATTGTTGAAGTTGTGCTCCTCTTCCTGTGCTTTAAAGGTGATTCCAACATACCTCTTGAAATCTGTTTCCTGCTATTCTGCCTCGCTTTCAAGTCCGCCTCGTTGCCTTCCCTCAACAGATTTTTGGACGATAGTTTTCCTTTATTACTCGGCCAGTTTTTGAATTGCTGTGCCCCTGAGCTCCATTTTTCAACTCGGTTTTGGTGAGCTGACCGCAAGTCGAAAATTTTGGTTCAGGACCTTTGCTGGTTCCCGGTGGGGGGCTGAGACTTTGGTTAATTCTTCTTCCTGCCGGGAAATTACAGTGATATATGCCCATCCAAATGCCCAACAGCTACTCTCTTATTGGTTCTCCCTCTTCCCTTTCATCCTCTGCCAAATTGGCAACCTGTGCGAACCAGGAGGTTAAAGGGGCTGTCTCTCCAAGTTGGGAGGTTGATAGTAATGCAGATGGAAAGTCAAACCGGAGCACCAGGAGAGGGACTATTCGTTGAGTTTTAGAAACCTTTCGTATTCACAGTGTGTCCGTTCTCTAGGTTTCCCGTACATGTTATAGATTTAGTAATATTCCCTTCAACCTGGAGAGTTGGGACCCATGGAATGGGAGCCAGGCTTTTGTGCTTTAAAGGGTCTGCATTTGCTCACCCAATCTCACCACTCATCTCAGTCCAAGTGTCCCAAATTATGCCACATCCAGCTGTCATTTTAGATAGGGTCATGCCAGGTTTCATCAGAGACCCTGAAGGAATTATAAAGAATTTCCCAGTTTTTTTGTTTTGTTTTTGAAATTCCTTTTTATAGTGGGTTTGAGCTGATTCTCGCTGCCATGTTTATGCCAGTCGAGACACACTTGATTCCCTTACGGAGACATATCAATACATAGGTTTTAAGATTCTTACTAGTCAGATATATTCCTCTGCGGCAAATATGGGGTTTTGAGTCCCTTTCCCTGAGGAAGGTGTAGGTCTTGTCTATTCCATAGTTGGTTTTTGGAACGGTACCTGTGCTTATATCAAACTCTGGTTTTAGGCATCACCCCACCTCTCCTTCCCCCTTAAGCAGGCATAAGAGTGTTTTCTAAATGTGAGACAATGTTCTCTTTCCTAACTCAGTTCAAGTGTAGCCATGTTTACAGGATCTTCGTAAGTGATATCTTATAATAAGTTTCTTTTTCTGTGTGACTTATTTCACTTAGAATCATCGTACCTGAATCCACCCATTTTGCTGCTACTGGTCTTATGACATTGATTTCATGACTGAGGGATATTCCATCGTACGTAAGTACCACAATTTTTTGAACCATTTTTATATTTCCTGGGATATTTAAGGTGTACCCAAGTTGAGGTCCTTGTAATCAGTGCAGCCCTAAATTTTGGGGTGGCTCTGTCTTATTGATTTTCAGTTTTCCCAAGGTATATTCCCTAGACTGGAAGTGCCCTTGGCTCTGTAGCTCTGTTCTTTACTTGTTTTAGGGAACACAATGCACTCCTCCAGAGAGGCAGTTGGCAATTTACATCCCGCCCATCAGAATAACAAGGCTCCCTGTTCTCCAGGGCCTGTCTTGCCTTTCTGGTTTGTACACATTTTGTGGATGTCCCTTTTGACCTGTGGGAAGTGATACTTCTTTGTAGTGCAGATTTGCATTGCCCGCTTGCTTGCTTGGCCAAAAAGGGCGTGTGCCTTTTCTCCTGAATATATTCAGGGGAAAACGCATACGCCCTTTTTGGCCAAGTGCATCATTGCCGAAGTTGGGCCCCTCTTCCTGTGCTTTAAAGGCGATTCCAACGTACCTGTTGAAATCTGTTTCCTGCTATTCTGCCTCGCTTTCAAGTCGGCCTCGTTGCCTTCCCTCAACAGATTTTTGGACGATAGTTGTCCTTTATTACTCGGCCAGTTTGTGAATTGCTGTGCCCCTGAGCTCCATTTTTCAACTCGTTTTTGGTGAGCAGAACGCAAGTCCAAAATTTTGGTTCCGGACCTATGCTGGTTCCCGGTGGGTGGCTGAGACTTTTGTTAATTCTTCTTCCTACCGGGAAATTAGAGTGACATGTGCCCGTCCAAATACCTAACAGCTACTCTCTCATTGGTTCTCCCTCTTCCCGTTCATCCTCTGCCAAATTGTCAACCTGTGCGAACCAGCAGGTTAAAGTGGCTGTCTCTTCAAGTTGAGAGACTGATAATAAAGCAGTTGGAAAGTCAAACCGGAGCACCAGGAGAGGGATTATTCTTTGGGTTTTAGAAACCTTTCGTATTCACAGTGTGTCCGTTCTCTAGGTTTTCCGTACATGATATAGCTGTAGTAATAGTTCCTTCAACCTGCAGAGTTGAGACCCATGGAATGGGTGTCACATATTATTGTTTTAAAGGGTCTGCATTTGCTCACCCACTCTCACCAACTCTCTCAGTCCCAAGTGTCCAGCCTTATGCCACATCCAGCTGTCGATGTAGATAGGGTTATTCCAGGTTTCATCAGAGACCCTGAAGGAATTGTAAAGAATTTCCCTGTTTTTTGTTTTGTTTTTGAATTTCCTTTTCTAGTGGGTTTGAGCTGATTCTCGCTGCCATGTTTATGCCAGTCTAGACACACTTGATTCCCTTATGGAAACATATCAATACATAGGTTTTAAGATTCTTACTAGTCAGATATATTCCTCTGCGGGAAATATGGGGTTTTGAGTCCCGTTCACAGAGGAAGTAGTAGGTCTTGTCTATTCTGTATTTGGATTATGGAACCGTAACTGTGCTAATATCAAACTCTGGTTTTATTCATCACCCCACCTCTGCTTTCCCCTTAAGCATGCATAAGTGTGTTTTCTAAATATGAGACTCTGTTCCCTTTCCTAATTCCTTCCATGTGTAGCCATGTTTATATACCCTTCATAAGTGATATCTTATGATAAGTTTATTTTTCTGTGTGATTTTTTCAGTTAGAATCATCGTACATGAATCCCGTCATTATGCTGCTACTGGCCTTATGACATTGACTTCATGGCTGAGGGATATACCATCATACGTATGTACCACAATTTCTTTACAATTTTTGTCTTTCCTGGTATTTATAAGGTGTCCCGAAGTCGAGGTTCTTGTACGCAGTGCTGCCATAAATTTTGGGGTGGCTGTGTCTTATTGATTTTCAATTTTCACAAGGTATATTCCCGTGACTGGAAGTGCCTTAGGTTGTGAAGCACTGTTGTTTACTTCTTTTTGGGAACGCAATGCACTCCTCCAGAGTGGCTGTTGGCAATTTACATCCCACCCATCCGCATAACAAGGCTCCCTGTTCTCCAGATCCTGTCTTGCCTTTCTTGTTTTTACACATTTAACGGATGTCCCTTTTGACCGGTTGGAAGTGGTACTTCTTTGTAGTGCAGATTTGCATTGTGTAGTTGCTTGGTTGGCCAAAATGGGCGTATGCGTTTTCTCCTGAATATATTCAGGAGAAAATGCATGCGCCCTTTATGGACAATTCCATAATTGTCGAAATTGTGATTCTTTTCCTGTGTTTAAAGGCGATTCCAATGTACTTCTGGAAATCTGTTTCGTGCACTTCTGCCTCATTTTCAAGACTGCCTCATGGCTTTCTCTCAACAGATTTTTGCAGAGAGTTGTCCTTTATAACTCTGCAAGTTAGTGAATTGCTGTGCCCCTGAGCTCCATTTTTCACCTCGCGTTTTTGTGAGCTGACTGCCAATCCACGATTTTGCTTCAGGACCTATACTTGTTCCATTGGGGGGGCTGGCTCAGAGTTTGTTAATTCTTCTTCGTGACGGGAATTTAGAGTGACATGTGGCCATCCAAATGCCTACAGCTACTCTCTAATTGTTTCTCCCTCTTCCCTTATATCAGCTACCCAATGTGCCAACTGTGTGAACCAGGAGGTTATAGGTGCTGACTCTCCAATTTGGGAGATTGATACTAAAGCAGTTGGAATGTCAAACTGGTGCACAAGGAGAGAAAAAAATTAGTAGAGTTTTAGAAACCTTTCACCATCAGATGGTGTCCATTCTCTAGGTTGCCCATACATGTTATAACTGTAGTGATATTCCCTTCTACCAGGAGAGTTGGGACCCATGGAATGGGTGCCAGGTATTATTGCTTTAAACGGTCTGCATTTTCTCAACCAATCTCACCAATCCTCTCAGTCCCAAGTGACCAGCCTTATGCCACATCCAGCTGTCGTTGTAGATAGGGTCATTCTAAGTTTCATCAGAACCCCTGAAGGTATTGTGTAAGAATTTCACTGTTTATTAGTTTTGTTTTGAAATTCATTTTTATAGTGGGTTTGAGCTGATTCTCTCTGCCGTGTTTATGTCATACTAGACACACTTGGTTACCTTATGGAGACATATCAATACATAGGTTTTAAGATTCTTACTAGTCAGATATACTACTCTGCGGGGAATAGGTGTGTTGAGCCCCGTTCTGTGAGGAAAGAGTAGGTCTTGTCTATTTTGTATTTGGATTATGCAACCGTACCTGTGCTAATATCAAACTCTGGTTTTATGCATCACCCCACCTCTCCTTTCCTCTTGAGCAGGCATAAGAGTGTTTTCTAAATGTGAGACTCTTCTCTTTCCTAATTCAGTTCATGTGTAGCCATGTTTACAAGACCTTCATAAGTGATATCTTATGATAAGTTTCTTTTTCTGTGTGACTTATTTCAGTTAGAATCATCGTACATGAATCCACTCATTATGCTGCTACTGGCCTTATGACATTGATTTCATGGCTGAGGGATATTCCATCGTACGTATGTACCACAATTTCTTTACTATTTTTGTCTTTCCTGGGATATTTAAGGTGTCCCGAAGTCGAGGTTCTTGTAAGCAATGCTGCCCTATATTTTGGGTTGGCTGTGTCTTATTGATTTTCAATTTCCCCAAGGTATATTCCCATGACTGGAAGTGCCTTAGGTTGTGAAGCTCTGTTGTTTAATTCTTTTAGGGAACACAATGCACTCCTCCATAGGGGCTGTTGGCAATCTGCATCCCACCCATCAGCATAACAAGGCTCCCTGTTCCCTAGAGCCCCTCTTGTCTTTCTGGTTTTTACACATTTTACGGATATCCCTTTTGACTGGTGAGAAGTGATACTTCTTTGTAGTGCAGATTTGCATTGTGCGGTTGCTTGGTTGGCTAAAATGGGTGTATGCGTTTTCTCCTGAATATATTCAGGAGAAAACGCATGCGCCCTTTATGGACAATTCCATAATTGTCGAAGTTGTGATGCTTTTCCTGTTTTTAAAGGCGATTCCAATGTACTTCTGGAAATCTGTTTCGTGCAAATCTTCCTAATTTTCAAGTGTGCCTCATGGCTTTTCCTCAACAGATTTTTGGAAGAGAGTAGTCCTGTATAACTCTGCAAGTTAGTGAATTGCTGTGCCCCTGAGCTCCATTTTTCAAATTGTGTTTTTGTGAGCTGACCTTAAACCCACAATTTTGCTTCAGGACCTATACTAGTTATGGGGGTGGGGCAGGCTGAGAGTTTGGTTAATTCTTCTTCGTGACGGGAAATTAGAGTGACATGTGGCCGTCCAAATGCCTACAGCTACTCTCTCATTGGTTCTCCCTCTTCCCTTATATACTCTGCACAATGTGCCAACTGTGCGAACCAGGAGGTTATAGGGGCTGACTCTCCAAGTTGGGAGATTGATATTAAAGCAGTTGGAATGTCAAGCTGCAGCACATGGAGAGAAAAAATTAGTAGAGTTTTAGAAACTTTTACCATCAGAGGGTGTCCATTCTCTAGGTTTCCCATACATGTTATAACTGTAGTGATATTCCCTTCTACCTGGAGATTTGGGAACCATGGAATCAGTGGCAGGCATTATTGCTTTAAAGCGTCTGCATTTTCTCACCCAATCTCACCAATCCTCTCAGTCCCAGGTGAACAGCCTTATGCCACATCCAGCTGTTGTTGTAGATAGGGTCATTCCAAGTTTCATCAGAACCCCTGAAGGTGTTGTGTAAGAATTTCACTGTTTCTTTGTTTTGTTTTGAAATTCCTTTTTATAGTGGGTTTGAGCTGATTCTCACTGCCGTGTTTATGTCATTCTAGACACACTTGGTTCCCTTATGGAGACATATCAATACATAGGTTTTAAGATCCTTACTAGTCAGATATATTTCTCTGTGGGGAATAGGGGTTTTGAGTCCCATTCATTGAGGAAGGAGTCGGGCTTGTCTCTTCTGTATTTGGATTATGGAACAGTACCTGTGTTAATATCAAACTCTGGTTTTGTGTGTCTCCCCACCTCTCCTTCCCCCTTAAGAAAGCATAAGTGTGTTTTCTAAATCTGAGGCTCTGTTCTCTTTCCTAATTCAGTTCATATGTAGCCAGGTTTACATTCCCTTCATAAGTGATATCTTATATCAGAATGCACCGTGGCCCTTGTCATAATAATGCTCCATGACCCCTGTCATCACAATGCTCCATTCCCTGGTTATCACAATGCTCCATGTCCCTTGTCATAACAATTCTCCACGTACTTGCCATCACAATGCTACATGACACTTCTCATCACAAAGTTACATGCTCGTTTCATCACAATTCTCCATGCACTTGTCATTGCAATGTTCCATGACCCCTGTCATAGCAAGCTCCAAGTGTTTGTCATCACAATGCTTCACGACTTTATCATCAAAATTCTCAATGGCACTTTTCATCACAATGTTCCGTACCCTTGTCATCACAATGCTCCATGCCCTTGTCATCACAATGCTCCATGACCCCTGTCATCACAATGCTCCCTGACACCTGTCATCACAATGCTTCATGCCCCTTGTCATTACAGTGCTCCATGATGCTCGTCATCACAATTACCCATGGTCTTCTCATCACAATGCTCCACGGTTTTGCCATCACAATGCTCCATGCCCTGGTCATCACAATGCTCCATGCCCTTGTCATCACAATGCTCCAAGACCCCTGTAATCACAATGGTCCATGCCCCTTTTCATCAGAATACTCCATGAGACTTGTCATCACAAGGCTCCATGGTCTTCTCATCACAATGCTCCAGGACATTGTCATCAAAATGCTCCATTCCCTTATCATCACAATGCTCCATGACCCCTGTCATCACAATACTCCATGAACATTTTCAGCCCAATGCTCCATGACCTTCTCATCACAATGCTCCATGACCAATATCATCACAATGCTCCATGACCACAGTCATCACAACGCTCAATATCACCTGACAACACAATGATCCGGGACTCTTGTCATCACAATGCTCCATTCCCTAGTCATCACAATGCTCCATGACCCCTGTCATCACAATACTCCATGAACATTTTCAGCCCAATGCTCCATGACACTTGTCATCACAATGATGCATGCCCTTGTCATCCCAATGCTCCATGACCCCTGTAGTCACAATGCTCCGTGACGCTTGTCATCACAGTGCTCCATGACACCTGTCATCACAATGCTCCATGCCTTTGTCAGCAAAATGCTACATGACCTTGTCATTACAATGTTCTATGCACTTGTCATCACAATACTCCATTACCATTGCCATCACAATCCTCCATGAACCTTGGGATCACATTGCTCCATGCCCTTGTCATCACAATGCTCCATGATCCTTGAAATCAAAATGATCCCTGACCTCTGTCATCACAATGCTCCAAACCCTTGTGATCACAATGTTCCATAACACTTGTCATCACAATGCTCCATGATGCCTGTCATCACAATACTCCATGCCCTTTTCATCACAATGCTCCATGACCTTTGTCATCACAATTCTCGATACACTTGTCATCACAATGCTCCCTGACACTTGTCATCAGAATACTCCTTGAACCCTGTCACAAAAAGGCTCCATGCCTTTTTCATCAAAATGCACCATGCCGTTTTCATCACAATGCTCCATGCCATTGTCATCAAAATACTCCACAAGCTTGTCATCAGAATGCTCCATGTCCCTTGTCATCACAATTTTCCATGCACTTGTCAGCACAATGCTCCCTGACCCTTGTCATCACAATGCTCCATTACCTTTGTCATCAGAATCCTCCATGACACCTGTCTTCACAATAATGAATGACCTGGTCATCACAATGCTCCATGCCCTTGTCATCACAATGCGCCATTCCAACTGTCATCGCAATAAGCCATGAAACTTATTAGACCAATGCTCCATGCCCTTGTCATCACAATGTCCCATGCCCTTGTTATCACAATGCTCCATGACCCCTGTCATCACAATGCTCCGTGACTCCAGTCATCACAAGTCTTCATGACCTTTGTCATCACAATGGTCCATGCCCTTGTCATCAACAGTCTCTGTGACCTTTTTAACCACAATGCTTCATGAACTTTTCATCACAATGCTCTTTGACCCTTGTCATCACAATGCTCTATGCCTTTCTCAGCACAATGCTCCATGACCCTTGTCATCACAATGCTCCATGCGCTTGTCAGCACAATGCTCCATGACCCATGTCATCACAATGCACCATGCACTTGTCATCACAGTGCTCCACAATCTTGTCATCACAATGCTCCATAAACCTTGTCATCACAATGCTCCATGCACTTCAAATCAAAATGCTCTCTCACCACTGATATCACAATGTTACATCACTATTCATCACAATACTCCCTCAACCCTGTCATCACAATGTTCCATGACTCCTGTCATCACAATGCTACATGCATTTATTATCACAATGTTCGATGATCCCTGACATCACAATGTTCCATAACCCCTGTCATCAAAATGCTCCATGACCCTTTTCATCAAAATGCTCCATGCCCCCTGACATCACAATGTTACATAACGCCTCTCATCAAAATGTTCCATGACCCTTTTCATCAAATTGGTCCATGAAAATGTCATCACAATGCTCCCTGCCCTTCTCATCACAATGCACCATGCCCTTGTCATCAAAATGCTCCATGACCTTTGTCATCACAAAGCTCCATGACCCTTGGCATCACAATGCTCCATGCCATTGTCATCACAATACTCCTTGAAAACTCTCATCACATTGTTCCATGCAATTGTCATCAAAAAGCTCCATGGTGCTTGTCATCACACTGCTCGATGCCCTTCTCATCACAATGCTCCATGCACTTGTCATTACAATCCTCCATGACCCATGTATCACTGTGTTCCGTGCCCTTGTCATCACAATGCTCCATGTCCACTCTCATCACAATAATCCATGAAACTTTTCAGACAAATGTTCTATGCCCTTGTCATCACAATGCTCCATTACCCCTGTCATAACAATGCTCCATGACCCCTGCCATCACGATGTTCCATGGCCTTGTCATCACAAGGCTCCATGACCCTTCTCATCACAATGCTCCAAGACCCCTGTAATCACAATGCTCCATGTCCCTTTTTATCTCAATGATCCATGAACCCTGTCATCACAATGCACCATGCCCATCATCATAATGCTTCAGGCTATTGTCATCACAATGAAATCAAAATGCTCCATGACCTCTGTCATAACACTGCTCCAAACCCTTGTGATCACAATATTCCATAACACTTGTCATCACAATGCCCCATGACGCTCGTCATCACAATTATCTATGGTCTTCTCATCACAATGCTCCATGACCTTTGTCATCACAATGCTCAATACACTTGTCATCAAAATGCTCCCAGACACTTGTTCTCTGTATGCTCCTTGAACCCTGTCATGAAAAGGCTCCATGCCTTTTTCATCACAATGCTCCATGCCTTTTTCATCACAATGCTCCAAGACACCTGTAATTACAATGCTCCATGCCCTTGTCATCACAAAGCTCAATGACGCATGTCATCAGACTGCTCCTTGGCCTTCTCATCACAATGCTCCATGCCCTTGTCATCACAATTTTCCAAGACACTCTAATCACAATGCTTCATGCCCCTTTTCATCAGTATGCTCCATGAGACTTGTCTCACAAGGCTCCATGGTTTTCTCATCACAATGCTCCAGCACCTTGTCATCACAATGCTTCACGACCTTGTCATGAAAATTTTCAATGGCCCTTGTCATCATAATGCTCCAAGCCCTAGTCATCACAATGCTCCATTATATTTGTCATCACAATCCTCCATTACATTTGGCATCACAATGCTCCATGCCATTGTCATCGCAATGGACCATGACATATGTCATCGCAATGCTCCCTGACACCTGTCTTCACAATACTCCATGACCTTCTCATCACAATGTCCCATGCCCTTGTCATCACAATGCCCCATGCCCACTGTCATCACAATAATCTATTAAACTTGTCAGACCAATGCTCCATGCCCCTGTCATCACAATGCTCCATGCCCTTGTCATCACAATGCTCCATGACCCCTGTGATCACAATGCTCTGTGACTCCAGTCACCACAATGCTTCATAACATTTGTCATCACAGTGGTCCATGCCCACATCATCACAAGGCTCTGTGACCTTTGTAACCACAATACTCCATGAACTTTTCATCACAATGCTCCGTGACCCTTGTCATCACAATGCTCCATGACTTTGTCAGAACAATGCTCCATGACCCTTGTCATCACAATGTGCCACGTGATTTTCATCACAACGGTCCACAACCTTGTCATCGTAATGCTCCATAAACCTTGTAATCACAATGCTCCATGCACTTCTCATCAAAATGCTCTCTCAACAGAGATATCACAATGTTCCATCACTAGTCATCACAATACTCCCTCACCCCTGTAATCACAATGTTCCATGACCCCTGTCATCACAATGCTACATCCCCTTATCATCACAATGTTCCATGACCCCTGACATCACAATGTTCCATAACCCCTGTCATCAAAATGCTCCATGACCCTTTTCATCCCAAAGTTCCATGACCCCTGACATCACAATGTTCTATAACCCCTGTCATCAAAATGTTCCATTACACTTTTCATCAAATTGCTGCATGACCCTGTCAGCAAAATGCTCCCTGCCCTTCTCATCACAATGAACCACGCCCTTGACATCAAAATGCTCCATGACTTTTGTCATCACAAAACTCCATAACCCTTGGAATCACAATGTTCCATGAACCCTCTCATCACATTGTTCCATGCCCTTGTCATCACAAAGCTCCATGACGCTTGTCAAAACAATGTTCGATGCCCTTCTCATCACAATGCTCCATGCCCTTGTCATTACAATCCTCCATGACCCATGGATCACAGTGTTCCGTGACCTTGTCATCACAATGCTCCATGCCCACTCTCATCACAATAATCCATGAAACTTTTCAGACCAATGCTCCATGCCCTTCTCATCACAATGCTCCATTACCCCTGTCATAACAATGCTCCATGACCCCTGCCATAACAATGTTCCACACCATTGTCATCACAAGGCTCCATGACCCTTGTCATCACAATGCTCCAAGACCCCTGTAATCACAATGCTCCATGCCCTTGTCATCACAAAGCTCAATGACGCATGTCATCAGAATGCTCCATGGCCTTCTCATCACAATGCTCCTTGCCCTTGTCATCACAATGCTCCAAGACCCCTGTAATCACAATGCTCCATGCTCCTTTCCATCTCAATGTTCCATGAACGCTGTCATCACAATACACCATGCCCATCACCATAATGCTTCAGGCTATTGTCATCACAATGAAATCAAAATGCTCCATGACCTCTGTTATCACAATGCTCCAAACCCTTGTGATCACAATGTTCCATAAAACTTATCATCACAACACCCCATGACGCTCATCATCACAATTATAGATGGTCTTCTCATCACAATGCTCCATGAACTTTGTCATCACAATGCTCAATACACTTGTCATCACAATGCTCCGTGACACTTGTCGTCAGTATGCTCCTTGAACCCTGTCATGACAAGGCTCCATGCCTTTTTCATAACAATGATCCATGCCATTTTCATCACAATGCTCCATGCCCTTGTCAGCACAAAGCTCCATGACGCATGTCATCAGAATGCTCCATGGCCTTCTCATCACAATGCTCCATGCCCTTGTCATCACAATGCTCCAAGACCCCTGTAATCACAATGCTCCATGCCCCTTTTCATCAGAATGTTCCATGAGAATTGTCATCACAAGGCTCCATGGACTTCCCATCACAATGCTCCAGTACCTTGTCATCACAGTGCTCAATTCCCTTCTCATTACAATGCTCCATGACCCCTGTCATCACAATACTCCATGAACATTTTCAGCCCAATGCTTCATGACCTTCTCATCACAATGCTCCATGACCCATATCATCACAGTCCTCCATGACCACTGTCATCACAACACTCCATGACCCCTGACAACACAATGATCCGGGACTCTTGTCATCACAATGCTCCATTCCCTTGTCATCACAATGCTCCATGAACATTTTCAGCCCAATGCTCCATGACACTTGTCATCACAATGATCCATGCCCTTGTCATCCCAATGCTCCATGACCCCTGTAATCACAATGCTCCGTGACGCTTATCATCACAGTGCTCCATGACCCTTATCATCACAATTCTCCATGCCTGTGTCATCAAAATCCTACATGACCTTGTCATCACAATGCTCCATGAGCTTGTCATCACAATACTCCATTACCATTTTCATCACAATCCTCCATGAACCTTGGGATCACATTGCTCCATGCCCTTGTCATCACAATGCTCCATGCTCCTTGGAATCAAAATGGTCCATGACCTCTGTCATCACAATGCTCCAACCCCTTGTGATCACAATGTTCCATAACACTTGTCATCACAACACTCCATGATGACTGTCATGACAATACTCCATGCACTTGTCGTCACAATGCTCCATGACCTTTGTCATCACAATTCTCAATACACTTGTCATCACAATGCTCCCTGACACTTGTCGTCAGAATACTCCTTGAACACTGTCATGAAAAGGCTCCATGCCTTTTTCATCAGAATGCTCCATGCCCTTTTCATCACAACGCTCCAGGTCATTGTCATCACAATACTCCACAAGCTTTTCATCAGAATGCTCCCTGATCATTGTCTTCAGAATGCTCCATGACCCCTGTCATCACAATGCTCCATACCCCTTGTCATTACAGTGTTCCATGACGCTCGTCATCACAATTATCCATGGTCTTCTCATCACAATGCTCCATGGTCTTGCCATCACAATGCTCCATGCCTTGGTCATCACGATGCTCCATGTCCCCAGTCATCACAATGCTCCATGACCCCTGTCATCACAATGCTCCATACCCCTTGTCATTACAGTGCTCCATGACGCTCGTCATCACAATTATCCATGGTCTTCTCATCACAATGCTCCACGGTCTTGCCATCACAATGCTCCATGCCCTGGTCATCACAATGCTCCATGTCCACTGTCATCACAATTCTCCACGTTCTTGGCATCACTATGCTCCATGACACTTCTCATCACAGTGTTACATGTTTTGTCATCACAATTCTCTATGCACTTGTCATCGCAATGCTCCATGACCCCTGTCATAGCAAGCTCCATGTGATTGTCATCACAATGCTTCATGAACATGTCATCAAAATTCTCAATGGCCCTTGTTATCACAATGCGCCATGACCCTTGTCATCACAATGCTCCAAGCCCTTGTCATCAAAATGCTCCATTACCTTTGTCATCACAATCCTCCATGACACTTGGCATCACAATGCTCCATTCCATTGTCATTGCAATAGACCATGACATATGTCATCACAATGCTCCCTGACACCCTTCTTCACAATACTCCATGACCTTCTCATCACAATGCTCCATGCCCTTGTCATCACAATGTGCCATGCCCACTGTCATCACAATAATCCATGAAACTTGTCAGAAAAATGCTCCATGACCCTGTCATCACAATGCTCCATGCCCTTTCATCACAATGCTCTATGACCCCTGTCATCACAATGCTCCGTGACTCCAGTTATCACAATGCTTCATGACCTTTGTCATCACAATGGTCCATGACCTCGTCATCACAAGGCTCTGTGACCTTTGTGACCACAACACTCCATGAACATTTCATCACAGTGCTCGGTGACCCTTGTCATCACAATGCTCCATGCCTTTGTCAGCACATTACTCCATGACACATGGCATCAAATGTGCCACGCGCTTGTCATCACAATGCTCCACATCGTTGTCATCACAATGCTCCACAAACCTTGTCATCACAATGCTCCATGCGTTTGTCAGCACAATGATCCATGACCCATGTCATCACAATGTGCCCTGCGTTTCTCATCACAATGCTCCACAGCCTTGTCATCACAATGCTCCATACACCTCTCATCAAAATGCTCTCTCACCACTGATATCACAATGTTCCATCACTGGTCAACACAATACTCCCTCCACCCTGTCATCCCAATGTTCCATGACCCTTGTCACAACAATGCTACATGCTCTTATCATCACAATGCTCCATGACCCGTGACATCACAATGTTCCATAACCCCTGTCATCACAATGCTCCATGACCCTTCTCATCACAATGCTCCATGACCCCTAACATCACAATGTTCCATAAACACTGTCATCAAAATGTTCCATGACCCTTTTCATCCAATTGCTCCATGACCCTGTCATCACAATTCTCCCTGCCCTTCTCATCATAATGCACCACGCCCTTGTCATCAAAATGCTCCATGACCTATGTCATCACAAAGCTCCATGACCCTTGGAATCACAATGCTCCATGCCATTGTCATCACAAAGCTCCATGAAACCTCTCATCACATTGCTCCATGCCGTTGTCATCACAAAGCTCCATGAAGCTTGTCATCACAATGCTCCATGCCCTTGTCATTGCAATCCTCCATGACACATGTATCACTGTGTTCCGTGCCCTTGTCATCACAATGCTCCATGCTCACTCTCATCACAATAATCCATGAAACTTTTCAGACCAATGTTCCATGCCCTTGTCATCACAATGCTCCATTACACCTGTCATAACAATGCTCCATGTCCCCTGCCATCACAATGTTCTACGGCCTTGTCATCACAAGACTCCATGACCCTTGTCATCACAGTGCTCCAAGACCCCTGTAATCACAATGCTCCATGCCCATGTCATCACAAAGCTCCCTGACGCCTGTCATCAGAATGCTCCATGGCCTTCTCATCACAATACTCCATGCCCTTGTCATCACAATGCTCCAAGAGCCTTGTTATTACAATGATCCATGTCTCTTTTCATCTCAATGCTCCATGAACCCTGTCATCACAATGCACCATGCCCATCATCATAATGCTTCATGCTATTGTCATCACAATGAAATCAAAATTCTCCATGACCTCTCTCATCACAATGCTCCAAACCCTTGTGATCACAATGTTCCATAACACTTGTCATCACAACGCCCCATGACGCTGGTCATCACAATTATCCATGGACTTCTCATCACAATGCTCCATGACCTTTGTCATCACAATTCTCAATACACTTGTCATCACAATGCTCCCTGACACTTGTCATCAGTATGCTCATTGAACCCTGTCATGACAAGTCTCCATGCCTTTTTCATCACAATGATCCATGCCCTTTTCATCACAATGCTTCATGCCATTGTCATCAGAATACTCCACAAGCTTGTCATCAGAATGCTCCGTGACCCTTGTCATCTCAATGATCCATGACCCCTGTCATCACAATGCTCCATGACAACTGTCATCACAATGCTTGATGCCCCTTGTCATTACAGTGCTCCATGATGTTCGTCATCACAATTATCCATGGTCTTCTCATCACAGTGCTCCACGGTCTTGCCATCACAATGCTCCATGCCCTGGTCATCACAATGCTCCATGTCCACAGTCATCACAATGCTCCATGACCCCTGTCATCACAATGCTCCATACCGCTTGTCATTACAGTGCTCCATGACACTCGTAATCACAATTGTCCATGGTCTTCTCATCACAATGCTCCACGCCCTTGTCATCAAAATGCTCCATGACCCTTGTCATCACAATGCTCCATGACCACTGTCATAACAATGCTCCATGACCCCTGTCATCACAAGGCTCCATACCACTTGTCATTACAGTGTTCCATGATGCTCCTCATCACAATTATCCATGGTCTTCTCATCACAATGCTCCACGGTCTTGTTATCACTGTGCTCCATGCCTTGGGCATCACAATGCACCATGTCCCCGGTCATCACAATGCTCCATGACCACTGTCATCACAATGCTCTATACCCCTTGTCATTACAGTGCTCCATGACCCTCGCCATCACAGTTATCCATGGTCTTCTCATCACAATGCTCCACGATCTTGCCATCACAATGCTCCATGCCCTGGTCATCACAATGCTCCATGTCCCCTGTCATCACAATTGTCCACGATCTTGGCATCACTATGCTTCATGACACTTCTCATCACAGTGTTACATGCTTTGTCATCACAATTCTCTATGCACTTGTCATCGCAATGCTCCATGACCCCTGTCATAGCAAGCTCCATGTGCTTGTCATCACAATACTCCATGCCCTTGTCGTCACAATTCTCCACGACCTTTGTCATCACAATGCTCCCTGACACTTGTCGTCAGAATGCTCCCTGAAAACTGTCATGAAAAGTCTCCATGTCTTTTTCATCACAATGCCCCATGCCATTTTCATCAAAATGCTCCATGTCATTGTCATCAAAATACTCCACATGCTTGTCATCAGAATGCTCCATGAAACTTGTCATCACAATGCTCCATGACCCCTGTTATCACAATGCTCCATACCCCTTGTCATTACAGTGCTCCATGACGCTCATCATCACAATTATCCATGGTCTTCTCATCACAATGCTCCACGGTCTTGCCATCACAATACTCCATGCCCTGGTCATTACAATGCTCCATGTCCCCTGTCATCACAATTCTCCACGTTCTTGGCATCACTGTGCTCCATGATGCTTTTCATCACAGTGTTACATGCTTTGTCATCACAATTCTCTATGCACTTGTCATCGCAATGCTCCATGATCCCTGTCACAGCAAGCTCCATGTGATTGTCATCACAATGCTTCATGAACATGTCATCAAAATTCTCAATGGCCCTTGTTATCACAATGCTCCATGACACTTGTCATCACAATGCTCCAAGCGCTTGTCATCAAAATGCTCCATTACCTTTGTCATCACAATCCTCCATGACACTTGGCATCACAATGCTCAATTCCATTGTCATCGCAATGGACCATGACATATGTCATCACAATGCTCCCTGACACCGTTCTTCACAATACTCCATGACCTTCTCATCACAATGCTCCATGCCCTTGTCATCACAATGCGCCATGCCCACTGTCATCACAATAATCCCTGAAACTTGTCAAACCAATGCAACATGCCCCTGTCATCACAATGCTCCATGCCCTTTCATCACAATGCTCTATGACCCCTGTCATCACAATGCTCCGTGACTCCAGTCATCACAATGCTTCATGACCTTTGTCATCAAAATGGTTCATGCCCTCATCTTCACAAGGCTCTGTGACCTTTGTCATCACAGCGCTCCCTGAACATTTCATCACAATGCTCGGTGACCCTTGTCATCCCAAAGCTCAATGCCTTTGTTTGCACAATACTCCATGACCCATGACATCACAATGTGCCATGCGCTTGTCATCACAATGCTCCACATCTTTGTCATCACAATGCTCCATAAAACTTGTCATCACACTGCTCCATGCACTTCTCATCAAAATGCTCTCTCACCACTGATATCACAATGTTCCATCACTAGTCAACACAGTACTCCCTCACCCCTGTCATCACAATATTCCATGACCCTTGTCACAACAATGCTACATGCCTTTATCATCACAATGCTCCATTCCCCTGACATCACAATGTTCCATAACCCCTGTCATCACAATGCTCCCTGCCCTTCACAACAGAATGCACCACACCCTTGTCATCAAAATGCTCCATGACCTTTGTCATCACAAAGCTCAATGACCCTTGTCATCACAATGCTGCATGCCATTGTCATCACAATGCTCCAAGAACCCTCTAATCACATTGTTCCATGCCCTTCTCATCACAGGCTCCATGATGCTTTTCATCACAATGCTCGATGCAATTCTTATCACAATGCTCCATGCGCTTCTCATTACAATCCTCCATGACCCATGTATCACAGTGTTCCATGCCCTTGTCATCACAATGCTCCTTGCCTCCTCTCATCACAATAATCCATGAAACTTTTCAGACCAATGCTCCATGCCCTTGTCATCACAATGCTCCATTACCCCTGTCATAACAATGCTCCATGACCCCTGCCATCACAATGTTCCACAGCCTTGTCATCAAAAGGCTCCATGACCCTTGTCATCACAATGCTCCAAGACCCCTGTAATCACAATGCTCCATGCCCTTGTCATCACAAAGCTCCATGACGCATGCCAACAGTATGCTCCATGGCCTTCTCATTCACGATGTTCCATGCCTTTGTCATCACAATGCTCCACGACTCCTGTAATCGCAATGCTCCATGCCCCTTTTCATCTCAATGCTCCATGAACCCTGTCATCACAATGCACCATGCCCATCATCATAATGCTTCAGGCTATTGTCATCACAATGAAACCAAAATGCTCCATGACCTCTGTCATCACAATGCTCCAAATCCTTGTGATCAATATGTTCCATAACACTTATCATCACAACGCCCCATGACGCTCATCATCACAATTATCCATGGTCTTCTCATCACAATGCTCCATGACCTTTGTCATCACAATACTCAATACCCTTGTCATCACAATGCTCCCTGACACTTGTTGTCAGTTTGCTCCTTGAACCCTGTCATGACAAGGCTCCATGCCTTTTTCATCACAATGATCCATGTCCTTTTCATCACAGTGCTCCAAACCGCTGTAATCACAATGCTCCATGCCCTTGTCATCACAATGCTCCATTACCCCTGTCATAACAATGCTCCGTGACCCCTGCCATCACAATGTTCCACAGCCTTGTCATCAAAAGGCTCCATGACCCTTGTCATCACAATGCTCCAAGACCCCTGTAATCACAATGCTCCATGCCCTTGTCATCACAAAGCTCCATGATGCATGTCATCAGAATGCTCCATGGCCTTCTCATCCCAATGCTCCATGCCCTTGTCATCACAATGCTCCAAGACCCCTGTAATCACAATGCTCCATGGCACTTTTCATCAGAATGCTCCCTGAGACTTGTCATCACAAGGCTCCATGGTCTTCTCATCACAGTGCTCCAGTACCTTGTCATCACAATGCTCCATGACCCCTGTCATCACAGTACTCCATGGACATTTTCAGCCCAATGCTCCAGTACCTTCTCATCACAATGCGCCATGACCACTGTCATCACAACGCTCCATGAACCCTGACAACACAATGATCCGGGACTCTTGTCATTAAAATGCTCCATGACCATTGTCATCACAATGATCCATGCGCTTGCCATCCCAATGCTCCATGACCCCTGTAATAACAATGCTCCGTGATGTTTCTCATCACAGTGCTCCATGAACCTTATCATCATAATGCTCCTTGCCTTTGTCAACAAAATGGTACATAATCTTGTCATCACAATTCTCCATGCGCTTGTCATCACAATCCTCCATGACCATTGGGATCACATTGCTTCATGCCCTTGCCATCTCTCTCTTGCCTTTCTGGTTTTTACAGATATTCGGATGTCCCTTTTGACCGGTGGTAAGTGACAATTCTTTGTAGTGTGGATTTGTATTGCACGCTTGCTTGATTGGCCAAAAAGGGCGTATGCGTTTTCTTCTGAATATATTCAGGAGAAAAGGCATACGCCCTTTTTGGCCAAGTGCATCTCTGTCCAAGTTGGGATGCTTTTCCTGTGCTTTAAAGGCGATTCCAATTTACCTCTTGAAATATGTTTTGTGCAATTCTGCCTCATTTTCAAGTCCGCTTCATTGCCTTCCCTCAACAGATTTTTGGAAGAGAGTAGTCCTTTATAACTCGGCAGGTTTGTGAATTGCTGTGCCCCTGAGCTCCAATTTTCAAATCCCATCTTTGTGAGCTGGCCGCAAATCCACAATTTTGCTTCAGGACATATACTGGTTCCAGGGGTCGCTATATTGGTTCCCTGTGGGTGGTTGAGGCTTTGGTTAATTCTTCTTCCTGCCGGGAACTTAGAGTGACATGTGCCCGTCCAAATGCCTACATCTACTCTCTGATTGGTTCTCCCTCTTCCCTTTCATCCTCTGCACAATTAGCAAACTGTGCGAACCAGGAGGTTATAGGGGCTGACTCTCCTAAGTTGGGAGATTGATAGTAAAGCAGTTGGAATGCCAAAGTGGAGCACAAGGAGAGGAAAAATTAGGAGAGTTTTAGAAACCTTTCGCCATCACAGGGTGTCCATTTTCTAGGTTTCCCATACATGTTATAATTGTAGTGATATACCCTTCTACCTGGAGATTTGGGACACATGGAATGGTGGCATGCATTACTACTTTAAAAGGTCTGCATTTTCTCTCCCAATCTCACCAGTCCTCTCAGTCCCAAGTGACCAGCCTTATGTCTCATCCAGCTGTCTTTGCAGATAGGGTCATTCCAGGTTTCATCAGAACCCCTGAAGGAATTGTGTAAGTATTTCGCTGTTTTTTGGGGTTTTTTTGAAATTCATTTTTATAATGGGGTTGAGCTGATTTTCACTGACGTGTTTATGCCAGTCTAGACACAATTGATTCCCTTACGGAGACATATCAATACATAGGTTTTAAGATTCTTAGTAGTCAGATATATTCCTCTGTGGGGCATAGGGATGTTGAGTCCCGTTCACTGAGGAAGGTGTAGGTCTTGTCTATTCTGTATTTGGTTTATGGAATGGTACCTGTGCTAATATCAAACTCTGGTTTTATGCATCACCCCACCTCTCCTTTCCCCTGAAGCAGGCATAAGAGATTTTTGCTAAATGTGAGACTCTGTTCTCTTTCCTATTTCAGTTCATGTGTTGTGATATTGACATTCCCTCTATAAGTGATATCTTATGATAAGATTCTTTTTCTGTGTGACTAATTTCCCTTAAAATCATCATACCTAAATCCACTCTTTATGCTGCTACTGGCCTTATATACATTGATTTCACGTCTGAGTGATATTCCGTTGTACAAAATTACCACAAGTTCTTTATGCATTTCTCTTTTTCCTGGGATATTTTAGGTGTACCAAAGTTGAGGTTCTTGTATGCAGAGCAGCCCTAAACTTTGGGGTGCCTGTGTCTTATTGACATTTAGTCTTCCCAAGTTATATGTCCATGAGTTGAAGACCCCTTGCTCCGGGGCTTTGTATTTTAGATGTTTTAAAAACAGCATACACTTCTTCAGAGTGGCTCTTGGATATTTATACCCCACCCATCAGCGTGACTAGGCTCCCTGTTTTCCATGGCCTTTCAGGTTTGTACACATTTTTTGGATGGCCTTTCTGAGCAGTGGAAATCGAGACTTCTTTGTTGTGCGGATTTGCATTTCCCTCTTGCTTGGTTGGCCAAAAACTCTGCATGTGTTTTTTTCCTGAAGATATTCACGAAAAAAACGCATACACCCTTTTGCCCAACCGCATCATTTTAGAAATTCTGCTGCTTTTCATATGCTTTAAATGTGAGTACAATCTACCTTTTGAAATCTGTTTCCTGCAATTCTACCTCTCATTCAGATCCTCTTCGTTACCTTACCTGAATATATTTTTGGACGTTGGTTATCATTTATATCTTTGCAGGTCTTTGAATTTTCTGCTCCTGAGCTCCATTTTGCAACTCGCTTTATTTGTGAGCTGGCCGCCAAACCATTGGATTACTTCTGGCCCTATTCTGGTTCTGGGGAGGCAGGCTGAGCCTTTGGTTAATTCTTCTTCCTAATGGGAAATTAGAGTGACATGTGCCTGTCAAAACTCCTACAGCTAATCTCTCATTGGTTCCCCCTCTTCCCATTTACCCTCTGCACAAATTGCAAACTGTGTGAAACAGGAGGTTAAAGGTGCTGATTCTCCAAGTGGGGAGATTGTTAGTAATGTGGCTGGAATGGCGAACCCCAGCACCAGGAGATCAAAAATGAGGTGCATTTTAGACACCTTTCCTGAGCACACGGTGTACATTCATCTCGGTTTCCCAGGCATGTTTTCGCTGTCAGAAGATTCCCTTGAACCTGCAGATTTGGGACCCATGGAATGGGTACCAGGCAGTATTACTTTAAAAGGTCTGCATTTCCTCACCCAGCCTCTCTAACATCTCTTAGCGTGCATAGCTTCCAGCCTTATATAATCATCCTGCTGTGGGTCTACATGTGTTCAATCCATGTTACATCGTAGCCCTTCAACAAAAGTTGTAAGAATTTTTGTCTGTCTCACTGTTTTTATAAATAGTTTTAAATTTATTTATATATTGGTTACAGCTGATTTTCAAAGCTCTGTTTTTTGCTGCTGTACATCCACTTGATTCATGTACTGTGAGACAACAATAAATTCTTTTTCAGATCCTTACCAGTCCTATGTATTATTTTACAGTGACTTGAGTGGGCTGAGTGCAGTTCTTTGAGGTACCGTGTAGGCCTTGTCAGTTATTCAATTTGGTACTTCGAATGGTATCTTTGCTAATTTCAACCTCCTGGATAATACCTCACCATTCCCCACCTTTCCCATTTAGCAGCCTTATGTCTATTTTCTACATATTTGACTATGTTTCTGTTTTGTAATTTATTTCATGTGTAGCCATTTTTGATTCCACCTTTAAGTGACATCTTATGATATGTGTCTTTTTCTTTCTGACATATGTCACTTAGAATGATCGTATGTAACTCCTCCAGAGTTGTTACAACTGGCCTTATTTCATTGATTTCTGGATGAGTAATATTCCACTCTACATAAGTACCCCATCTCTTTTATCCATTTTATCCTTCCAGGGACATTTAGGTTATATCCAAGTTGAGGCCCTTTTTAACAGAGAGGTGGTAAACGTTCGGGTGCCTGTTTTCTGTCGATTTTTGTTTTTCCCAAGGTACACGCCCATGAGTGCAAGTGCCCTATGCTCTGTAGCTCATTTTTTAGATGTTTTAGCAAACACAATACACTTCTCCAGAGTGGCCGTTGGCAAATTACATTTCCACTATCAGCCTCACAGGGCTCCCTTTTCTCCTCGCCCTGTCCTGCATTTCTGGTGTTTACACTTTATGTGGATGGCCCTTCTGACTGATGTGAAGTGATACATTTTGTGATATTGATTTCCAGTGCCCACCTGTTTGGTTGGATAAAAAGTGTGTATGGCCTTTACTTGAATATATTCAGAAAAAATGCATACACCCTTTTTGGCCAACTGCATCATTGGCGATGTTCAGCCCCTTTTCTTGTGCTTTAATGGGGAGTCCTTTCTACCTCTTCAAATCTGTTTCCTGCCACTCTCCCTTGCTTACAAGTCCTTTTCTGTGACTTACCTCAAGACATTTTTCGACGATAGATATTTTCAACTCTGCAGTTTCATGAATTTTAGTGCCCCTGAGTTCCATTTTTCAACTTGTGTTTTTGGAAACTGGACACAAAACAGCGGGATTTCCTCGAGCCCTATTCTGTTTCCGTGGGCAATTCTAGCCTTTGATGAATATGTGTTCTGGATTGGAAATTAGAGTGGCATGTGCCTGTCCGAACACCTAAGACTTGTCTCTAAATTTTTCTCATCCTTCTACTTCATCCTCTGGACAAATTCCAAACTGTGTGCAACAGGATGTTGACGGTGCTGATATCCCCAAGTGAGGAGATTGTTAGGAAAGATGCTGGAGGGTTGAACCCGAGCACCAGGCAATGAGGAGATGAGGTGCCTTTTTCAAACTCTTTCCGATCAAATGGTGTACCATCCTCTAAGTGTGACAGGCATGTTTTAGCTGTAGGAAGGGTCCCGTGCATGTAAGGAGAACACCAGGGATTTTTCCAAATCAGTGCCTCCCCGAACCCCAAACTGGGGAATTTTTAAGCTACGGCTACACGTATGTCCTTTAAGGGCCTTGGGAAATAGGCAGAGCCCAAACTTTAGATGACTGAAATCTTCAGGGTCAGAAGCGCTCACCATCGGCCTTGCTTAGGTTACATTTTATCTGTCATTGATAGATGATGTCAATAAAAATATCTATTCTTTTTCAGATTATTTCCCCTTATAGGTTATTGCAAAATATTCAGTGTAGTTCCCTGTGCTATACAGTAGTTCCTTGTTGATGATCTATTTTATACATAGCAGTGTGTATGTGTTAATCGCAAACTGTTAATTTATCCCTTCTCCTACCTTTCCCCTTTGGTAATAATAAATTATAAGATTTTATACTTCTCAGAAATGGGGGAGCTGAAAGAGAGGTATCATTTTCAATGGAAAAGCATTCAAAACAAGATTGAAGCTTCAGCCAAGATTATTCGATGTACATCCATGGAAATAAATCACTTCATTTCTCTAATGTTGACCTGACAAATAAGACAGACGTCTTCACTGAACTTGCTTATAGGAAAGTGATGGAAATATCAAATGTAAGTCTTAGAAACATCTTATTTTACCCGAGCATTATACACTGCTCTATGTTAACTACAGTTTGGCTCACACATCTGTTCATTGAAGTTACAATGTTCTCAATTTCTGTTACTGATCCTCCAGAGTGGACCCCAACAGGAGTCCCCGTGCCCAGTGTCATTGGAGCCAACAGATCAAGACTGAGTTTGGTTCAGAAGCAAAGGAAACATTATTTTGAAAACAGAATGGAGAGGTGAGAGCGTGCACTACCCCATGGGCTGTGGGCTGGGCTGCTGTGTAGGGTCCCCGGCAGCGTCAGTGGGAGGGAGGGGATGGAGCTCTCGAGGGCTGCGTTGGCTGCAGCTCAGGCTCTATGCCGCGGAGTCTGCATGGGACCCCACTAGCTGAGGTGTCGACCCAGCCATTCTGCACTAGGAAATCGGGTCTGAAGTGCCAGGTATGTGACCTCTGCATGCGGAACCCTAGGAGCACGTGAAATTAGACAAAGTACAAAGGAAAAACAGGTTAGACTTTATTTTATTGCCCAGATTCTCTTTATATCTCCCAGCAATTTTTAATGAACGTTGCTGGAGACGAACACCTCCACTGCTTTTTGTTCTGTTCCTTATTCTTGGGGTGTTGAGGGTGCAGACCCCTCTTTTGTAACTGCTTCATGCTGTGGTGGGAGCCGTGATACATGGGGGGAGGGGCAAAACGTCTCCCCTCCAGCCTCCTGGTGAGGTTGATTGTCCCAAGGCCTCCTGCCTCACTTCTCGTCCGCCTGAGCGCCAGCATTGGAAGTGTTACAGATTCTAATGACCTTTAAGGGTCCAGGAAAGAGAGGCGCAGAGATGCTGCGGTGGCAGGTTTCACCCCACCCCACATATGTTCGGCGACCTTAGGCTGACAGTTTTTGCCAGACTAGATGCTCTGACCAGTAGTCTGTTCTTTCTTTAATTAGGTCCCTGAATTAATGTACAAACAGCACCATGTGTCAGAGCCCTGCCCGCGCAACTCCCATACAGTCCAGTGTCAGTGGTGATCCAGGACCATGACGTCCACTGAGTCAATGGCCTTTAGAAGTAGCCAGCAGTCCAGCCGGTCATATTGGCCACCATCACCGCGGTGTCTGTAGGGTTTTCTATGGTGAAAGCGTGATATACGTTTCCCCCGCCAAGCTTATTAGCTCCCCTCTGGGTGCAGTAAGTCCTGCAAGCAGTAGTCTGCTCTTTCGGGGCACAGTCTTGTCGTTTTCTGAGAGAAATTCCAGGTCAAGTGATGGTCACACGAGTCATCTTGGGGGCCCGTTGCCCCCGTTTATCTCTCTGGAGGTTGAAGTTGGAGGGCCTCCTCACTCGAGGTCAGTGTGTCCACAGAGTGACCCATGCAACTTCAGGGCATGATGGGTGGTTAGGATCACCACGTGGGGTCCTTTTCCCTTAGGAGGGAGCTGGCCTTGCGGGCTGCTGATTTCCAGCTTTTTAGATACACCAGTATCCTGGCCTGATGAGTCGGTGGGCAAAGCCCTTGGTGAACATAGTTTTTCATACCTGAAGGGCATTCTTGTGTTGCTCCATTTCAAGTGGTCCCAGTTTTTGCACTAAGGCTCCAAGGGTGATTAACCTTTGACCGGGTATGTAAAGGTCAAAGGGTTTATCTAAATTAGGGAGTTCCTGGGCAAGGGTCTGTATTGACTGCTCTTTCCATTTTTGGAAGGCTGGTCTGGATTCTATTCAAAAGGATCATCATCTTTTCGTGTCAGTGTTTCATGTAGAGGCCCAGCTATTACACTGTAGTTAGGGATCCAGATGCAGAAAACCTTGTCCTCCCCAGGAACCCCTAAGCTGTCTTCTAGTTTTAGAAGAGGTAAGGCTGAATATGGCTTCTTCCCTATCCTGGGATGCGTTTCTCCGAATATCTGTGAGAATGAAGCCCAGGCATGTCACCTTAGCCTGGGATATTTGAGCGTTTTTCTTGGACACCTTCTATCCTTTCTTGGCTAGGTAGTTCAGAGGCGTCTTTAGTAGGCCTGGCGATCAGAATGTCATCTGCATATTGAAGGAGGGTTCCCTTTTACAGAGGTTGAACTTTTAGGTCTTTAGAGGACATTTCCCCAGTGATGGTGTGGGGATTTTTGAACCATTGGGGCAGGACGGCCCAGCATTATTGCTTTTGTTGCATGTTGTGTCCTGCCACTCACAAGCCAAAAATTCTTGTGACTCTGAGATGAATGGAATACAGAAGAAGGCATCATTGAAGTCTAATACAGAATGCCATGGCCTGGTGGAAGGTAGAATGACCAGCAGGGAGTAGGAAACAGGAGCTACTGGATGTATATCCTCGGTGGCTTCACTGACTGTCCTGATATACTTTACCAGGTCTCCAGCAGCCCATGGGGCTCTCGTGGTCAGGCCAATCCCAGGATATGGAGCTCACCTGGGCTGCACCCCTACCCCACAGCCCACGGGGCTCTCGTGGTCAAGTCCCTACCAGGGTATGGAGCTCACCTCTGCAGCTACCCAGCAGCCCATGGGACTCTACTACTCAGGCCCTTCCCAGGATACGGAGCTCCCCTGGGCAGGTACCCCAGCAGGGCTGGACATACAGGAACTGTGCACATAGCCCACCTTGCAGAGAACCCCCAGCTCACCTGTAACTCACAGCTGACACAGAACACCACAGAGCAGGACTTGAACTAACAAACAGCAGCTCTGACAGGTCTGTCACCATGGCTATCACTCTCTGCAGGCTCTTTCTGCCTGGTCTTCCAGACACTTCCACTGCAGCCAGGGCACCAGGCCTCTGTCTCCACCCACCATCACTCCTCTCCCTGACTCCTGGGTTCCTCTCATTAGGATAGTGTCTTCTTGAAGTTGTTTTCCACTCATGGACCAGATAAAATAATAAGAAAACAAGCCGCAGCTGCAGCCCCTTGTCTATCCTGACTCTCAAGAGCCCACACCTGTTCCTAGGGCCTGGCCCGTTTAGCAAGTTTCATTTTCTGCAACTGTGAGCCCCTGAGGGGTGAGGATTGGCTGATTTTGGTAGCCTGAAACTGCCTGCCAGCCCTCCACAGGTGTGCCTGGGTTGAGGGCAATATAAACAGCTCTCCAGTGAGCGACAGCCCTTGTAGCTGTGACTGATGCCATATTCTCTGCCCCGTAGGCAGTGCCGGGGCTGTGCTGGTGGGAGGGAGTGAGGGGCCGTGGCTTTGTGGGTGGCCCAGTGTGAGTGGGGCTCTGCTGGACTTTCTGCAGGAGTTGCCAGGCTGCCACCTGCTAAAGAAGAGGATGTGTCACCAATACCTGCCACTGGAATTTCTCCCAGGGCAGAGGTGAGGAAGTAAAAAAGCAGTGGGGGCCGTGGCAGGAGGGGTATCTCAGGCAGGGAAATGGAAAGCTTCCAGAAGAGCATCTGGGGCCAGGACCATCCTGACTGGCCTGCAGGCACCAAGTCGGCCTGTGTGCTGTCGCTGGTGTGGCTCCACAGCCCTTCCTCTAAGCTTGCAAGTTCTTGTACATATTCAGGTGTTTTACCTGGAAAGGGTGGGAAGAGTTCAGCTGCAGCAGGACTGGGGCTCAGCTCACGTTTACTCACAGATGCCTTGGCACGGTCCCCCAGCTTTGCAATGAGGACCCTCCTTGTTTGGGGGGTGGGCTGCTGGCTGTATGGGAGATGATTCCCCACCTCTGACCAATTTCAGAATTGTTTACCGCTGGAGCAAGTGCCCTGATAGGGTTTTCCTCTGTATAACTGGTGGGTTCAGGTTTTTTTTCCTTTTTTGGTTCAAGTTAGATTTTATTCCTCTTATATGTATTTATTGATATAAGCATGGAAATAATTCATTCATATAAATACATCTGTGTGAAGGGAAGAACTTTTATCTGTTTTATTTTTAAATTTTATTTTTTTAAATTTTTAAATTTAATTTTATTTATATTTTTATACAGCAGGTTATTATTAGTTATGTATTTTATGCATATACATGTATACAGGTCAATCACAATCTCCCAACATATGCCACCACCACCACCCCATGGCTTCCCACACTTGGTGTCCATACGTGTGTTCTCTACCTCTGTGTCTCTATTTCTTCCCTGCAAACCAGTTCATCTATACCATTTTTCTAGGTTCCACATATATGCATTAATATACAATATTTGTTTTTCTCTTTCTGACATACTTCATTCTGTATGACAGTCTCTAGATCCATCGACGTCTCTACAAATGACCCAGTTTCATTCCTTCTTATGGCTGAGTAATATTCCATTTTATATATGTACCACATCTTTATCCATTCGTCTGTCTGTGGGTATTTATGTTGCTTCCATTACCTGGCTATTGTAAATAGTGCTGAAATGAGCATTGTGGTGAATGTGCCTTTTTGATTTATGGTTTTCTCTGGGTATATGCCCAGAAGTGGGATTGCTGGATCATATGTTAATTGTGTTTCTAGTTTTTTTAAGGAAACTCCATACTGTTCTCCATCGTGACTGTATCAATTTACATTTCCACCACTAGTGGAAGAGGGATCCTTTTGTCCAAACCCTCCCCAGAATTTGTTGTTTGTAGATTTTCTGATGATGCCGATTCTAACAGGTGTGAGGTGATACCTCATTGGAGTTTTGATTTGCATTTCTCTAATAATTAGTGATGTTGAGCAGCTTTTCATGTTGGTCTTGGCCATCTCTGTGTCTTCTTTGAAGAAACGTCTCTTTAGATCTTCTGCCCAATTTTGTATTGGGTTGTTTGTTTTTTTAATATTAAGCTGCATGAGCTCTTTATATATATTGGAGATTAAACCTTTGTCCATTGATTCGTTTGCAAATATTTTCGCCCATTCTGAGGGATGCTTTTTGCCATTCCCGTTTTTTTAACAAAAAAAGAAAGAAAGAGAAAGAAGCAGAACACTAATGTGTGTAAAATATGCCTTTTGAAACTGTCGTTTTGAAATATGGACGGCCTTTGAATTTTTTGGTCGATATATGACCCCAGGATTTGTTTTCAGGGCAGGTGTCATTTACAGGCCTGCAATGATTTTGAATATCAACTGACCATTAGCGCTGGGATTAAAGCTGCTGTTTTGTGAAACGGCCACAATGTGGCAGCAGTTCTCCCTTACCAAATCTGGTTACTAGGGCAACAGAGCCTCAATGGAAGTCGTGTTCTAGATTGGAATGTAGAATGGAATGTAGCAGGAGAAAGCCCCTCAAGTTTGTCTCACTACTTCTTGTTCGTGTTTTTAGTTTAAATTTTTATTTTTTCTTACAGCAAATTTGATTACAATGTTTTGCTTGTTGTAGGTGTGGAAGATGTGGTTCTTTTACACATATACATATGTCTGTTCTTCCTGGGATCCTTTTCCCATGTACCTTATGACAGAATGTTGAGTAGTCTTCTCTTGGTATTCTGTAGGTCTTTGGTGATTATATATGTCACCTGTGTTTGTATATGTCTGTTAACCCCAATATCAAAATGAAACCAATCCTCACACCTTTCCATTGGTGAACCATTAGTTTGTTTAATGAATCTGTGATTGCCCTTCTCCATGGAAATATCTGCCCTGGTATCCATTTCTCGGTCACACCTATAAGAGATATGATATGATATGTGACTTTCACTTTCAGACTTACTACAAGTCACATGATTACCTCTAGACACACCTACGGTGCTGCAAATGGCATTGTGTCCTTTTATTCCTTGGCTTCTATTCTGCCTTAGCGAGGTCCATTTTCAAAAATGTGATTCCCTGAGGGATGAGGATTAGCTGACCTGTGTAGCCTGACCCTGCCGGCCGGCCCTCCCCAGGTGTGCCTGGGTTGAGGTCAATATAAACAGCACTGCAGGCAGCAATAGCCCCTGAAGCTCTGCCTGACGCCATATTCTCTGCCCAGTCAGCAGTCTCGGGGCTGTGCAGGTGGGAGGGAGTGAGGGGCTACGGCTTTGTGGGTGGCCCGTTGTGAGTGGGTCTCTGTTGGACTTTCTGCAGGAGTTGCCAGGCTTCCACCTGTAAAGAAGAGGATGTGTCACCCATACCTTCCGCTGGAATTTCTCTCCGGACATAGCTGAGGAAGGAAAAAAGCAGTGGGTGCCGGGACAGGAGGGGTATCTCAGGCAGGGCAATGGAAAGCTTCCAGAAGAGCGCCCAGGGCCAGGACCATCCTGGCAGGCCTGCAGGCACCAAGTTGGCCTGCGTGCTGCCACTGGAGTGGCTCCACGGCCCTTCCTCTAGGCTTTCAAGCCCTTGTACATATTCAGGGGATTTACCTTGGAAGGGTGGGATAAGTTCAACAGCAGCTGGCCAGGGGCTCAGCTCACCGTTACTCACAGATGCCTCGGCATGGCACCCAGCTTTGAAATGAGGACGCTCCTTGCGTAGGAGTGGGCTGCTGGCTGTATGGGAGATGATTCCCCACCTCTGACCAATTTCAGAATTGTTTACTGCTGGGACAAGTGCCCTGATAGGGTTTTCCTCTGTCTAACTCGTGACTTCAGCTTTTTTTTTTTTTCTTTTTTGGTTCAAGTTAGATTTTATTCCTCTTTTATGTATTTATACACATAAGCATGGAAATAATTCATTCATATAAATACATCTGTGTGAAGGGAAGAACTTTTTTCTGTTTTATTTTTAAATTTTATTTTCAAAAATTTTGAAATTTAATTTTATTTATCTTTTTATACAGCAGGTTATTATTAGTTATGTATTTTATGCATATACATGTATGCAGGTCAATCCCAATCTCCCAACTCATCCCAACACCACCGCCCCATGGCTTCCCACACTTGGTGTCCATACGTGTGTTCTCTACCTCTGTGTCTCTATTTCTTCCCTGCAAACCAGTTCATCTGTACCATTTTTGTAGGTTCCACATATATGTATTAATATGCAATATTTGTTTGTCTCTTTCTGACTTACTTCATTCTGTATGACAGTCTCTAGATCCATCGACGTCTCTACAAATGACCCAGTTTCATTCCTTCTTATGGCTGAGTAATATTCCATTTTATATATGTACCACATCTTTATCCATTCGTCTTTCTGTGGGTATTTAGGTTGCTTCCATTACCTGGCTATCGAAAATAGTGCTGAAATGAGCATTGTGGTGAATGTGCCTTTTTGATTTATGGTTTTCTCTGGGTATATGCCCAGAAGTGGGATTGCTGGATCATATGTTAATTGTATTTCTAGGTTTTTTAAGGAAACTCCATACTGTTCTCCATCGTGACTGTATCAATTTACATTTCCACCACTAGTGGAAGAGGGATCCTTTTGTCCACACCCTCCCCAGAATTCGTTGTTTGTAGATTTTCTGATGATGCCCATTCTAACAGGTGTGAGGTGATACCTCATTGCAGTTTTGATTTGCATTTCTCTAATAATTAGTGATGTTGAGCAGCTTTTCATGTGCGTCTTGGCCATCTCTGTGTCTTCTTTGAAGAAACGTCTGTTTAGATCTTCTGCCCATTTTTGTATTGGGTTGTTTGTTTTTTTAATATTACGCTGCATGAGCTCTTTATATATATATTGGAGATTAAACCTTTGTCCATTGATTCGTTTGCAAATATTTTCGCCCATTCTGAGGGATGCCTTATTCCATTCCCGTTTTTTTAACAAAAAAAGAAAGAAAGAAAAAGTAGCAGAACACTAATGTGTGTAAAATATGCCTTTTGAAACTGTCGTTTTGAAATATGGACGTCCTTTGAATTTTTTGGTCGATATATGACCCCAGGATTTGTTTTCAGGGCAGGTGTCATTTACAGGCCTGCAATGATTTTGAATATCAACAGACCAATAGCGCTGAAATTAAAGCTGCTGTTGTGTGAAACGGCCACAAGGTGGCAGCAGCTCTCCATTACCAAATCTGGTTACTAGGGCAACAGAGCCTCAATGGAAGTCCTGTTCTAGATTGGAATTTAGAATGCAATGTGCCAGGAGAAAGACCCTCATGTTTGTCTCACTACTTCTTGTTCGTGTTTTTAATTTAATTTTTTATTTTTTCTTACAGCAAATTTGATTACAATGTTTGGCTTGTTGTAGGTGTGGAAGATGTGGTTCTTTTACACATATACATATGTCTGTTCTTCCTGGGATCCTTTTCCCATGTACCTTATGACAGAATGTTGAGTAGTCTTCTCTTGGTATTCTGTAGGTCTTTGGTGATTATATATGTCACCTGTGTTTGTATATGTCTGTTAACCCCAATATCATAATGAAACCAACCCTCACACCTTTCCATTGGTGAACCATAAGTTTGTTTAATGAATCTGTGATTGCCCTTCTCCGTGGAAATATCTGTCCTGGTATCCATTTTTCGGTCACACCTATAAGAGATAAGATATCATATGTGTCTTTCACTTTCTTACTTACTTCAAGTCACGTGATTACCTCTAGACACGTCTATGGTGCTGCAAAAGGCATTGTGTCCTTTTATTCCTTGGCTTCTATTCTGCGTTAGCGAGGTCCATTTTCAACAATGTGATTCCCTGAGGGCTGAGGATTAGCTGACCTGTGTAGCCTGACCCTGCCGGCCTGCCCTCCCCAGGTGTGCCTGGGATGAGGTCAATATAAACAGTGTTGCAGGCAGCAATAGCCACTAAAGCTGTGCCTGACTCCATATTCTCTGTCCCATCAGCAGTCTCGGTGCTGTGCTGGTGGGAGGAAGTGAGGGGCCACGGCTTTGTGGGTGGCCCGGTGTGAGTGGGTCTCTGCTGGACTTTCTGCAGGAGTTGCCAGGATGCCACGTGTAAACAAGAGGATGTATCACCCACACATTCCTTTGGAATTTCTCTCCGAACAGAGGTGAGGAAGGAAAAAAGCAATGGCGGCCGGGACAGGAGGGGTATCTCAGGCAGGGCAATGGAAAGCTTCCAGAAGAGCGCCCAGGGACAGGAACATCCTGGCTGGCCTGCAGGCACCAAGGTGGCCTGCGTGCTCTCGCTGTTGTGGCTCCACGGCCCTTCCTCTAAGCTTTCAATGCCTTGTAAATATTCAGGTGTTTTACCTGGGAAGGGTGGGAAAAGTTCAGCAGCAGCTGGCCTGGGGCTCAGCTCACGGTTACTCACAGATGCCTCAAGTCCCTTTCACTGAGGAAGGTGTAGGTCTTGTCTATTCCATTTTCTGTTTTTGGAACGGTAAGTGTTCTTATATCAAACTCTGGTTTTATGCATCACCCCACCTCTCATTCTGCCTTAAGCAGGCATAAGAGTGTTTTCCAAAGGTGAGACTCTGTTCTCTTTCCTAACTGAGTTCAAGTGTAGCCATGTTTACAGGATCTTCATAAGTGATATCTTAATATAAGTTCCTTTTCCTGTGTGACTTATTTCTCTTAGAAGCATCATACCTCAATCCACTCATTTTGCTGCTACTGGTCTTATGCCATTGATCGCATGGCTGAGGGATATTCCATCGTACGGAAGTTCCAAAATTTTTTGAACCATTTTTATATTTCCTGGGATATTTAATGTGTACCCAAGTTAAGTTTTTTGTAAGCAGTGCAGCCCTAAATTTTGGGGTGGCTCTGTCTTATTGATTTTCAGGTTTCCCAAGGTATATTCCCTAGACTGGAAGTGCCCTTGGCTCTGTAGCTCTGTTGTTTACTTGTTTTAGGGAACACAATGCACTACTCCAGAGAGGAAGGTGGCAATTTACATCCCGCCCTTCAGCATAACAAGACTCCCTGTTCTCCAGGGCCATTTTTTGCCTTTCTGGTTTTTACACATTTTTGGATGTCCCTTTTAGACCTGTGGAATGTGGTACTTCTTTGTAGTGCAGATTTTCATTGCCCGCCTGCTTGCTTGGCCAAAAGGGCGTATGCGTTTTCTCCTGAATATATTCATGAGAAAACACATATGCTCTATTTGGACAAGTGCATCATTTTTGAAAATTTGCCCCTCTTTCTGTGTTTCAAACGCGATTCCAACGTACCTCTTGAAATCTGTTTCCTGCTATTCTGCGTCGCTTTCATGTCCGCCTCGTTGCCTTCCCTCACCAGATTTTTGGACGATAGTTGTCCTTTATTACTCGGCCAGTTTGTGAATTGCTGTGCCCCTGAGCTCCATTATTCTACTCGTTTTTTGTGAGCTGACCGCAAGTCCAAAATTTTGGTTCAGGACCTATACTCGTTCCCGGTAGGTGGCTGAGTCTTTGGTTAATCCTTCCTCCTGCTGGGAAATTAGAGTGACATGTGCCCGTCCAAATGGCTAAGAGCTACTCTCTCATTACTTCTCCCTCTTCCCTTTCATCCTCTGACAAATTGGCAACCTGTGCGAACCAGGAGGTTAAAGGGGCTGTCTCTCCAAGTTGAGAGATTGACACTAAAGGAGTGGAAAATCAAACTGGAGCACCAGGAGAGGGACTATTCGTTGAGTTTTAGAAAGCTTTCATATTCACAGTGTGTCCGTTCTCTAGGTTTCCCGTATATGTTATAGCTGTAGTAATATTCCCTTCAACCTGGAGAGTTGGGACCCATGGAATGGGTGCCATGCATTATTGCTTTAAAGGTTCTGCATTTGCTCACCCAATCTCACCAATCCTCTCAGTCCCAAGTGTCCAGCCTTATGCCACATCCAGCTGTCGTTGTACATAGGGTCATTCCAGGTTTCATCAGAGACCCTGAAGGTATTGTAAAGAATTTCCCAGTTTTTTTGTTTAGTTTTTGAAATTCCTTTATATAGTGGGTTTGAGGTGATTCTCGCTGCGATGTTTATGCCAGTGTAGACACACTTGATTCACTTACGGAGACATATCAATACATAGGTTTTAAGATTCTTACTAGTCAGATATATTCCTCTGCGGGAAATATGGGGTTTTGAGTCCCTTTCACTGAGGAAGGTGTAGGTCTTGTATATTCCATAGTTGGTTTTTGGAACGTACCTGTGCTTATATCAAACTCTGGTTTTATGCATCACCCCACCTCTCCTTCACCCTTAAGCAGGCATAAGAGTGTTTCCTAAATGTGAGACTCTCTTCTCTTTCCTAACTCAGTTCAAGTGTAGCCATGTTTACAGGATCTTCATAAGTGATATCTTATGATAAGTTTCTTTTTCTGTGTGACTTATTTCACTTAGAATCATCGTACCTGAATCCACCCATTTTGCTGCTACTGGTCTTATGACATTGATTTCATGGCTGAGGGATATTCCATCGTACGTAAGTACCACAATTTTTTGAACCATTTTTATATTTCCTGGGATATTTAAGGTGTACCCAAGTTGAGGTCCTTGTAAGCAGTGCAGCCCTATATTTTGGGGTGGTTCTGTCTTATTGATTTTCAGTTTTCCCAAGGTATGTTCCCTAGACTGGAAGTGCCCTTGGCTCTGTAGCTCTGTTGTTTACTTGTTTTAGGGAACACAATGCACTCCTCCAGAGAGGCAGTTGGCAATTTACATCCCGCCCATCAGCATAACAAGGCTCCCTGTTCTCCAGGACATGTCTTGCCTTTCTGGTTTTTACACATTTTGTGGATGTCCCTTTTGACCTGTGGGAAGTGATACTTCTTTGTAGTGCAGATTTGCATTGCCTGCTTGCTTGCTTGGTCAAAAAGGGCGTATGCGTTTTCTCCTGAATATATTCAGGAGAAAACGCATACGCCCTTTTTGGCCAAGTGCATCATTGTCGAAGTTGTGCCCCTCTTCCTGTGCTTTAAAAGCGATTCCAACGTACCTCTTGAAATCTGTTTCCTGCTATTCTGCCTCGCTTTGAAGTCTACCTCATTGCCTTCCCTCAACAGATTTTTGGACGATAGTTGTCCTTTATTACTCGGCCAGTTTGTGAATTGCTGTGCCCCTGAGCTCCATTTTTCAAGTCGTTTTTTTTGAGCTGACCGCATGTCCAAAATTTTGGTTCAGGACCTATGCTGGTTCCCGGTGGGTGCCTGAGACTTTGGTTAATTCTTATTCCTGACGGGAAATTAGAGTGATATGTGCCCGTCCAAATGCCTAACAGCTACTCTCTCATTGGTTCTCCCTCTTCCCTTTCATCCTCTGCCAAATTGGAAACCTGTGAGAACCAGGAGGTTAAAGGGGCTGTCTCTCCAAGTTGGGAGGTTGATAGTAAAGCAGATGGCAAGACAAACCAGAGCACCAGGAGAGGGACTATTCGTTGAGTTTTAGAAACCTTTGGTATTCACAGTGTGTCCGTTCTCTAGGTTTCCCGCACATGTTATAGCTGTAGTAATATTCCCTTCAACCTGGAGAGTTGGGACCCATGGAATGGGTGCCAGGCATTTGTGCTTTAAAGGGTCTGCATTTGCTCACCCAATTTCACCAATCGTCTCAGTCCCAAGTGTCCCTCCTTATGCCACATCCAGCTGTCATTGTAGATAGGGTAATTCCAGGTTTCATCAGAGACCCTGAAGGAATTGTAAAGAATTTCCCAGTTTTTTTGTTTTGTTTTTGAAATTCCTTTTTATAGTGGGTTTGAGCTGATTCTCGCTGCCATGTTTATGCCAGTCTAGACACACTGGATTCCCTTGAGGAGACATATGAATACATAGGTTTTAAGATTCTTACTAGTCAGATATATTCCTCTGCGGGAAATATGGGGTTTTGTGACCCTTTCACTGAGGAAGGTGTAGGTCTTGTCTATTCCATAGTTGGTTTTTGGAACGGTACCTGTGCTTATATCAAACTCTGGTTTTATGCATCACCCCACCTCTCCTTCCCCCTTAAGCAGGCATAAGAGTGTTTTCTAAATGTGAGACACTGTTCTCTTTCCTAACTCTGTTCAAGTGTAGCCATGTTTACAGGAACTTCATAAGTGATATCTTATGATAAGTTTCTTTTTCTGTGTGACTTATTTCACTTAGAATCATCGTACCTGAATCCACCCATTTTGCTGCTACTGGTTTTATGACATTGATTTCATGGCTGAGGGATATTCCATCGTACGTAAGTACCACAGTTTTTTGAACCATTTTTATATTTCCTGGGATATATAAGGTGTACCCAAGTTGAGGTCCTTGTAAGCAGTGCAGCCCTAAATTTTGGGGTAGCTCTGTTTTATTGATTTTCAGTTTTCCCAAGGTATATTCCCTAGACTGGAAGTGCCCTTTGCTCTGTAGCTCTGTTCTTTACTTGTTTAAGGGAACACAATGTACTCCTCCAGAGAGGCAGTTGGCAATTTACATCCCGCCCATCAGCATAACAAGGCTCCCTGTTCTCCAGGGCCTGTCTTGCCTTTCTGGTTTTTACATATTTTGTGGATGTCCCTTTTGACCGGTGGGAAGTGATACTTCTTTGTAGTGCAGATTTGCATTGCCCGCTTGCTTGCTTGGCCAAAAAGGGCGTATGCGTTTTCTCCTGAATATATTCAGGAGAAAACGCATACGCCCTTTTTGGCCAAGTGCATCATTGTCGAACTTGTGCCCCTCTTCCTGTGCTTTAAAGGTGATTTCAACGTACCTCTTGAAATCTGTTTCCTGCTATTCTACCTCGCTTACAAGTCCGCCTCGTTGCCACCCCTCAACATATTTTTGGACGATTGTTGTCCTTTATTACTCGGCCAGTTTGTGAATTGCTGTGCCCCTGAGCTCCATTTTTCAACTCGTTTTTTGTGAGCTGACCGCAAGTTCAAAATTTTGGTTCAGGACCTATGCTGGGGCCCGGTGGGGGGCTGAGACTTGGTTAATTTTTCTTCCTGCCGGGAAGTTAGAGTGATATGTGCCCGTCCAAATGCCTAACAGCTACTCTTTCATTGGTTCTCCCTCTTCCCTTTCATCCTCTGCCAAATTGGAAACCTGTGCGAACCAGGAGGTTAAAGGGGCTGTCTCTCCAATTTGGGAGAGTGATAGTAAAGCAGATGGAAAGTCAAACTGGAGTACCAGGAGAGGGACTATTCGTTGAGTTTTAGAAACCTTTCGTATTCACAGTGTGTCCGTTCTCTAGGTTTCCCGTACATGTTATAACTGTAGTAATATTCCTTTCAACCTGGAGAGTTGGGACCCATGGAATGTGTGCCATGCATTATTGCTTTAAAGGGTCTGCATTTGCTCACCCAATCTCACCAATTCTCTCAGTCCCAAGTGTCCAGCCTTATGCCACATCCAGCTGTCATTGTAGATAGGGTCACTTCAGGTTTCATCAGAGACCCTGAAGGAATTGTAAAGAATTTCCCAGTTTTTTTGTTTTATTTTTGAAATTCCTTTTTATAGTGGGTTTGAGCTGATTCTCGCTGCCATGTTTATGCCATTCTAGACACACTTGATTCCCTTACGGAGACATATCAATACATAGGTTTTAAGATTCTTACTAGTCAGATATATTCCTCTGCGGGAAATATGGGGTTTTGAGTCCCTTTCACTGAGGAAGGTGTAGGTCTTGTCTATTCCATAGTTGGTTTTTGGAATGGTACCTGTGCTTATATCAAACTCTGGTTTTATGCATCACCCCACCTCTCCTTCCCCCTTAAGCAGGCATAAGAGTGTTTTCTAAAAGTGAGACACTGTTCTCTTTCCTCACTCAGTTCAAGTGTAGCCATGTTTACAGGATCTTCATAAGTGATATCTTATGATAAGTTTCTTTTTCTCTGTGACTTATTTCACTTAGAATCATCGTACCTGAATCCACCCATTTTACTGCTACTGGTCTTATGACATTGATTTCATGGCTGAGGGATATTCCATCGTACGTAAGTACCACAATTTTTTGAACCATTTTTATATTTCCTGGGATATTTCAGGTGTACCCAAGTTGAGGTCCTTATAAGCAGTGCAGCCCTAAATTTTGGAGTGGCTCTGTCTTATTGATTTTCAGTTTTCCCAAGGTATATTCCCTAGACTGGAAGTGCCCTTGGCTCTGTAGCTCTGTTCTTTACTTGTTTTAGGGAACACAATGTACTCCTCCAGAGAGGCAGTTGGTAATTTACCTCCCGCCCATCAGCATAACAAGGCTCCCTGTTCTCCAGGGCCTGTCTTGCCTTTCTGGTTTTTACACATATTGTGGATGTCCCTTTTGACTGGTGGGATGTGATACTTCTTTGTAGTGCAGATTTGCATTGCCCGATTGCTTGCTTGGCCAAAAAGGGCGTATGCGTTTTCTCCTGAATATATTCAGGAGAAAACGCATACGCCCTTTATGGCCACGTGCATCATTGTCGAAGTTGTGCCCCTCTTCCTGTGCTTTAAAGGTGATTCCAACGTACCTCTTGAAATCTGTTTCCTGCTATTCTGCCTCGCTTCCAAGTCCGCCTCGTTGCCTTCCCTCAACAGATTTTTGGACGATAGTTGTCCTTTATTACTCGGCCAGTTTGTGAATTGCTGTACCCCTGAGCCCCATTTTTCAACTCGTTTTTGGTGAGCTGACCGCATGTCCAAAATTTTGGATCAGGACCTATGCTGGTTCCCTCTGGGGGGCTGAGACTTTGGTTAATTCTTCTTCCTGCCGGGAAATTAGAGTGATATGTGCCCGTCCAAATGCCTAACAGCTACTCTCTCATTGGTTCTCCCTCTTCCCTTTCATCCTCTGCCAAATTGGCAACCTGTGCGAACCAGGAGGTTAAAGGGGCTGTCTCTCCAAGTTGGGAGGTTGATAGTAAAGCAGGTGGAAAGTCAAACCGGAGCACCAGGAGAGGGACTATTCGTTGAGTTTTAGAAACCTTTCGTATTCACAGTGTGTCCGTTCTCTAGGTTTCCCGCACATGTTATAACTGTAGTAATATTCCCTTCAACCTGGAGAGTTGTGACCCATGGATTGGGTGCCATGCATTAATGCTTTAAAGGTTCTGCATTTGTTCACCCAATCTCACCAATCCTCTCAGTCCAAGTGTACCGCCTTATGCCACATCCAGCTGTCGTTGTAGATAGGGTCATTCCAGGTTTCATCAGAGACCCTGAAGGAATTGTAAAGAATTTCCCAGTTTTTTTGTTTTGTTTTTGAAATTCCTTTTTATAGTGGGTTTGAGCTGATTCTCGCTGCCATGTTTATGCCAGTCTAGACACTTTTGATTCCCTTACAGAGACATATCAATACATAGGTTTTAAGATTCTTACTAGTCAGATATAATCCTCTGCGGGAAATATGGGGTTTTGAGTCCCTTTCACTGAGGAAGGTGTAGGTCTTGCCTATTCCATAGTTGGTTTTTGGAACGGTACCTCTGCTTATATCAAACTCTGGTTTTATGCATCACCCCACCTCTCCTTCCCCCTTAAGCAGGCATAAGAGTGTTTTCTAAATGTGAGACACTGTTCTCTTTCCTAACTCAGTTCAAGTGTAGCCATGTTTACAGGATCTTCTTAAGTGATATCTTATGATAAGTTTCTTTTTCTCTGTGACTTATTTCACTTAGAATCATCGTACCTGAATCCACCCATTTTGCTGCTACTGGTCTTATGACATTGATTTCATGGCTGAGGGATATTCCATCGTATGTAAGTACCACAATTTTTTGAACCATTTTTATATTTCCTGGGATATTTAAGGTGTACCCAAGTTGAGGTCCTTGTAAGCAGTGCAGCCCTAAATTTTGGGGTGGCTGTGTCTTTTTGATTTTCAGTTTTCCCAAGGTATATTCCCTAGACTGGAAGTGCCCTTGGCTCTGTAGCTCTGTTGTTTACTTGTTTTAGGGAACACAATGCACTCCTCCAGAGAGGCAGTTGGCAATTTACATCCCGCCCATCAGCATAACAAGGCTCCCTGTTCTCCAGGGCCTGTCTTGCCTTTCTGGTTTTTACACATTTTGTGGATGTCCCTTTTGACCGGTGGGAAGTGATACTTCTTTGTAGTGCAGATTTGCATTGCCCGCTTGCTTGCTTGGCCAAAAAGGGCGTATGCGTTTTCTCCTGAATATATTCAGGAGAAAACGCATACGCCCTTTTTGGCCAAGTGCATCATTGTCGAAGTTGTGCCCCTCTTCCTGTGCTTTAAAGGCGATTCCAACGTACCTCTTGAAGTCTGTTTCCTGCTATTCTGCCTCGCTTTCAAGTCCGTGTCGTTGCCTTCCCTCAACAGATATTTGGACGATAGTTGTCCTTTATTACTCGGCCAGTTTGTGAATTGCTGTGCCCCTGAGCTCCATTTTTCAACTCGTTTTAGGTGAGCTGACCGCAAGTCCAAAATTTTGGTTCAGGACCTATAATGGTTCCCGGTGGGGGGCTGAGACTTTGGTTAATTCTTCTTCCTTCCGGGAAATTACAGTGATATGTGGCCGTCCAAATGCCTAACAGCTACTCTCTCATTGGTTCTCCCTCTTCCCTTTCATCCTCTGCCAAATTGGCAACCTGTGCGAACCAGGAGGTTAAAGGGGCTGTCTCTCCAAGTTGGGAGGTTGATAGTAAAGCAGATGGAAAGTCAAACCAGAGCACCAGGAGAGGGACTATTCGTTGAGTTTTAGAAACCTTTCGTATTCACAGTGTGTCCGTTCTCTAGGTTTCCCATACATGTTATAACTGTAGTAATATTCCCTTCAACCTGGAGAGTTGGGACCCATGGAATGTGTGCCATGCATTATTGCTTTAAATGGTCTGCATTAGTTCACCCAATCTCACCAATCCTCTCAGTCCAAAGTGTCCAGCCTTATGACACATCCAGCTGTCGTTGTAGATAGGGTCATTCCAGGTTTCATCATTGAACCTGAAGTAATTGTAAACAATTTCCCAGTTTTTATTTTTTTTTTGAAATTCCTTTTTATAGTGGGTTTGAGCTGATTCTCGCTGCCATGTTTATGCCAGTCTAGACACACTTGATTCCCTTACGGAGACATATCAATACATAGGTTTTAAGATTCTTACTAGTCAGATATATTCCTCTGCGGGAAATATGGTGTTTTGAGTCCCTTTCACTGAGGAAGGTGTAGGTCTTGTCTATTCCATATTTCGTTTTTGGAACGGTACCTGTGCTTATATCAAACTCTGGTTTTATGCATCACCCCACCTCTCCTTCCCCCTTAAGCAGGCATAAGAGTGTTTGCTAAATGTGAGACACTGTTCTCTTTCCTAACTCAGTTCAAATGTAGCCATGTTTACAGGATCTTCATAAGTGATATCTTATGATAAGTTTCTTTTTCTGTGTGACTTATTTCACTTAGAATCATCGTACCTGAATCCACCCATTTTTCTGCTACTGGTCTTATGACATTGATTTCATGGCTGAGGGATATTCCATTGTACGTAAGTACCACAATTTTTTGAACCATTTTTATATTTCCTGGGATATTTAAGGTGTACCCAAGTTGAGGTCCTTGTAAGCAGTGCAGCCCTAAATTTTGGGGTGGCTCAGGCTTATTGATTTTCAGTTTTCCCAAAGTATATTCCCTAGACTGGAAGTGCCCTTGGCTCTGTAGCTCTGTTCTTTACTTGTTTTAGGGAACACAATGTACTACTCCAGAGAGGCAGTTGGCAATTTACATCCCGCCCATCAGCATAACAAGGCTCCCTGTTCTCCAGGGCCTGTCTTGCCTTTCTGGTTTTTACACATTTTGTGGATGTCCCTTTTGACTGGTGGGAAGTGATACTTCTTTGTAGTTCAGATTTGCATTGCCCGCTTGCTTGCTTGGCCAAAAACGGCGTATGCGTTTTCTCCTGAATATATTCAGGAGAAAACGCATACGCCCTTTTTGGCCAAGTGCATCATTGTCGAAGTTGTGCCCCTCTTCCTGTGCTTTAAAGGCGATTCCAACGTACCTCTTGAAATCTGTTTCCTGCTATTCTGCCTCGCTTTCAAGTCATCCTCGTTGCCTTCCCTCAACAGATTTTTGGACGATAGTTGTCCTTTATTACTCGGCCAGTTTGTGAATTGCTGTACCCCTGAGCTCCATTTTTCAACTCGTTTTTGGTGAGCTGACCGCAAGTCCAAAATTTTGGTTCAGGACCTATGCTGGTTCCCGGTGGGTGGCTGAGACTTTGGTTTATTCTTCTTCCTGCCGGGAAATTAGAGTGATATGTGCCCGTCCAAATGCCTAACAGCTACTCTCTCATTGGTTCTCCCTCTTCCCTTTCATCCTCTGCCAAATTGGAAACCTGTGCGAACCAGGAGGTTAAAGGGTCTGTCTCTCCATGTTGGGAGGTTGATAGTAAAGCAGGTGGAAAGTCAAACCAGAGCACCAGGAGAGGGACTATTCGTTGAGTTTTAGAAACCTTTCGTATTCACAGTGTGTCCGTTCTCTAGGATTCCCGTACATGTTATATCTGTAGTAATATTCCCTTCAACCTGGAGAGTTGGGACCCATGGAATGTGTGCCATGCATTATTGCTTTAAAGGGTCTGCATTTGCTCACCCAATCTCACCAATTCTCTCAGTCCCAAGTGTCCAGCCTTATGCCACATCCAGCTGTCATTGTAGATAGGGTCACTTCAGGTTTCATCAGAGACCCTGAAGGAATTGTAAAGAATTTCCCAGTTTTTTTGTTTTATTTTTGAAATTCCTTTTTATAGTGGGTTTGAGCTGATTCTCGCTGCCATGTTTATGCCAGTCTAGACACACTTGATTCCCTTACGGAGACATATCAATACATAGGTTTTAAGATTCTTACTAGTCAGATATATTCCTCTGCGGGAAATATGGGGTTTTGAGTCCCTTTCACTGAGGAAGGTGTAGGTCTTGTCTATTCCATAGTTGGTGTTTGGAACGGTACCTGTGCTTATATCAAACTCTGGTTTTGTGCATCACCCCACCTCTCCTTCCCCCTTAAGGAGGCATAGCAGTGTTTTCTAAATGTGAGACACTGTTCTCTTTCCTAACTCAGTTCAAGTGTAGCCATGTTTACAGGATCTTCATAAGTGATATCTTATGATAAGGTTCTTTTTCTCTGTGACTTATTTCACTTAGAATCATCATACCTGAATCCACCCATTTTGCTGCTACTGGTCTTATGACATTGATTTCATGGCTGAGAGAAATTCCATCGTACGTAAGTACCACAATTTTTTGAACCATTTTTATATTTCCTGGGATATTTAAAGTGTACCCAAGTTGAGGTCCTTGTAAGCAGTGCAGCCCTAAATTTTGGGGTGGCTCTGTCTTATTGATTTTCAGTTTTCCCAAGGTATATTCCCTAGACTGGAAGTGCCCTTGGCTATGTAGCTCTCTTCTTTACTTGTTTTAGGGAACACAATGCACTCCTCCAGAGAGGCATTTGCCAATTTACATCCCGCCCATCAGCATAACAAGGCTCCCTGTTCTCCAAGGCCTGTCTTGCCTTTCTGGTTTTTACACATTTTGTGGATGTCCCTTTTGACCGGTGGGAAGTGATACTTCTTTGTAGTGCAGATTTGCATTAGCCGCTTGCTTGCATGGCCAAAAAGGGCGTATGCGTTTTCTCCTGAATATATTCAGGAGAAAATGCATACGCCCTTTTTGGCCAAGTGCATCATTGTCGAAGTTGTGCCCCTCTTCCTGTGCTTTAAAGGCGATTCCAACGTACCTCTTGAAATCTGTTTCCTGCTATTCTGCCTCGCTTTCAAGTCCGCCTCGATGCCTTCCCTCAACAGATTTTTGGATGATAGTTGTCCTTTATTACTCGGCCAGTTTGTGAATTGCTGTGCCCCTGAGCTCCATTTTTCAACTCGTTTTTGGTGAGCTGACCGCAAGTTCAGAATTTTGGTTCAGGATCTATACTGGTTCCCGGTGGGTGGCTGAGACTTTGGTTAATTCTTCTTCCTGCCAGGAAATTACTGTGATATGTGCCTGTCCAAATGCCTAACAGCTACTCTCTCATTGGTTCTCCCTCTTCCCTTTCATCCTCTGCCAAATTGGCAACCTGTGCGAACCAGGAGGTTAAAGGGGCTGTCTCTCCAAGTTGGGAGTTTGATAGTAAAGCAGATGGAAAGTCAAACCGGAGCACCAGGAGAGGGAAAATTCGTTGAGTTTTAGAAACCTTTCGTATTCACAGTGTGTCCTTTCTCTCGGTTTACCGTACATGTTATAGCTGTAGTAATATTTCCTTCAACCTGGAGAGTTGGGACCCATGGATTGGGTGCCAGGCATTTGTGCTTTAAAGGGTCTGCATTTGCTCACCAAATCTCATCAATCCTCTCAGTCCCAAGTGTCCCTCCTTATGCCACATCCAGCTGTTGTTGTAGATAGGGTCATTCCAGGTTTCATCAGAGACCCTGAAAGAATTGTAAAGAATTTCCCAGTTTTTTGTTTTGTTTTTGAAATTCCTTTTTATAGTGGGTTGGAGCTGATTCTCGCTGCCATGTTTATGCCAGTCTTGACACACTTGATTCCCTTACGGAGACATATCAATACATAGGTTTTAAGATTCTTACTAGTCAGATATATTCCTCTGCGGGAAATATGGGATTTTAGTCCCTTTCAGTGAGGAAGGTGTAGGTCTTGTCTATTCCATAGTTGATTTATGGAACGGTACCTGTGCTTATATCAAACTCTGGTTTTATGCATCACCCCACCTCTCCTTCCCCCTTAAGCAGGCATAAGAGTGTTTGCTAAATGTGAGACACTGTTCTCTTTCCTAACTCAGTTCAAATGTAGCCATGTTTAAAGGATCTTCAAAAGTGATATCTTATGATAAGTTTCTTTTTCTGTGTGACTTATTTCACCTAGAATCATCGTACCTGAATCCACCCATTTTGCTGCTACTGGTCTTATGACATTGATTTCATGGCTGAGGGATATTCCATTGTACGTAAGTACCACAATTTTTTGAACCATTTTTATATTTCCTGGGATATTTAAGGTGTACCCAAGTTGAGGTCCTTGTAAGCAGTGCAGCCCTAAATTTTGGGGTGGCTCAGGCTTATTGATTTTCAGTTTTCCCAAAGTATATTCCCTAGACTGGAAGTGCCCTTGGCTCTGTAGCTCTGTTCTTTACTTGTTTTAGGGAACACAATGTACTCCTCCAGAGATGCAGTTGGCAATTTACATCCCGCCCATCAGCATAACAAGGCTCCCTGTTCTCCAGGGCCTGTCTTGCCTTTCTGGTTTTTACACATTTTGTGGATGTCCCTTTTGACCGGTGGGAAGTGATACTTCTTTGTAGTGCAGATTTGCATTGCCCGCTTGCTTGCTTGGCCAAAAATGGCGTATGCGTTTTCTCCTGAATATATTCAGGAGAAAACGCATACGCCCTTTTTGGCCAAGTGCATCATTGTCGAAGTTGTGCCCCTCTTCCTGTGCTTTAAAGGCGATTCCAACGTACCTCTTGAAATCAGTTTCCTGCTATTCTGCCTCGCTTTCAAGTCAGCCTCGTTGCCTTCCCTCAACAGATTTTTGGACGATAGTTGTCCTTTATTACTCGGCCAGTTTGTGAATTGCTGTGCCCCTGAGCTCCATTTTTCAACTCGTTTTTTGTGAGCTGACCGCAAGTCCAAAATTTTGGTTCAGGACCTATGCTGGTTCCCGGTCGGTGGCTGAGACTTTGGTTAATTCTTCTTCCTGCCGGGAAGTTATAGTGATATGTGCCCGTCCAAATGCCCAACAGCTACTCTCTCATTGGTTCTCCCTCTTCCCTTTCATCCTCTGCCAAATTGGCAACCTGTGCGAACCAGGAGGTTAAAGGGGCTGTCTCTCCAAGTTGGGGGGTTGATAGTAAAGCAGATGGAAAGTCAAACCGGAGCACCAGGAGAGGGACTATTCGTTGAGTTTTAGAAACCTTTCGTATTCACAGTGTGTCCGTTCTCTAGGTTTCCCGTACATGTTATAGCTATAGTAATATTCCCTTCAATCTGGAGAGTTGGGACCCATTGAATGGGTGCCAGGCATTTGTGCTTAAAAGGGTCTGCATTTGCTCACCCAATCTCACCAATCATCTCAGTCCCAAGTGTCCCTCCTTATGCCACATCCAGCTTTCGTTGTAGATAGGGTCATTCCAGGTTTCATCAGAGACCCTGAAGGAATTGTAAAGAATTTCCCAGTTTTTTTGTGTTGTTTTTAAAATTCCTTTTTATACTGGGTTTGAGCTGATTCTCGCTGCCATGTTAATGCCAGTCTAACACACTTGATTCCCTTACGGAGACATATCAATACATAGGTTTTAAGATTCTTACTAGTCAGATATATTCCTCTGCGGGAAATATGGGGTTTTGAGTCCCTTTCACTGAGGAAGGTGTAGGTCTTGTCTATTCCATAGTTGGTTTATGGAACGGTACCTGTGCTTATATCAAACTCTGGTTTTATGCATCACCCCACCTCTCCTTCCCCCTTAAGCAGGCATAAGAGTGTTTTCTAAATGTGAGACTCTGTTCTCTTCCCTAACTCAGTTTAAGTGTAGCCATGTTTACAGGATCTTCATAAGTGATATCTTATGATAAGTTTCTTTTTCTCTGTGACTTATTTCACTTAGAATCATCGTACCTGAATCCACCCATTTTGCTGCTACTGGTCTTATGACATTGATTTCATGGCTGAGGGATATTCCATCGTACGTAAGTACCACAATTTTTAGAACCATTTTTATATTTCCTTGGATATTTAAGGTGTACCCAAGTTGAGGTCCTTGTAAGCAGTGCAGCCCTAAATTTTGGGGTGGCTCTGTCTTATTGATTTTCAGTTTTCCCAAGGTATATTCCCTAGACTGGAAGTGCCCTTGGCTCTGTAGCTCTGTTCTTTACTTGTTTTAGGGAACACAATGCACTCCTCCAGAGAGGCAGTTGGCAATTACATCCCGCCAAACAGCATAACAAGGCTCCCTGTTCTCCGGGGCCTGTCTTCCCATTAAAGTTTTTACACACTTTGTGGATGTCCCTTTTGACCGGTGGGAAGTGATACTTCTTTGTAGTGCAGGTTTGCATTGCCCGCTTGCTTGCTTGGCCAAAAAGGGCGCATGCTTTTTCTCCTGAATATATTCCGGAGAAAACGCATACGCCCTTTTTGGCCAAGTGCATCATTGTCGAAGTTGTGCCCCTCTTCCTGTGCTTTAAAGGCGATTCCAACGTACCTCTTGAAATCTGTTTCCTGCTATTCTGCCTCGCTTTCAAGTCCGCCTCGTTGCCTTCCCTCAACAGATTTTTGGACGAGAGTTGTCCTTTATTACTCGGCCAGTTTGTGAATTGCTGTACCCCTGAGCTCCAGTTTTCAACTCGTTTTTTGTGAGCTGACCGCAGGTCCAAAATTTTGGTTCAGCACCTCTACTGGTTCCAGGTGGGTGGCTGAGGCTTTGGTTAATTCTTCTTCCTGCCGGGAAATTACAGTGATATGTGCCCGTCCAAATGCCTAACAGCTACTCTCTCATTGGTTCGCCCTCTTCCCTCTCATCCTCTGCCAAATTGGCAACTTATGTGAACCAGCAGGTTAAAGGGGCTGTCTCTCCAAGTTGGGAGGTTGATGATAAAGCAGATGGAAAGTCAAACCGGAGCACCAGGAGAGGGACTATTCGTTGAGTTTTGGAAACCTTTGGTATTCACAGTGTGTCCGTTCTCTAGGTTTCCCGTACATGTTATAGCTGTAGTAATATTCCCTTCAACCTGGAGATTTGGGACTGATGGAATGGGTGCCAGGCATTTGCGCTTTAAAGGGTCTGCATTTGCTCACCCAATCTCACCAATCCTCTCAGTCCCAAGTGTCCAGCCTTATGGCACATCCAGCTGTCATTGTAGATAGGGTCATTCCAGGTTTCATCAGAGACCCTGAAGGAATTATAAAGAATTTCCTAGTTTTTTGTTTTGTTTTTGAAATTCCTTTTTAGAGTGGGTTTGAGCTGATTCTCGCTGCCATGTTTATGCCAGTCTAGACACACTTGATTCCCTTACGGAGACATATCAATACATAGGTTTTAAGATTCTTACTACTCAGGTATATTCCTCTGCGGGAAATATGGGGTTTTGAGTCCCTTTCACTGAGGAAGGTGTAGGTCTTGTCTATTCCATAGTTGGTTTTTGGAACGGTACCTGTGCTTATATCAAACTCTGGTTTTATGCATCACCCCACCTCTCCTTCCCCCTGAAGCAGGCATAAGAGTGTTTTCTAAATGTGAGACACTGTTCTCTTTCCTAACTCAGTTCAAGTGTAGCCATGTTTACAGGATCTTCATAAGTGATATCTTATGATAAGTTTCTTTTTCTGTGTGACTTATTTCACTTAGAATCATCGTACCTGTATCCACCCATGTTGCCGCTACTTGTCTTATGACATTGATTTCATGGCTGAGGGATATTCCATCGTACGTAAGTACCACAATTTTTTGAACCATTTTTATATTTCCTGGGATATTTAAGGTGTACCCAAGTTGAGGTCCTTGTAAGCAGTGCAGCCCTAAATTTTGGGGTGGCTCTGTCTTATTGATTTTCAGTTTCCCAACGTATATTCCCTAGACTGGAAGTGCCCTTGGCTCTGTAGCTCTGTTGTTTACATGTTTTAGGGAACACAATGCACTTCCCCAGAGAGGCAGTTGGCAATTTACATCCCGCCCATCAGCATAACAAGGCTCCCCGTTCTCCAGGGCCTGTCTTGCCTTTCTGGTTTTTACACATTTTGTGGATGTCCCTTTTGACGGGTGGGAAGTGATACTTCTTTGTAGTGCAGATTTGCATTGCCCGCTTTCTTGCTTGGCAAAAAGGGCGTATGCGTTTTCTCCTGAATATATTCAGGTGAAAACACATACGCCCTTTTTGGACAAGTGCATCATTGTCGAAGTTGTGCCCCTCTTCCTGTGCTTTAAAGGCGATTCCAACGTACCTCTTGAAATCTGTTTCCTGCGATTCTGCCTCGCTTTCAAGTCTGCCTCGTTGCCTTCCCTCAACAGATTTTTGGACGATAGTTGTCCTTTATTACTCGGCCAGTTTGTGAATTGCTGTGCCCCTGAGCTACATTTTTCAACTCGTTTTTGGTGAGCTGACCGCAAGTCCAAAATTTTGGTTCAGGACCTATACTGATTCCCGATGGGGGGCTGAGACTTTGGTTAATTCTTCTTCCTGCAGGGAAATTAGAGTGATATGTGTCCGTCCGAATGCCTAACATCTACTCTCTCATTGGTTCTCCCTCTTCCCTTTCATCCTTTGCCAAATTGGAAACCTGTGCGAACCACGAGGTTAAAGAGGCTGTCTCTCCAAGTTGGGAGATTGATAGTAAAGCAGATGGAAAGTCAAACCTGAGCACCAGGAGAGGGACTATTCGTTGAGTTTTAGAAACCTTTCGTATTCACAGTGTGTCCGTTCTCTAGATTTCCCGTACATGTTATAACTGTAATAATATTCCCTTCAACCTGGAGAGTTGTGACCCATGGAATGGGTGCCATGCATTATTGCTTTAAAGGGTCTGCGTTTGCTCACCCAATCTCACCAATCCTCTCAGTCCCAAGTGTCCAGCCTTATGCCACATCCAGCTGTCATTGTAGATAGGGTCATTCCAGGTTTCATCAGAGACACTGAAGGAATTGTAAAGAATTTCCCAGTTTCTTTGTTTTGTTTTTGAAATTCCTTTTTATAGTGGGTTTGAGCTGATTCTCGCTGCCATGTTTATGCCAGTCTAGACACACTTGATTCCCTTACGGAGACATATCAATACATAGGTTTTAAGATTCTTACTAGTCAGATATATTCCTCTGCGGGAAATATGGGGTTTTGAGTCCCTTTCACTGAGGAAGGTGTAGGTCTTGTCTATTCCATAGTTGGTGTTTGGAACGGTACCTGTGCTTATATCAAACTCTGGTTTTGTGCATCACCCCACCTCTCCTTCCCCCTTAAGGAGGCATAGCAGTGTTTTCTAAATGTGAGACACTGTTCTCTTTCCTAACTCAGTTCAAGTGTAGCCATGTTTACAGGATCTTCATAAGTGATATCTTATGATAAGGTTCTTTTTCTCTGTGACTTATTTCACTTAGAATCATCATACCTGAATCCACCCATTTTGCTGCTACTGGTCTTATGACATTGATTTCATGGCTGAGAGATATTCCATCGTACGTAAGTACCACAATTTTTTGAACCATTTTTATATTTCCTGGGATATTTAAAGTGTACCCAAGTTGAGGTCCTTGTAAGCAGTGCAGCCCTAAATTTTGGGGTGGCTCTGTCTTATTGATTTTCAGTTTTCCCAAGGTATATTCCCTAGACTGGAACTGCCCTTGGCTATGTAGCTCTCTTCTTTACTTGTTTTAGGGAACACAATGCACTCCTCCAGAGAGGCATTTGCCAATTTACATCCCGCCCATCAGCATAACAAGGCTCCCTGTTCTCCAAGGCCTGTCTTGCCTTTCTGGTTTTTACACATTTTGTGGATGTCCCTTTTGACCGGTGGGAAGTGATACTTCTTTGTAGTGCAGATTTGCATTAGCCGCTTGCTTGCATGGCCAAAAAGGGCGTATGCGTTTTCTCCTGAATATATTCAGGAGAAAATGCATACGCCCTTTTTGGCCAAGTGCATCACTGTCGAAGTTGTGCCCCTCTTCCTGTGCTTTAAAGGCGATTCCAACGTACCTCTTGAAATCTGTTTCCTGCTATTCTGCCTCGCTTTCAAGTCCGCCTCGATGCCTTCCCTCAACAGATTTTTGGATGATAGTTGTCCTTTATTACTCGGCCAGTTTGTGAATTGCTGTGCCCCTGAGCTCCATTTTTCAACTCGTTTTTGGTGAGCTGACCGCAAGTTCAGAATTTTGGTTCAGGATCTATACTGGTTCCCGGTGGGTGGCTGAGACTTTGGTTAATTCTTCTTCCTGCCAGGAAATTACTGTGATATGTGCCTGTCCAAATGCCTAACAGCTACTCTCTCATTGGTTCTCCCTCTTCCCTTTCATCCTCTGCCAAATTGGCAACCTGTGCGAACCAGGAGGTTAAAGGGGCTGTCTCTCCAAGTTGGGAGTTTGATAGTAAAGCAGATGGAAAGTCAAACCGGAGCACCAGGAGAGGGAAAATTCGTTGAGTTTTAGAAACCTTTCGTATTCACAGTGTGTCCTTTCTCTCGGTTTACCGTACATGTTATAGCTGTAGTAATATTTCCTTCAACCTGGAGAGTTGGGACCCATGGATTGGGTGCCAGGCATTTGTGCTTTAAAGGGTCTGCATTTGCTCACCAAATCTCATCAATCCTCTCAGTCCCAAGTGTCCCTCCTTATGCCACATCCAGCTGTTGTTGTAGATAGGGTCATTCCAGGTTTCATCAGAGACCCTGAAAGAATTGTAAAGAATTTCCCAGTTTTTTGTTTTGTTTTTGAAATTCCTTTTTATAGTGGGTTGGAGCTGATTCTCGCTGCCATGTTTATGCCAGTCTTGACACACTTGATTCCCTTACGGAGACATATCAATACATAGGTTTTAAGATACTTACTAGTCAGATATATTCCTCTGCGGGAAATATGGGATTTTAGTCCCTTTCAGTGAGGAAGGTGTAGGTCTTGTCTATTCCATAGTTGATTTATGGAACGGTACCTGTGCTTATATCAAACTCTGGTTTTATGCATCACCCCACCTCTCCTTCCCCCTTAAGCAGGCATAAGAGTGTTTGCTAAATGTGAGACACTGTTCTCTTTCCTAACTCAGTTCAAATGTAGCCATGTTTAAAGGATCTTCAAAAGTGATATCTTATGATAAGTTTCTTTTTCTGTGTGACTTATTTCACTTAGAATCATCGTACCTGAATCCACCCATTTTGCTGCTACTGGTCTTATGACATTGATTTCATGGCTGAGGGATATTCCATTGTACGTAAGTACCACAATTTTTTGAACCATTTTTATATTTCCTGGGATATTTAAGGTGTACCCAAGTTGAGGTCCTTGTAAGCAGTGCAGCCCTAAATTTTGGGGTGGCTCAGGCTTATTGATTTTCAGTTTTCCCAAAGTATATTCCCTAGACTGGAAGTGCCCTTGGCTCTGTAGCTCTGTTCTTTACTTGTTTTAGGGAACACAATGTACTCCTCCAGAGATGCAGTTGGCAATTTACATCCCGCCCATCAGCATAACAAGGCTCCCTGTTCTCCAGGGCCTGTCTTGCCTTTCTGGTTTTTACACATTTTGTGGATGTCCCTTTTGACCGGTGGGAAGTGATACTTCTTTGTAGTGCAGATTTGCATTGCCTGCTTGCTTGCTTGGCCAAAAAGGGCGTATGCGTTTTCTCCTGAATATATTCAGGAGAAAACGCATACGCCCTTTTTGGCCAAGTGCATCATTGTCGAAGTTGTGCCCCTCTTCCTGTGCTTTAAAGGCGATTCCAACGTACCTCTTGAAATCAGTTTCCTTCTATTCTGCCTCGCTTTCAAGTCCGCCTCGTTGCCTTCCCTCAACAGATTTTTGGACGATATTTGTCCTTTATTACTCGACCAGTTTGTGAATTGCTGTGCCCCTGAGCTCCATTTTTCAACTCGTTTTTTGTGAGCTGACCGCAAGTCCAAAATTTTGGTTCAGGACCTATGCTGGTTCCCGGTCGGTGGCTGAGACTTTGGTTAATTCTTCTTCCTGCCGGGAAGTTATAGTGATATATGCCCGTCCAAATGCCCAACAGATACTCTCTCATTGGTTCTCCCTCTTCCCTTTCATCCTCTGCCAAATTGGCAACCTGTGCGAACCAGGAGGTTAAAGGGGCTGTCTCTCCAAGTTGGGGGGTTGATAGTAAAGCAGATGGAAAGTCAAACCAGAGCACCAGGAGAGGGACTATTCGTTGAGTTTTAGAAACCTTTCGTATTCACAGTGTGTCCGTTCTCTAGGTTTCCCGTACATGTTATAGCTATAGTAATATTCCCTTCAATCTGGAGAGTTGGGACCCATTGAATGGGTGCCAGGCATTTGTGCTTAAAAGGGTCTGCATTTGCTCACCCAATCTCACCAATCATCTCAGTCCCAAGTGTCCCTCCTTATGCCACATCCAGCTTTCGTTGTAGATAGGGTCATTCCAGGTTTCATCAGAGACCCTGAAGGAATTGTAAAGAATTTCCCAGTTTTTTTGTTTTGTTTTTGAAATTCCTTTTTATACTGGGTTTGAGCTGATTCTCGCTGCCATGTTAATGCCAGTCTAACACACTTGATTCCCTTACGGAGACATATCAATACATAGGTTTTAAGATTCTTACTAGTCAGATATATTCCTCTGCGGGAAATATGGGGTTTTGAGTCCCTTTCACTGAGGAAGGTGTAGGTCTTGTCTATTCCATAGTTGGTTTTTGGAACGGTACCTGTGCTTATATCAAACTCTGGTTTTATGCATCACCCCACCTCTCCTTCCCCCTTAAGCAGGCATAAGAGTGTTTTCTAAATGTGAGACTCTGTTCTCTTCCCTAACTCAGTTTAAGTGTAGCCATGTTTACAGGATCTTCATAAGTGATATCTTATGATAAGTTTCTTTTTCTCTGTGACTTATTTCACTTAGAATCATCGTACCTGAATCCACCCATTTTGCTGCTACTGGTCTTATGACATTGATTTCATGGCTGAGGGATATTCCATCGTACGTAAGTACCACAATTTTTAGAACCATTTTTATATTTCCTGGGATATTTAAGGTGTACCCAAGTTGAGGTCCTTGTAAGCAGTGCAGCCCTAAATTTTGGGGTGGCTCTGTCTTATTGATTTTCAGTTTTCCCAAGGTATATTCCCTAGACTGGAAGTGCCCTTGGCTCTGTAGCTCTGTTCTTTACTTGTTTTAGGGAACACAATGCACTCCTCCAGAGAGGCAGTTGGCAATTACATCCCGTCAAACAGCATAACAAGGCTCCCTGTTCTCCGGGGCCTGTCTTCCCTTTCAAGTTTTTACACACATTGTGGATGTCCCTTTTGACCGGTGGGAAGTGATACTTCTTTGTAGTGCAGGTTTGCATTGCCCGCTTGCTTGCTTGGCCAAAAAGGGCGCATGCTTTTTCTCCTGAATATATTCCGGAGAAAACGCATACGCCCTTTTTGGCCAAGTGCATCATTGTCGAAGTTGTGCCCCTCTTCCTGTGCTTTAAAGGCGATTCCAACGTACCTCTTGAAATCTGTTTCCTGCTATTCTGCCTCGCTTTCAAGTCCGCCTCGTTGCCTTCCCTCAACAGATTTTTGGACGAGAGTTGTCCTTTATTACTCGGCCAGTTTGTGAATTGCTGTACCCCTGAGCTCCAGTTTTCAACTCGTTTTTTGTGAGCTGACCGCAGGTCCAAAATTTTGGTTCAGAACCTCTACTGGTTCCAGGTGGGTGGCTGAGGCTTTGGTTAATTCTTCTTCCTGCCGGGAAATTACAGTGATATGTGCCCGTCCAAATGCCTAACAGCTACTCTCTCATTGGTTCGCCCTCTTCCCTCTCATCCTCTGCCAAATTGGCAACTTATGTGAACCAGCAGGTTAAAGGGGCTGTCTCTCCAAGTTGGGAGGTTGATGATAAAGCAGATGGAAAGTCAAACCGGAGCACCAGGAGAGGGACTATTCGTTGAGTTTTGGAAACCTTTGGTATTCACAGGGTGTCCGTTCTCTAGGTTTCCCGTACATGTTATAGCTGTAGTAATATTCCCTTCAACCTGGAGATTTGGGACCGATGGAATGGGTGCCAGGCATTTGCGCTTTAAAGGGTCTGCATTTGCTCACCCAATCTCACCAATCCTCTAAGTCCCAAGTGTCCAGCCTTATGGCACATCCAGCTGTCATTGCAGATAGGGTCATTCCAGGTTTCATCAGAGACCCTGAAGGAATTGTAAAGAATTTCCTAGTTTTTTGTTTTGTTTTTGAAATTCCTTTTTGGAGTGGGTTTGAGCTGATTCTCGCTGCCATGTTTATGCCAGTCTAGACACACTTGATTCCCTTACGGAGACATATCAATACATAGGTTTTAAGATTCTTACTACTCAGGTATATTCCTCTGCGGGAAATATGGGGTTTTGAGTCCCTTTCACTGAGGAAGGTGTAGGTCTTGTCTATTCCATAGTTGGTTTTTGGAACGGTACCTGTGCTTATATCAAACTCTGGTTTTATGCATCACCCCACCTCTCCTTCCCCTTGAAGCAGGCATAAGAGTGTTTTCTAAATGTGAGACACTGTTCTCTTTCCTAACTCAGTTCAAGTGTAGCCATGTTTACAGGATCTTCATAAGTGATATCTTATGATAAGTTTCTTTTTCTGTGTGACTTATTTCACTTAGAATCATCGTACCTGAATCCACCCATTTTGCTGCTACTTGTCTTATGACATTGATTTCATGGCTGAGGGATATTCCATCGTACGTAAGTACCACAATTTTTTGAACCATTTTTATATTTCCTGGGATATTTAAGGTGTACCCAAGTTGAGGTCCTTGTAAGCAGTGCAGCCCTAAATTTTGGGGTGGCTCTGTCTTATTGATTTTCAGTTTCCCAACGTATATTCCCTAGACTGGAAGTGCCCTTGGCTCTGTAGCTCTGTTGTTTACATGTTTTAGGGAACACAATGCACTTCCCCAGAGAGGCAGTTGGCAATTTACATCCCGCCCATCAGCATAACAAGGCTCCCTGTTCTCCAGGGCCTGTCTTGCCTTTCTGGTTTTTACACATTTTGTGGATGTCCCTTTTGACGGGTGGGAAGTGATACTTCTTTGTAGTGCAGATTTGCATTGCCCGCTTGCTTGCTTGGCCAAAAAGGGCGTATGCGTTTTCTCCTGAATATATTCAGGAGAAAATGCCTACGCCCTTTTTGGCCAAGTGCATCATTGTCGAAGTTGTGCCCCTCTTCCTGTGCTTTAAAGGCGATTCCAACGTACCTCTTGAAATCTGTTTCCTGCTATTCTGCCTCGCTTTCAAGTCCGCCTCGTTGCCTTCCCTCAACATATTTTTGGACGATAGTTGTCCGTTATTACTCAGCCAGTTTGTGAATTGCTGTGCCCCTGAGCTCCATTTTTCAACTCGTTTTTGGTGAGCTGACCGCAAGTCCAAAATTTTGGTTCCGGACCTATGCTGGTTTACGGTGGGGCGCTGGGACTTTGGTTAATTCTTCTTCCTGCCGGGAAATTAGAGTGATATGTGCCCGTCCAAATGCCTAACAGCTACTCTCTCATTGGTTCTCCCTCTTCCCTTTCATCCTCTGCCAAATGGGCAACCTGTGCGAACCAGGAGGTTAAAGGGGCTGTCTCTCCAACGTGGGAGGTTGATAGTAAAGCAGATGGAAAGTCAAAGCGGAGCACCAGGAGAGGGACTATTCGTTGAGTTTTAGAAACCTTTCGTATTTACAGTGTGTCCGTTCTCTAGGTTTCCCGTACATGTTATAGCTGTAGTAATATTCCCTTCAACCTGGAGAGTTGGGACCCATGGAATGGGTGCCAGGCTTTTGTGCTTTAAAGGGTCTGCATTTGCTCACCCAATCTCACCAATCGTCTCAGTCCCAAGTGTCCCTCCTTATGCCACATCCAGCTGTCATTGTAGATAGGGTCATTCCAGGATTCATCAGAGACCCTGAAGGAATTGTAAAGAATTTCCCAGTTTTTTTGTTTTGTTTTTGAAATTCCTTTTTATAGTGGGTTTGAGCTGATTCTCGCTGCCATGTTTATGCCAGTCTAGACACACTTGATTCCCTTACGGAGACATATCAATACATAGGTTTTAAGATTCTTACTACTCAGATATATTCCTCTGCGGGAAATATGGGGTTTTGAGTCCCTTTCACTGAGGAAGGTGTAGGTCTTGTCTATTCCATAGTTGGTTTTTGGAACGGTACCTGTGCTTATATCAAAATCTGGTTTTATGCATCACCCCACCTCTCCTTCCCCCTTAAGCAGGCATAAGAGTGTTTTCTAAATGTGAGACACTGTTCTCTTTCCTAACTCAGTTCAAGTGTAGCCATGTTTACAGGATCTTCATAAGTGATATCTTATGATCAGTTTCTTTTTCTGTGTGACTTATTTCACTTAGAATCATCGTACCTGAATCCACCCATTTTGCTGCTACTGGTCTTATGACATTGATTTCATGGCTGAGGGATATTCCATCGTACGTAAGTACCACAATTTTTTGAACCATTTTTATATTTCCTGGGATATTTAAGGTGTACCCAAGTTGAGGTCCTTGTAAGCAGTGCAGCCCTAGGGTTTGGGGTGGCTCTGTCTTATTGATTTTCAGTTTTCCCAAGGTATATTCCCTAGAATGGAAGTGCCCTTGGCTCTGTAGCTCTGTTCTTTACTTGTATTAGGGAACACAATGTACTCCTCCAGAGAGGCAGTTGGCAATTTACACCCCGCCTATCAGCATAACAAGGCTCCCTGTTCTCCAGGGCCTGTCTTGCCTTTCTGGTTTTTACACATCTTGTGGATGTCCCTTTTGACCGGTGGGAATTGATACTTCTTTGTAGTGCAGATTTGCAGTGCCCGCTTGCTTGCTTGGCCAAAAAGGGCGTATGCGTTTTCTCCTGAATATATTCAGGAGAAAACACATACGCGCTTTTTGACCAAGTGCATCATTGTCGAATTTGGGCCCCTCTTCCTGTGCTTTAAAGGCGATTCCAACGTACCTCTTGAAATCTGTTTCCTGCTAGTCTGCCTCGCTTTCAAGTCCGCCTCGTTGCCTTCCCTCAACAGATTTTTCGACGATCGTTGTCCTTTATTACTCGGGCAGTTTGTGAATTGCTGTGCCCCTGAGCTCCATTTTTCAACTCGTTTTTGGTGAGCTGACCGCAAGTCCAACATTTTGGTTCAGGACCTATGCTGGTTCCAAGTGGGGGGCTGAGACTTTGGTTAATTCTTCTTCCTGCCGGGAAGTTAGAGTGATATGTGCCCGTACAAATGCCTAACAGATACTCTCTCATTGGTTCTCCCTCTTCCCTTTCATCCTCTGCCAAATTGGAAACCTGTGCGAACCAGGAGGTTAAAGGGGCTGTCTCTCCAAGTTGGGAGGTTGATAGTAAAGCAGGTGGAAAGTCAAACCGGAGCACCAGGAGAGGGACTATTCGTTGAGTTTTAGAAACCTTTCGTATTCACAGTGTGTCCGTTCTCTAGGTTTCCCTTACATGTTATAACTGTAGTAATATTCCCTTCAACCTGGAGAGTTGGGACCCATGGATTGGGTGCCATGCATTAATGCTTTAAAGGTTCTGCATTTGTTCACCCAATCTCACCAATCCTCTCAGTCCAAGTGTACCGCCTTATGCCACATCCAGCTGTCGTTGTAGATAGGGTCATTCCAGGTTTCATCAGAGACCCTGAAGGAATTGTAAAGAATTTCCCAGTTTTTTTGTTTTGTTTTTGAAATTCCTTTTTATAGTGGGTTTGAGCTGATTCTCGCTGCCATGTTTATGCCAGTCTAGACACACTTGATTCCCTTATGGAGACATATCAATACATAGGTTTTAAGATTCTTACTACGCAGAAATATTCCTCTGCGGGAAATATGGGGTTTTGAATCCCTTTCACTGAGGAAGGTGTATGTCTTGTCTATTCCATAGGTGGTTTTTGGAACGGTACCTGTGCTTATATCAAACTCTGGTTTTATGCATCACCCCACCTCTCCTTCCCCCTTAAGCAGGCATAAGTGTGTTTTCTAAATGTGAGACACTCTTCTCTTTCCTAACTCAGTTCAAGTGTAGCCATGTTTACAGGATCTTCATAAGTGATATCTTATGATAAGTTTCTTTTTCTGTAAGACTTATTTCACTTAGAATCATCGTACCTGAATCCACCCATTTTGCTGCTACTTGTCTTATGACATTGATTTCATGGCTGAGGGATATTCCATCTTACGTAAGTACCACAATTTTTTGAACCATTTTTATATTTAATGGGATATTTAAGGTGTACCCAAGTTGAGGTCCTTGTAAGCAGTGCAGCCCTAAATTTTGGGGTGGCTCTGTCTTATTGATTTTCAGTTTCCCCAAGGTATATTCCCTAGACTGGAAGTGCCCTTGGCTCTGTAGCTCTGTTCTTTACTTGTTTTAGGAAACACAATGTACTCCTCCAGAGAGGCAGTTTGCAATTTACATCGTGCCCATCAGCATAACAAGGCTCCCTGTTCTCCAGGTACTGTCTTGCCTTTCTGGTTTTTACACATTTTGTGGATGTCCCTTTTGACCGGTGGGAAGTGATACTTCTTTGTAGTGAAGATTTGCATTGCCCGCTTGCTTCCTTGGCCAAAAAGGGCGTATGCGTTTTCTCCTGAATATATTCAGGAGAAAACGCATACGCCCATTTTGGCCAAGTGCATCATTGTCGAAGTTGTGCCCCTCTTCCTGTGCTTTAAAGGCGATTCCAACGTACCTCTTGAAATCTGTTTCCTGCTATTCTGCCTCGCTTTCAAGTCCCCCTCATTGACTTCCCTCAACAGATTTTTGGACGATAGTTTTCCTTTAGTACTCGGCCAGTTTGTGAATTACTGTGCCCCTGAGCTCCATTTTTCAACTCGTTTTTGGTGAGCTGACCGCAAGTCCAAAATTTTGGTTCAGGACCTATGCTGGTTCCCGGTGGGGGGCTGAGACTTTGGTTAATTCTTCTTACTGCCGGGAAATTACAGTGATATGTGCCCATTCAAATGCCTAACAGCTACTCTCTCATTGGTTCTCCCTCTTCCCTTTCATCCTCTGCCAAATTGGAAACCTGTGCGAACGAGGAGGTTAAAGAGGCTGTCTCTCCAAGTTGGCAGGTTGATAGTAAAGCAGATGGACAGTCAAACCACAGCACCAGAAGAGGCACTATTCATTGAGTTTTAGAAACCTGTCGTATTCACAGTGTGTCCGTTCTCTAGGTTTCCCGTACATGTTATAACTGTAGTAATATTCCCTTCAACCTGGAGAGTTGGGACCCATGGAATGGGTGCCATGCATTATTGCTTTAAAGGGTCTGCATTTGCTCACGCAATCTCACCAATCCTCTCAGTCCCAAGTGTCCCTCCTTATGCCACTTCCAGCTGTCATTGTAGATAGGGTCATTCCAGGTTTCATCAGAGACCCTGAAGGAATTGTAAAGAATTTCCCTGTTTTTTGTTTTGTTTTTGAATTTCCTTTTTATAGTGGGTTTGAGCTGATTCTCGCTGCCATGTTTATGCCAGTCTAGACACACTTGATTCCCTTACGGAGACATATCAATACATAGGTTTTAAGATTCTTACTACTAAGATATATTCCTCTGCGGGAAATATGGGGTTTTGAGTCCCGTTCACAGAAGAAGTAGTAGGTCTTTTCTATTCTGTATTTGGATTATGGGACCGTACCTGTGCTAATATCAAACTCTGGTTTTATTCATCACCCCACCTCTGCTTTCCCCTTAAGCATGCATAAGAGTGTTTCTAAATATGAGACACTGTTCCCTTTCCTAATTCATTCCATGTGTAGCCATGTTTATATACCCTTCATAAGTGATATCTTATGATAAGTTTCTTTTTCTGTGTGATTTTTTCAGTTAGAATCATCGTACATGAATCCCGTCATTATGCTGCTACTGGCCTTATGACATTGACTTCATGGCTGAGGGATATTCCATCCTACGTATGTACCACAATTTCTTTACCATTTTTGTCTTTCCTGGGATTTATAAGGTGTCCCGAAGTCGAGGTTCTTGTAAGCAGTGATGCCATAAATTTTGGGGTGGCTGTGTCTTATTGATTTTCAATTTTCCCAAGGTATATTCCCGTGACTTGAAGTGCCTTAGGTTGTGAAGCACTGTTGTTTACTTCTTTTTGGGAACACAATGCACTCCTCCAGAGTGGCTGTTGGCAATTTACATCCCACCCATCCGCATAAGAAGGCTCCCTGTTCTCCAGATCCTGTCTTGCCTTTCTTGTTTTTACACATTTTACGGATGTCCCTTTTGACCGGTTGGAAGTGATACTTCTTTGTAGTGCAGATTTGCATTGTGCGGTTGCTTGGTTGGCCAAAATGGGCATATGCGTTTTCTCCTGAATATATTCAGGAGAAAACGCATGCGCCCTTTATGGACAATTCCATAATTGTCGAAGTTGTGATGCTTTTCCTGTGTTTAAAGGCGATTCCAATGTACTTCTGGAAATCTGTTTCGTGCACTTCTGCCTCATTTTCAAGTCCGCCTCATGGCTTTCTCTCAACAGATTTTTGGAAGAGATTAGTCCTTTATAACTCTGCAAGTTAGTGAATTGCTGTGCCCCTGAGCTCCATTTTTCAACTCGCGTTTTTGTGAGCTGACTGCCAATCCACAATTTTGCTTCAGGACCTATACTGGTTCCATTGGGGGTGCTGGCTCAGAGTTTGTAAATTCTTCTTCATGACGGGAATTTAGAGTGACATGTGGCCATCCAAATGCCTACAGCTACTCTCTAATTGTTTCTCCCTCTTCCCTTATATCCTCTGCACAACGTGCCAACTGTGCGAACCAGGAGGTTATAGGTGCTGAGTCTCCAATTTGGGAGATTGATACTAAAGGAGTTGGAATGTCAAACTGGTGCACAAGGAGAGAAAATAATTTGTAGAGTTTTAGAAACCTTTCACCATCAGATGGTGTCCATTCTCTAGGTTGCCCATACATGTTATAACTGTAGTGATATTCCCTTCTACCTGGAGAGTTGGGACCCATGGAATGGGTGCCAGGTATTATTGCTTTAAACAGTCTGCATTTTCTCACCCAATCTCACCAATCCTCTGAGTCCCAAGTGACCAGCCTTATGCCACATCCAGCTGTCGTTGTAGATAGGGTCATTCTAAGTTTCATCAGAACCCCTGAAGATATTGTGTAAGAATTTCACTGTTTATTTGTTTTGTTTTGAAATTCATTTTTATAGTGGGTTTGAGCTGATTCTCTATGCCGTGTTTATGTCGTTCTAGACACACTTGGTTACCTTATGGAGACATATCAATACATAGGTTTTAAGATTCTTACTAGTCAGATATACTACTCTGCGGGGAATAGGGGTGTTGAGCCCCGTTCAGTGAGGAAAGAGTAGGTCTTGTCTATTTTGTATTTGGATTATGCAACCGTACCTGTGCTAATATCAAACTCTGGTTTTATGCATCACCCCACCTCTCCTTTCCTCTTGAGCAGGCATAAGAGTGTTTTCTAAATGTGAGACTCTTCTCTTTCCTAATTCAGTTCATGTGTAGCTATGTTTACAAGAACTTCATAAGTGATATCTTATGATAAGTTTCTTTTTCTGTGTGACTTATTTCAGTTAGAATCATCGTACATGAATCCACTCATTATGCTGCTACTGGCCTTATGACATTGATTTCATGGCTGAGGGATATTCCATCGTACGTATGTACCACAATTTCTTTACTATTTTTGTCTTTCCTGGGATATTTAAGGTGTCCCGAAGTCGAGGTTCTTGTAAGCAGTGCTGCCCTATATTTTGGGTTGGCTGTGTCTTATTGATTTTCAATTTCCCCAAGGTATACTCCCATGACTGGAAGTGCCTTAGGTTGTGAAGCTCTGTTGTTTAATTATTTTAGGGAACACAATGCACTCCTCCATAGGGGCTGTTGGCAATCTGCATCCCACCCATCAGCATAACAAGGCTCCCTGTTCTCCAGAGCCCCTCTTGCCTTTCTGGTTTTTACACATTTTACGGATATCCCTTTTGACTGGTGGGAACTGATACTTCTTTGTAGTGCAGATTTGCATTGTGTGGTTGCTTGGTTGGCCAAAATGGGTGTATGAGTTTTCTCCTGAATATATTCAGGAGAAAACGCATGCACCCTTTATGGACAATTCCATAATTGTCGAAGTTGTGATGCTTTTCCTGTGTTTAAAGGCGATTCCAATGTACTTCTGGAAATCTGTTTCGTGCAAATCTCCCTCATTTTCAAGTCCGCCTCATGGCTTTTCCTCAACAGATTTTTGGAAGAGAGTAGTCCTGTATAACTCTGCAAGTTAGTGAATTGCTGTGCCCCTGAGCTCCATTTTTCAACTTGTGTTTTTGTGAGCTGACCGCAAAACCACAATTTTGCTTCAGGACCTATACTAGTTATGGGGATGGGGCAGGCTGAGAGTTTGGTTAATTCTTCTTCGTGACGGGAAATTAGAGTGACATGTGGCCGTCCAAATGCCTACAGCTACTCTCTCATTGGTTCTCCCTCTTCCCTTATATCCTCTGCACAATGTGCCAACTGTGCGAAACAGGAGGTTATAGGGGCTGACTCTCCAAGTTGGGAGATTGATATTAAAGCAGTTGGAATGTCAAGCTGGAGCACATGGAGAGAAAAAAATTAGTAGAGTTTTAGAAACCTTTCACCATCAGAGGGTGTCCACTCTCTAGGTTTCCCATACATGTTATATCTGTAGTGATATTCCCTTCTACCTGGAGAGTTGGGAACCATGGAATCAGTGGCAGGCATTATTGCTTTAAAGCGTCTGCATTTTCTCACCCAATCTCACCAATCCTCTCAGTCCCAAGTGAACAGCCTTATGCCACATCCAGCTGTTGTTGTAGATAGGGTCATTCCAAGTTTCATCAGAAACCCTGAAGGTATTGTGTAAGAATTTCACTGTTTTTTTTTTTTTGTTTTGAAATTCCTTTTTATAGTGGGTTTGATCTGATTCTCACTGCCGTGTTTGTGTCATTCCAGACACACTTGGTTCCCTTATGGAGACATATCAATACATAGGTTTTAAGATCCTTACTAGTCAGATATATTTCTCTGTGGGGAATAGGGGTGTTGAGTCCCATTCACTGAGCAAGGAGTCGGGCTTGTCTCTTCTGTATTTGGATTATGGAACGGTACCTGTGTTAATAGCAAACTCTGGTTTTGTGTGTCTCGCCACCTCTCCTTCACCCTTAAGCAAGCATAAGAGTGTTTTCTAAATCTGAGACTCTGTTCTCTTTCCTAATTCAGTTCATATGTAGCCAGGTTTACATTCCCTTCATAAGTGATATCTTATATCAGAATGCACCATGGACCTTGTCATAATAATGTTCCATGACCCCTGTCATCACAATGTTCCATTCCCTGGTTATCACAATGCTCCATGTCCCTTGTCATAACAATTCTCCACGTACTTGTCATCACAATGCTACATGACACTTCTCATCACAAAGTTACATGCTCGTTTCATCACAATTCTCCATGCACTTGTCATTGCAATGTTCCATGACCCCTGTCATAGCAAGCTCCAAGTGTTTGTCATCACAATGCTTCACGACTTTATCATCAAAATTCTCAATGGCACTTTTCATCACAATGTTCCGTACACTTGTCATCACAATGCTCCATGCCCTTGTCATCACAATGCTCCATGACCCCTGTCATCACAATGCTCCCTGACACCTGTCATCACAATGCTTCATGCCCCTTGTCATTACAGTGCTCCATGATGCTCATCATCACAGTTACCCAAGGTCTTCTCATCACAATGCTCCACGGTTTTGCCATCACAATGCTCCATGCCCTGGTCATCTCAAAGCTCAATGTCCCTTGTCCTCACACTGCTCCACGTCCTTGTCATCACAATGCTCCATGGCACTTCCCATCGCAATGTTATATGCTCTTGTCATAACAATACTCCATGCACTTGTCATCGCAATGCTCCATGACCCCTGTCATAGGAAGCTCCATGCGCTTGTCATCACAATGTTTCACGACATGGACATTAAAATTATCAATGGCCCTTGTCATCTCAATGCTCCATGCGCTTATCATCACAATGCTCCTTTACCTTTGTCACAACAATCCTCCATGACACTTGGCATCACAATGCTCCGTGCTATTGTCATCACAATGGAACATGACATATGTCATCACAATGCTCCCTGACACCTGTCTTCACAATATTCCATGACCTTGTCATCACAATGCTCCATGCCCTTGTCATCACAATGTGCCATGCCCACTGTCATCAAAATAATCCATGAAACTTGTCAGACCAAAGCTCCATGCCACCTTTCATCACAATGCTCCATGAACCCTGTCATCACAATGCACCATGCCCATCATCATAATGCTTCATGCTCTTGTCATCACAATGAAATCAAAATGCTCTATGACCTCTGTCATCACAATGCTCCAAACCCTTGTGATCACAATGTTCCATAACACTTGTCATCACAATACCCCATGACGCTAGTCATCACAATTATCCATGGACTTCTCATCACAATGCCCCATGACATTTGTCATCACAATGCGCAATACACATGTCATCACAATGCTCCCTGACTCTTGCCATCAGTATGCTCCCTGAACCCTTTCATGACAAAGCTCCATGCCTTTTTCATCACAATGATCCATGCCATTTTCATCACAATGCTCCAAGACCCCTGTAATCACAATGCTCCATGCCCTTGTCATCACAAAGCTCCATGATGCATGTCATCAGAATGCTCCATGGCCTTCTCATCACAATGCTCCATGCCCTTGTCAACACAATGCTCCAAGAACCCTGTAATCACAATGGTCCATGCCCCTTTTCATCAGAATGCTCCATGAGACTTGTCATCACAAGGCTCCATGGTCTTCTCATCACAATGCTCCAGGACATTGTCATCAAAATGCCCCATTCCCTTATCATCACAATGCTCCATGACCCCTGTCATCACAATACTCCATGAACATTTTCAGCCCAATGCTCCATGACCTTCTCATCACAATGCTCCATGACCAATATCATCACAATTCTCCATGACCGCAGTCATCACAACGCTCAATATCACCTGACAACACAATGATCCGGGACTCTTGTCATCACAATGCTCCATTCCCTAGTCATCACAATGCTCCATGACCCCTGTCATCACAATACTCCATGAATATTTTCAGCCCAATGCTCCATGACACTTGTCATCACAATGATGCATGCCCTTGTCTTCCCAATGCTCCATGACCCCTGTAATCACAATGCTCCGTGACGCTTGTCATCACAGTGCTCCATGACACCTGTCATCAAAATGCTCCATGCCTTTGTCAGCAAAATGCTACATGACCTTGTCATTACAATGTTCTATGCACTTGTCATCACAATACTCCATTACCATTGCCATCACAATCCTCCAGGAACCTTGGGATCACATTGCTCCATGCCCTTGTCATCACAATGCTCCATGCTCCTTGAAATCAAAATGATCCATGACCTCTGTCATCACAATGCTCCAAACCCTTGTGATCACAATGTTCCATAACACTTGTCATCACAATGCTCCATGATGCCTGTCATCACAATACTCCATGCCCTTTTCATCACAATGCTCCATGACCTTTGTCATCACAATTCTCGATACACTTGTCATCACAATGCTCCCTGACACTTGTCATCAGAATGCTCCTTGAACCCTGTCACAAAAAGGCTCCATGCCTTTTTCATCAAAATGCACCATGCCGTTTTCATCACAATGCTCCATGCCATTGTCATCAAAATACTCCACAAGCTTGTTATCAGAATGCTCCATGTCCCTTGTCATCACAATTTTCCATGCACTTGTCAGCACAATGCTCCCTGACCCTTGTCAGCACAATGCTCCAAGCCATTGTCATCACAATGCTCCATTACCTTTGTCATCAGAATCCTCCATGACACTTGGCATCACAATGCTCCATGGCATTGTCATCACAATGGGCCATTACATATGTCATCACAATGCTCCCTGACACCTGTCTTCACAATAATGAATGACCTGGTCATCACAATGCTCCATGCCCTTGTCATCACAATGCGCCATTCCAACTGTCATCGCAATAAGCCATGAAACTTATTAGACCAATGCTCCATGCCCTTGTCATCACAATGCCCCATGCCCTTGTTATCACAATGCTCCATGACCCCTGTCATCACAATGCTCCGTGACTCCAGTCATCACAAGGCTTCATGACCTTTGTCATCACAATGGTCCATGCCCTTGTCATCAACAGTCTCTGTGACCTTTTTAACCACAATGCTTCATGAACTTTTCATCACAATACTCTTTGACCCTTGTCATCACAATGCTCTAGGCCTTTCTCAGCACAATGCTCCATGACCCTTGTCATCACAATGCTCCATGCGCTTGTCAGCACAATGCTCCATGACCCATGTCATCACAATGCACCATGCGCTTGTCGTCACAGTGCTCCACAATCTTGTCATCACAATGCTCCATAAACCTTGTCATCACAATGCTCCATGCACTTCAAATCAAAATGTTCTCTCACCACTGATATCACAATGTTACATCACTATTCATCACAATACTCCCTCAACCCTGTCATCACAATGTTCCATGACTCCTGTCATCACAATGCGACATGCACTTATCATCACAATGTTTGATGATCCCTGACATCACAATGTTCCATAACCCCTGTCATCAAAATGCTCCATGACCCTTTTCATCAAAATGCTCCATGACCCCTAACATCACAATGTTACATAACGCCTCTCATCAAAATGTTCCATGACACTTTTCATCAAATTGGTCCATGACAATGTCATCACAATGCTCCCTGCCCTTCTCATCACAATGCACCACGCCCTTGTCATCAAAATTCTCCATGACCCTTGGCATCACAATGCTCCATGCCATTGTCATCACGATACTCCATGAAACCTCTCATCACATTGTTCCATGCAATTGTCATCAAAAAGCTCCATGGTGCTTGTCATCACACTGCTCGATGCCCTACTCATCACAATGCTGCATGCCCTTGTCATTACAATCCTCCATGACCCATGTATCACTGTGTTCCGTGCCCTTGTCATCACAATGCTCCATGACCACTCTCATCACAATAATCCATGAAACTTTTCAGACAAATGTTCCATGCCCTTGTCATCACAATGCTCCATTACCCCTGTCATAACAATGCTCCATGACCCCTGCCATCACAACGTTCCACGGCCTTGTCATCACAAGGCTCCATGACCCTTGTCATCACAATGCTCCAAGACCCCTGTAATCACAGTGCTCCATGCCCTTGTCATCACAAAGCTCCATGATGCATGTCATCAGAATGCTCCATGCCCTTGCCATCACAATGCTCCATTACCCCTGTGATAACAATGCTCCATGACCCCTGCCATCACGATGTTCCATGGCCTTGTCATCACAAGGCTCCATGATCCTTCTCATCACACTGCTCCAAGACCCCTGTAATCACAATGCTCCATGTCCCTTTTTATCTCAATGATCCATGAACCCTGTCATCACAATGCACCATGCCCATCATCATAATGCTTCAGGCTATTGTCATCACAATGAAATCAAAATGCTCCATGACCTCTGTCATAACACTGCTCCAAACCCTTGTGATCACAATATTCCATAACACTTGTCATCACAATGCCCCATGACGCTCGTCATCACAATTATCTATGGTCTTCTCTTCACAATGCTCCATGACCTTTGTCATCACAATGCTCAATACACTTGTCATCAAAATGCTCCCTGACACTTTTTCTCTGTATGCTCCTTGAACCCTATCATGAAAAGGCTCCATGCCTTTTTCATCACAATGATCCATGCCTTTTTCATCACAATGCTCCAAGACGCCTGTAATTACAATGCTCCATGCCCTTGTCATCACAAAGCTCAATGACGCATGTCATCAGACTGCTCCTTGGCCTTCTCATCACAATGCTCCATGCCCTTGTCATCACAATTTTCCAAGACACTCTAATCACAATGCTCCATGCCCCTTTTCATCAGTATGCTCCATGACACTTGTCTCACAAGGCTCCATGGTTTTCTCATCACAATGCTCCAGCACCTTGTCATCACAATGCTTCACGACCTTGTCATGAAAATTTTCAATGGCCCTTGTCATCATAATGCTCCAAGCCCTAGTCATCACAATGCTCCATTATATTTGTCATCACAATCCTCCATTACATTTGGCATCACAATGCTCCATGCCATTGTCATCGCAATGGACCATGACATATGTCATCACAATGCTCCCTGACACCTGTCTTCACAATACTCCATGACCTTCTCATCACAATGCCCCATGCCCTTGTCATCACAATGCCCCATGCCCACTGTCATCACAATAATCTATTAAACTTGTCAGACCAATGCTCCATGCCCCTGTCATCACAATGCTCCATGCCCTTGTCATCACAATGCTCCATGACCCCTGTCATCACAATGCTCTGTGACTCCAGTCATCACAATGCTTCATAACATTTGTCATCACAGTGGTCCATGCCCACATCATCACAAGGCTCTGTGACCTTTGTAACCACAATACTCCATGAACTTTTCATCACAATGCTCCGTTACCCTTGTCATCACAATGCTCCATGCCTTTGTCAGAACAATGCTCCATGACCCTTGTCCTCACAATGTGCCACGTGATTTTCATCACAACAGTCCACAACCTTGTCATCGTAATGTTCCATAAACCTTGTAATCACAATGCTCCATGCACTTCTCATCAAAATGATCTCTCAACAGAGATATCACAATGTTCCATCACTAGTCATCACAATACTCCCTCACCCCTGTAATCACAATGTTCCATGACCCCTGTCATCACAATGCTACATCCCCTTATCATCACAATGTTCCATGACCCCTGACATCACAATGTTCCATAACCCCTGTCATCAAAATGCTCCATGACCCTTTTCATCCCAAAGCTCCATGACCCCTGACATCACAATGTTCTATAACCCCTGTCATCAAAATGTTCCATTACACTTTTCATCAAATTGCTGCATGACCCTGTCATCAAAATGCTCCCTGCCCTTCTCATCACAATGCACCACGCCCTTGACATCAAAATGCTCCATGACTTTTGTCATCACAAAGCTCAATAACCCTTGGAATCACAATGTTCCATGAACCCTCTCATCACATTGTTCCATGCCCTTGTCATCACAAAGCTCCATGACGCTTGTCAAAACAATGTTCGATGCCCTTCTCATCACAATGCTCCATGCCCTTGTCATTACAATCCTCCATGACCCATGGATCACAGTGTTCCGTGACCTTGTCATCACAATGCTCCATGCCCACTCTCATCACAATAATCCATGAAACTTTTCAGACCAATGCTCCATGCCCTTCTCATCACAATGCTCCATTACCCTTGTCATAACAATGCTCCATGACCCCTGCCATCACAATGTTCCACACCATTGTCATCACAAGGCTCCATGCCACTTGTCATCACAATGCTCCAAGACCCCTGTAATCACAAAGCTCCATGCCCTTGTCATCACAAAGCTCAATGACGCATGTCATCAGAATGCTCCATGGCCTTCTCATCACAATGCTCCTTGCCCTTGTCATCACAATGCTCCAAGACCCCTGTAATCACAATGCTCCATGCCCCTTTTCATCTCAATGCTCCATGAACGCTGTCATCACAATGCACCATGCCCATCACCATAATGCTTCAGGCTATTGTCATCACAATGAAATCAAAATGCTCCATGACCTCTGTCATCACAATGCTCCAAACCCTTGTGATCACAATGTTCCATAAAACTTATCATCACAACACCCCATGACGCTCATCATCAAAATTATCCATGGTCTTCTCATCACAATGCTCCATGAACTTTGTCATCACAATGCTCAATACACTTGTCATCACAATGCTCCGTGACACTTGTCGTCAGTATGCTCCTTGAACCCTGTCATGACAAGGCTCCATGCCTTTTTCATAACAATGATCCATGCCATTTTCATCACAATACTCCATGCACTTGTCAGCACAAAGCTCCATGACGCATGTCATCAGAATGCTCCATGGCCTTCTCATCACAATGCTCCATGCCCTTGTCATCACAATGATCCAAGACCCCTGTAATCACAATGCTCCATGCCCCTTTTCATCAGAATGTTCCATGAGAATTGTCATCACAAGGCTCCATGGACTTCCTATCACAATGCTCCAGGACCTTGTCATCACAGTGCTCAATTCCCTTCTCATTACAATGCTCCATGACCCCTGTCATCACAATACTCCATGAACATTTTCAGCCCAATGCTTCATGACCTTCTCATCACAATGCTCCATGACCCATATCATCACAATCCTCCATGACCACTGTCATCACAACACTCCATGACCCCTGACAACACAATGATCCGGGACTCTTGTCATCACAATGCTCCATTCCCTTGTCATCACAATGCTCCATGAACATTTTCAGCCCAATGCTCCATGACACTTGTCATCACAATGATCCATGCCCTTGTCATCCCAATGCTCCATGACCCCTGTAATCACAATGCTCTGTGACGCTTATCATCACAGTGCTCCATGACCCTTATCATCACAATTCTCCATGCCTGTGTCATCAATATCCTACATGACCTTGTCATCACATTGCTCCATGAACTTGTCATCACAATACTCCATTACCATTTTCATCACAATCCTCCATGAACCTTGGGATCACATTGCTCCATGCCCTTGTCATCACAATGCTCCATGCTCCTTGAAATCAAAATGGTCCATGACCTCTGTCATCACAATGCTCCAACCCCTTGTGATCACAATGTTCCATAACACTTGTCATCACAACACTCCATGATGACAGTCATGACAATACTCCATGCACTTGTCGTCACAATGCTCCATGACCTTTGTCATCACAATTCTCAATACACTTGTCATCACAATGCTCCCTGACACTTGTCGTCAGAATACTCCTTGAACACTGTCATGAAAAGGCTCCATGCCTTTTTCATCAGAATGCTCCATGCCCTTTTCATCACAACGCTCCATGTCATTGTCATCACAATACTCCACAAGCTTGTCATCAGAATGCTCCATGATCATTGTCTTCAGAATGCTCCATGTCCCCTGTCATCACAATTCTCCACGTTCTTGGCATCACTATGCTCCATGATACTTCTCATCACAGTGTTACATGTTTTGTCATCACAATTCTCTATGCACTTGTCATCGCAATGCTCCATGACCCCTGTCATAGCAAGCTCCATGTGATTGTCATCACAATGCTTCATGAACATGTCATCAAAATTCTCAATGGCCCTTGTTATCACAATGCGCCATGACCCTTGTCATCACAATGCTCCAAGCCCTTGTCATCAAAATGCTCCATTACCTTTGTCATCACAATCCTCCATGACATTTGGCATCACAATGCTACATTCCATTGTCATTGCAATAGATCATGACATATGTCATCACAATGCTCCCTGACACCCTTCTTCACAATACTCCATGACCTTCTCATCACAATGCTCCATGCCCTTGTCATCACAATGCGCCATGCCCACTGTCATCACAATAATCCATGAAACTTGTCAGAAAAATGCTCCATGACCCTGTCATCACAATGCTCCATGCCCTTTCATCACAATGCTCTATGACCCCTGTCATCACAATGCTCCGTGACTCCAGTCATCACAATGCTTCATGACCTTTGTCATCACAATGGTCCATGCCCTCGTCATCACAAGGCTCTGTGACCTCTGTGACCACAACACTCCATGAACATTTCATCACAATGCTCGGTGACCCTTGTCATCACAATGCTCCATGCCTTTGTCAGCACATTACTCTATGACACATGGTATCAAATGTGCCATGCGCTTGTCATCACAATGCTCCACAACGTTGTCATCACAATGCTCCATAAACCTTGTCATCACAATGCTCCATGCGTTTGTCAGCACAATGTTCCATGACACATGTCATCACAATGTGCCCTGCGTTTCTCATCACAATGCTCCACAGCCTTGTCATCACAATGCTCCATGCACCTCTCATCAAAATGCTCTCTCACCACTGATATCACAATTTCCCATCACTAGTCAACACAATACTCCCTCCACCCTGTCATCCCAATGTTCCATGACCCTTGTCACAACAATGCTACATGCTCTTATCATCACAATTCTCCATGACCCCTGACATCACAATGTTCCATAACCCCTGTCATCACAATGCTCCATGACCCTTTTCATCACAATGCTCCATGACCCCTAACATCACAATGTTCCATAAACACTGTCATCAAAATGTTCCATGACCCTTTTCATCCAATTGCTCCATGACCCTGTCATCACAATGCTCCCTGCCCTTCTCATCACAATGCACCATGCCCTTGTCATCAAAATGCTCCATGGCCTATGTCATCACAAAGCTCCATGACCCTTGGAATCACAATGCTCCATGCCATTGTCATCACAAAGCTCCATGAAACCTCTCATCACATTGCTCCATGCCGTTGTCATCACAAAGCTCCATGACGCTTGTCATCACAATGCTCCATGCCCTTGTCATTGCAATCCTCCATGACACATGTATCACTGTGTTCCGTGCCCTTGTCATCACAATGCTCCATGCTCACTCTCATCACAATAATCCATGAAACTTTTCAGACCACTGCTCCATGCCCTTGTCATCACAATGCTCCATTACACCTGTCATAACAATTCTCCATGACCCCTGCAATCACGATGTTCTACGGCCTTGTCATCACAAGACTCCATGACCCTTGTCATCACAATGCTCCAAGACCCCTGTAATCACAATTCTCCATGCCCATGTCATCACAATGCTCCCTGACACTTGTCATCAGTATGCTCATTGAACCCTGTCATGACAAGTCTCCATGCCTTTTTCATCACAATGATCCATGCCCTTTTCATCACAATGCTTCATGCCATTGTCATCACAATACTCCACAAGCTTGTCATCAGAATGCTCCGTGACCCTTGTCATCTCAATGATCCATGACCCCTGTCATCACAATGCTCCATGACACCTGTCATCACTATGCTCCATGCACTTTGTCATTACAGTGCTCCATGATGTTCGTCATCACAATTATCCATGGTCTTCTCATCACAGTGCTCCACGGTCTTGCCATCACAATGCTCCATGCCCTGGTCATCACAATGCTCCATGTCCCCAGTCATCACAATGCTCCATGACCCCTGTCATCACAATGCTCCATACTGCTTGTCATTACAGTGCTCCATGACACTCGTAATCACAATTGTCCATGGTCTTCTCATCACAATGCTCCACGCCCTTGTCATCAAAATGCTCCATGACCCTTGTCATCACAATGCTCCATGACCACTGTCATAACAATGCTCCATGACCCCTGTCATCACAAGGCTCCATACCACTTGTCATTACAGTGCTCCATGACGCTCCTCATCACAATTATCCATGGTCTTCTCATCACAATGCTCCACGGTCTTGCCATCACAGTGCTCCATGCCTTGGGCATCACAATGCTCCATGTCCCCGGTCATCACAATGCTCCATGACCACTGTCATCACAATGCTCTATACCCCTTGTCATTACAGTGCTCCATGACCCTCGTCATCACAATTATCCATGGTCTTCTCATCACAATGCTCCACGATCTTGCCATCGCAATGCTCCATGCCCTGGTCATCACAATGCTCCATGTCCCCTGTCATCACAATTCTCCACGATCTTGGCATCAATATGCTCCATGACACTTCTCATCACAGTGTTACATGCTTTGTCTTCACAATTCTCTATGCACTTGTCATCGCAATGCTCCATGACCCCATCATAGCAAGCTCCATGTGCTTGTCATCACAATACTCCATGCTCTTGTCGTCACAATTCTCCATGACCTTTGTCATCACAATGCTCCCTGACACTTGTCGTCAGAAAGCTCCCTGAAAACTGTCATGAAAAGGCTCCTTGTCTTTTTCATCACAATGCCCCATGCCACTTTCATCAAAATGCTCCATGTCATTGTCATCAAAATACTCCACAAGCTTGTCATCAGAATGCTCCATGAACCTTGTCATCTCAATGATCCATGACCCCTGTCATCACAATGCTCCATGACACCTGTCATCACTATGCTCCATGCACTTTGTCATTACAGTGCTCCATGATGTTCGTCATCACAATTATCCATGGTCTTCTCATCACAGTGCTCCACGGTCTTGCCATCACAATGCTCCATGCCCTGGTCATCACAATGCTCCATGTCCCCAGTCATCACAATGCTCCATGACCCCTGTCATCACAATGCTCCATACTGCTTGTCATTACAGTGCTCCATGACACTCGTAATCACAATTGTCCATGGTCTTCTCATCACAATGCTCCACGCCCTTGTCATCAAAATGCTCCATGACCCTTGTCATCACAATGCTCCATGACCACTGTCATAACAATGCTCCATGACCCCTGTCATCACAAGGCTCCATACCACTTGTCATTACAGTGCTCCATGACGCTCCTCATCACAATTATCCATGGTCTTCTCATCACAATGCTCCACGGTCTTGCCATCACAGTGCTCCATGCCTTGGGCATCACAATGCTCCATGTCCCCGGTCATCACAATGCTCCATGACCACTGTCATCACAATGCTCTATACCCCTTGTCATTACAGTGCTCCATGACCCTCGTCATCACAATTATCCATGGTCTTCTCATCACAATGCTCCACGATCTTGCCATCGCAATGCTCCATGCCCTGGTCATCACAATGCTCCATGTCCCCTGTCATCACAATTCTCCACGATCTTGGCATCAATATGCTCCATGACACTTCTCATCACAGTGTTACATGCTTTGTCTTCACAATTCTCTATGCACTTGTCATCGCAATGCTCCATGACCCCATCATAGCAAGCTCCATGTGCTTGTCATCACAATACTCCATGCTCTTGTCGTCACAATTCTCCATGACCTTTGTCATCACAATGCTCCCTGACACTTGTCGTCAGAAAGCTCCCTGAAAACTGTCATGAAAAGGCTCCTTGTCTTTTTCATCACAATGCCCCATGCCACTTTCATCAAAATGCTCCATGTCATTGTCATCAAAATACTCCACAAGCTTGTCATCAGAATGCTCCATGAACCTTGTCATCACAATCCTCCATGCCCTTGTCATCACAATGCGCCATGCCCACTGTCATCACAATAATCCCTGAAACTTGTCAAACCAATGCAACATGCCCCTGTCATCACAATGCTCCATGCCCTTTCATCACAATGCTCTATGACCCCTGTCATCACAATGCTCCGTGACTCCAGTCATCACAATGCTTCATGACCTCTGTCATCACAATGGTCCATGCCCTCATCATCACAAGGCTCTGTGACCTTTGTCACCACAGCGCTCCATGAACATTTCATCACAATGCTCGGTGACCCTTGTCATCCCAATGCTCAATGCCTTTGTTAGCACAATACTCCATGACCCATGGCATCACAATGTGCCATGCGCTTGTCATCACAATGCTCCACATCTTTGTCATCACAATGCTCCATAAACCTTGTCATCACACTGCTCCATGCACTTCTCATCAAAATGCTCTCTCACCACTGATATCACAATGTTCCATCACTAGTCAACACAATACTCCCTCACCCCTGTCATCACAATATTCCATGACCCTTGTCACAACAATGCTACATGCCTTTATCATCACAATGCTCCATTCCCCTGACATCACAGTGTTCCATAACCCCTGTCATCACAATGCTCCCTGCCCTTCACAACAGAATGCACCACACCCTTGTCATCAAAATGCTCCATGACCTTTGTCATCACAAAGCTCAATGACCCTTGTCATCACAATGCTGCATGCCATTGTCATCACAATGCTCCATGAACCCTCTCATCACATTGTTCCATGCCCTTGTCATCACAGGCTCCCTGAAGCTTTTCATCACAATGCTCGATGCCATTCTTATCACAATGCTCCATGCGCTTCTCATTACAATCCTCCATGACCCATGTATCACAGTGTTCCATGCCCTTGTCATCACAATGCTCCTTGCCCCCTCTCATCACAATAATCCATGAAACTTTTCAGATCAATGCTCCATGCCCTTGTCATCACAATGCTCCATTACCCCTGTCATAACAATGCTCCATGACACCTGCCATCACAATGTTCCACAGCCTTGTCATCACAAGTCTCCATGACCCTTGTCATCACAATGCTCCAAGACCCCTGTAATCACAATGCTCCATGCCCTTGTCATCACAAAGCTCCATGACGCATGTCAACAGAATGCTCCATGGCCTTCTCATTCACGATGTTCCATGCCTTTGTCATCACAATGCTCCAAGACTCCTGTAATCGCAATGCTCCATGCCCCTTTTCATCTAAATGCTCCATGAACCCTGTCATCACAATGCACCATGCCCATCATCATAATGCTTCAGGCTATTGTCATCACAATGAAACCAAAATGCTCCATGACCTCTGTCATCACAATGCTCCAAATCCTTGAGATCAATATGTTCCATAACACTTATCATCACAACGCCCCATGACGCTCGTCATCACAATTATCCATGGTCTTCTCATCACAATGCTCCATGACCTTTGTCATCACAATACTCAATACCCTTGTCATCACAATGCTCCCTGACACTTGTTGTCAGTTTGCTCCTTGAACCCTGTCATGACAAGGCTCCATGCCTTTTTCATCACAATGATCCATGCCCTTTTCATCACAGTGCTCCAAGACCGCTGTAATCACAATGCTCCATGCCCTTGTCATCACAAAGCTCCATGATGCATGTCATCAGAACGCTCCATGGCCTTCTCATCCCAATGCTCCATGCCCTTGTCATCACAATGCTCCAAGACCCCTGTAATCACAATGCTCCATGGCACTTTTCATCAGAATGCTCCATGAGACTTGTCATCACAAGGCTCCATGGTCTTCTCATCACAGTGCTCCAGTACCTTGTCATCACAATGCTCCATGACCCCTGTCATCCCAGTACTCCATGGACATTTTCAGCCCAATGCTCCATGACCTTCTCATCACAATGCGCCATGACACCTGTCATCACAATGCTCCATGACCACTGTCATCACAACGCTCCATGAACCCTGACAACACAGTGATCCGGGACTCTTTTCATTAAAGTGCTCCATGACCATTGTCATCACAATGATCCATGCGCTTGTCATCCCAATGCTCCATGACCCCTGTAATCACTATGCTCCGTGATGCTTGTCATCACAGTGCTCCATGAACCTTGTCATCATAATGCTCCTTGCCTTTGTCAACAAAATGGTACATAATCTTGTCATCACAATTCTCCATGCGCTTGTCATCACAATCCTCCATGACCATTGGGATCACATTGCTTCATGCCCTTGCCATCTCTCTCTTGCCTTTCTGGTTTTTACAGATATTCGGATGTCCCTTTTGACCGGTGGTAAGTGACAATTCTTTGTAGTGTGGATTTGTATTGTGCGCTTGCTTGATTGGCCAAAAAGGGCGTATGCGTTTTCTTCTGAATATATTCAGGAGAAAAGGCATACGCCCTTTTTGGCCAAGTGCATCTCTGTCCAAGTTGGGATGCTTTTCCTGTGCTTTAAAGGTGATTCCAATTTACCTCTTGAAATATGTTTTGTGCAATTCTGCCTCATTTTCAAGTCCACTTCATTGCCTTCCCTCAACAGATTTTTGGAAGAGAGTAGTCCTTTATAAGTCTGCAGGTTTGTGATTTGCTGTGCCCCTGAGCTCCAATTTTCAAATCCCATCTTTGTGAGCTGGCCGCAAATCCAGAATTTTGCTTCAGGACATATACTGGTTCCAGGGGTCGCTATATTGGTTCCCTGTGGGTGGTTGAGGCTTTGGTTAATTCTTCCTCCTGCCGGGAACTTGGAGTGACACGTGACCGTCCAAATGCCTACATCTATTCTCTGATTGGTTCTCTCTCTTCCCTTTCATCCTCTGCACAATTAGCAAACTGTGCGAACCAGGAGGTTATAGGGGCTGACTCTCCTAAGTTGGGAGATTAATGGTAAAGCAGTTGGAATGCCAAAGTGGAGCACAAGGAGAGGAAAAATTAGGAGAGTTTTAGAAACCTTTCGCCATCACAGGGTGTCCATTTTCTAGGTTTCCCATACATGTTATAATTGTAGTGATATACCCTTCTACCTGGAGATTTGGGACACATGGAATGGTGGCATGCATTACTACTTTAAAAGGTCTGCATTTTCTCTCCCAATCTCACCAGTCCTCTCAGTCCCAAGTGTCCAGCCTTATGTCTCATCCAGCTGTCTTTGCAGATAGGGTCATTCCAGGTTTCATCAGAAACCCTGAAGGAATTGTGTAAGAATTTCGCTGTTTTTTGGGTTTTTTTTGAAATTCATTTTTATAATGGGGTTGAGCTGATTTTCACTGACGTGTTTATGCCAGTCTAGACACACTTGATTCCCTTACGGAGACATATCAATACATAGGTTTTAAGATTCTTAGTAGTCAGATATATTCCTCTGTGGGGCATAGGGGTGTTGAGTCCCGTTCACTGAGGAAGGTGTAGGTCTTGTCTATTCTGTATTTGGTTTATGGAATGGTACCTGTGCTAATATCAAACTCTGGTTTTATGCATCACCCCACCTCTCCTTTCCCCTGAAGCAGGCATAAGAGATTTTTGCTAAATGTGAGACTCTGTTCTCTTTCCTAATTCAGTTCATGTGTTGTGATATTGACATTCCCTCTATAAGTGATATCTTATGATGATTCTTTTTCTGTGTGACTAATTTCCCTTAAAGTCATCATACCTAAATCCACTCTTTATGCTGCTACTGGCCTTATATACATTGATTTCACGTCTGAGTGATATTCCGTTGTACAAAATTACCACAAGTTCTTTATGCATTTCTCTTTTTCCTGGGATATTTTAGGTGTACCAAAGTTGAGGTTCTTGTATGCAGAGCAGCCCTAAACTTTGGGGTGCCTGTGTCTTATTGACATTTAGTCTTCCCAAGTTATATGTCCATGAGTTGAAGTCCCCTTGCTCCGGGGCTTTGTATTTTAGATGTTTTAAAAGCAGCATACACTTCTTCAGAGTGGCTCTTGGATATTTATACCCCACCCATCAGCGTGACTAGGCTCCCTGTTTTCCATGGCCTCTCCTGCATTTCTGGTTTGTACACATTTTTTGGATGGCCTTTCTGAGCAGTGGAAATTGAGACTTCTTTGTTGTGCGGATTTGCATTTCCCTCTTGCTTGGTTGGCCAAAAACTCTGCATGTGTTTTTTTCCTGAAGATATTCACGAAAAAAACGCATACACCCTTTTGCCCAACCACATCATTTTAGAAATTCTGCTGCTTTTCATATGCTTTAAATGTGAGTACAATCTACCTTTTGAAATCTGTTTCCTGCAATTCTGCCTCTCATTCAGATCCTCTTCGTTACCTTACCTGAATATATTTTTGGACGTTGGTTATCATTTATATCTTTGCAGGTCTTTGAATTGTCTGCTCCTGAGCTCCATTTTGCAACTCGCATTTTTTGTGAGCTGGCCGCCAAACCATTGGATTACTTCTGGCCCTATTCTGGTTCTGGAGAGGCAGGCTGAGCCTTTGGTTAATTCTTCTTTCTAATGGGAAATTAGAGTGACATGCGCCTGTCAAAAGTCCTACAGCTAATCTCTCATTGGTTCCCCCGCTTCCAATTTATCCTCTGCACAAATTGCAAACTGTGTGAAACAGGAGGTTAAAGGTGCTGATTCTCCAAGTGGGGAGATTGTTAGTAATGTGGCTGGAATGGCGAACCCCAGCACCAGGAGATCAAAAATGAGGTGTATTTTAGACACCTTTCCTGAGCACACGGTGTACATTCATCTCGGTTTCCCAGGCATGTTTTCGCTGTCAGAAGATTCCCTTGAACCTGCAGATTTGGGACCCATGGAATGGGTACCAGGCAGTATTACTTTAAAAGGTCTGCATTTCCTCACCCAGCCTCTCTAACATCTCTTAGCGTGAATAGCTTCCAGCCTTATATAATCATCCTGCTGTGGGTCTACATGTGTTCAATCCATGTTACATCGTAGCC